>NW_027176816.1:7160562-7653062 GCF_023349555.1 Cebidichthys violaceus
TTTTAATACTAATGTATTGGTATCTTAGGGGGCCCCAGTCAAAAGCACTTAAATTCGCTTATGTCATTTTTAGTAGACAGACACATTGTTGGAAACGCTCATCGTTCTATGAGTCCAGGGAAGTAAAGAAGAGCTTGGTTATACATTAGTATATCCCTCATCCAGCAGCAAACATTTTATTGCAGTCAATGACCCACGGCCTGTAGAGGCTCGTTCCCGACGACAATCTCAACAAAGTCTGCAGAGCCCTGAAGCCAATTAACTGTAACTTTCCTAAAATAATATTCTTTTTTTCAGTAGATGACATTAAATACATAGCTAATTATGTTTTGAGAAAAATTTGTTCACATTTTGCTATGATGATGGTTGTTTTTTACAGTAGTTTTTTCTTGGGTTCCAGATTCGGTAGTCCTTGTGTTGTTAAATATGTTGGTAGGATAAAGGTTGAGGACAAATGCTGACTTTTTCACCATGTGCTCCTCAGTTGAATCCAGCGACCAATCCGCCCAGAATGCCCTTGACCTACTGCTGAATATGAGCAATGCCCGGGAATTGGTTGGAAACGCCTTACAGGTTGGTGCTCATCAAAAGATTTAATTTTACATAAACGGCTTACATTTATGTGGAAAGTATGTTTGCCTTTTGTAAATAAAATCAATGATGTTATAAGTGACTGATCGTGCTGCTCAGGTGGCGGTGCTGAATTCAGAGGGCAAAGCTTTAGAAAAGGGCACGTGGAGCACGGTGACCACAGCACCGGGCCAGGCACAAAAGGTTGTGACCTTCCACGTGTCTGAGAGCGGTGAGACGGTGCTACAAGAGGCCTTTGAGGCAGCCACCTCTGAAACAGGAGAGCTGACCCAGATTGCCATCGAGGCCTACGAGGGCGGAGGGGACTTCAGTGTGGTGGAACAGGCGGCTGAAGAGATCCACAGCCCTGACTACAGGTAACTTAACACACCAGATGTAGTCTGTGGCTACAAGCCTGATATTGGCCGTCTATATACTCCTCCCCTTCAGCTACTTACCTGTTACCGATTTGCAAGGGCTCCATCGCTGCATCCTGTGCTTAGACATTTGTAATTGGTTTGAAGAAATACAAATATACCAGAGCCTTTTTTCCTCTTTAGTAAAATGATGTCTGGAGCCAGACCTTTTTTTAGCGCTGACAACTGTGGAAATAAGTCTGGCTATGTGAGACTACATAACACACCGTGTGATTTTCTCCGATTAGGCGGGACAGATGCTGTTTCACTGGAAAACACAGTCACATGACTACTTTATTTATAATGAGCTTGAATGTAGGATTATTGATGACCTTCATGATCTCGTCTCAATCTATAACGTCATAAAACTGTTGTCTTTGCAGTAACAATGAGAGCAGTCCTTCTCAGGCTGTAGAAGACTCCGGGGCAGAGAGCCTGAAAAGTGATAAGTACTACCTCACGTCAGCACTGCCTGATGGTGTTCTGCAACAGGTGGAGGTAACTGCGAGCGATCAGCTGTTTTGGCATGTAAAGATCTGTCTGCATCGTGTACCCTTCCTCTCTGACTGTTTCCTTTTTGTTTTCTGTCAGCTGAGCAGCGAAGCTCCAGCCTCTCCCTCTGCTGTGAGCTCTCCCGGTCAGAGCACCAAGAGGTTTTCCTGCCGAATATGCATGGAGTCTTTCCACGGACGCTCTGACATGGAGAACCACAAGAGGGCACACTTGGACCCCAACACCTTCAAGTGTCCTGATTGTGATTTCACCTCCACGTCCTGGCAGGAGGTCAAGGTGAGTCTCTTTAAATTGTGCAGCACTGTCTTTACACTTTTTTATCTTCTCAAAAACACATTTGTTTTTATAGCAAAGGCAGACAGTAATCACCACTTAAAGTCATAGCCTGCCATAAATTGACCCCAGATTTTCCAAAAGGGGCAGTCTCATGAATATTCAATAGCTCATCAAATAAAGTTTTAACAGGGTGAAAGACTACAGCTGGGCATTTCCACCCTCATGTGTAATTTGTATGTGTCAGTCATTTTAAAAGCATTTCTGTTTTGAATCCCTCTTTCTGAACGTGATTCATATTCTAGGCTCACATGGAGCTGCATTCCTACTTGCGCCCTCACAAGTGTCCAAGCTGTAGCTTTGCCTCCAAGAACAAGAAAGACTTGCGGCGACACATGATGACACACACCAATGAGAAACCGTTCTCTTGCAAACTTTGTGGTCAAAGGTGGGTGTGAAACTAATTGGAATCGTCACAAAACTTTTATTTCCTTAACATTAGGAGCCCTTATACAAAACAATTTGTATACATTAGACCGCAAAGTGGTTATGGACAGCTACCGATGTGAATGTGGTTTTTTTTGCCCAACATCTCAGGTTTAACCGTAATGGACATCTAAAGTTTCACATGGAGCGTCTCCACAATCAGGATCATCCTGCTCGCAAGAGCCGTACCCCCACATCTCAGCAAACCATCATAGTGAATAGTGACGAGGAGGCCCTGGCCACACTACAATGTAAGGAACACAAATTATATGAAAATGAATGATCTAGTGGCAAACAAAATCACAAAAATCTCAAACTTAATTTGTTTGTTTTGATGTGTATCTAACAGCCTTACAGGCACATCAGACAGTGATCAATCCAGAGCGGTTGCAGGCCCTAGGACAGGAGCACATCATTGTAGCTCAAGAACAGGCCCTATCAGACCAGGTGCCAACGCTCACACGATGCTGGACATACTTGTAGATTTGTTCTTTTTGCATACAGAATGTACGCAATTTCGTTTTGTAACTAAATGCATTAATGTCTGCATTAATCAGGAGGAGGGCACATACATCCAGCAGATAACCACCATAGATGGACAGACAGTTCAGCACCTGATGACAGGAGAGAACCAGGTGACTGAGGTTAGCGCCATTTTGTAGATTCTACTGTATATATTTATATCAGAGCCCTTATTATATATTTAGGCTTTCATCTCAACTCATTTGTCCTGTTTCAGGTTCAGTATATCATCTCGCAGGATGGTGTGCAGCACTTGATCCCTCAGGAGTATGTGGTAGTAGCTGATGGCAACCACATACAGGTCAGTGTGTTGCCTCATAATAAGTCTCCATAACTTTAAGGTAATAAAGTCATGTTCTAATTGCCCTTTTGTTCCTCAGATGCCAGATGGACAGATCATCCAGTATGAGCATGACGGGACCTTTCTGCAGGAGCAACAGGTGAGGCTGAGATCTTGATCCCTCTACAGTTAGAGATTGAACTTGACAAAGTGAGGCAGATAACCTAAAATGCTCTACAGTAAGAGTTTTTTTGTTTTGACAAAAGCTTATTGCTCCATGTTCTTTGTGTTTAGATTGCTGTAAGCCATGACGGTCAGATCCAGTACCTTCCTATGAGCTCAGAGCAACAGATGGTGAATCCTGAAGATCTGGAGGCCGCTGTCAATTCTGCTGTTACAGGTTGGCTCTCTTAGGGAAAAGATTATACTTCACTTGTTTTATATTCAGTCCTCCTCTATACTTTTGGGTTGTTTAGTTACCAATTCTACTAAATAACATGCCTGTGTTCAGCATCTAGCATTTTTTTCAAAGCACACCACACATTTTCTAAATGACATTTCAACAGTTGACTTCCTCTCAGTTCACTTTGCTGCTTAGAGTGTTGCTCAGAACCGCTCTAAGTATAAGTATGCGGTTGTAACGTATCCAGTATCCAACAGCAGTAGTGATCTGCAGTCAATGAGCTGCAGCTTGTAAAGGCCTGCTGCAGATGTCATGCTCGACTCAGTCCGCAAAGCCCTGAAGCCCCACTGCTGCACAGAGAGCTGTTAGTTTGTTTGTTCACTTTGTTAATATTGAACGTGTACACTGCATGTCCTTGGGTCCTCAGCAATACACCCGCCAACTGTGAAGTAGATCCATTAAGCGTTTCTTGAGCTATGTGAAGGACACACACACATACACACAGACAGAAATTCCTTGCTTGCTAGTAAGATAACAAAACTCTGATGTTGGTGTACTGTTGATCACACCATTAAGGTGTAACAATGACTAATGTCTCTGCAAATTCAATTGCAAACCTCAGTGAAGTGAATGGAAACATTGCTTTCTGAAATGTAGATGCTTTGGAAAATGGTGAACTTACATCCTCTATAGACAATGGGCTAAAACATATCAAGCCATGTACTAATGGGTGACTAGTTTATGATCTTATTCATTTTAAATAATAATAAGCTTGATAATAACATAAACCATGAAATTGCCATTATAATGAACACCTATAGTAACTACATTGTCAACAATCTTTGTTCTTGTAGCCGTAGCAGACACAGCCATGGCTCAGACCCAAACAGTCTACACTGAAGCTACACCTGAACAGCTGGAGCAGCTGCAGCAGCAAGGCATCCACTATGACGTCATCACCTTCACAGAGGAATAGACGGCTTCTTAAACCTGCTGGGATACAAATGACTAGAAACCACTATGAGCTGACAAGTACCGTGACCTCAACTTATTTATGCATTCTGCTGGCTGTGAACTAAAACATCATCTCCTCCACACTGTCACCTGATCGGCGGCAGTTGCACTGTTCAATAAGATCAACAACTTTTTGTAAATTTGAATTATTGCACCCATTGCTTCTAACTTAATCATAGGGGCTGTGTATTTAAGAGTTAATTTAGCAAGGTTGGTCTATTCTGTAATTATAAAAAAATATTCTTGTTTACATGCCTCAACTGCCTCCATTTGCAAGACAATGTTATCAAAGAAAATGAAACAGCTTACATCATGCTTTAGAAAATATACTGAGCGTCCAAAGGAACATTTTAGGTTTTGAGTGGGGTGAAAGGAAAAGGGAGTGATTGTTTTTGCTCTGGAATAATAATGTTAATTGTTAGAATGCCACAACATTGTGTTTACTAAATATTAATATGTACGTACCTTTTGCATTTGTTTTCTGTTCTGTGATGGGGGATATGTTTTGATTTGGTGAATATGAAGTGTTTAATAAGCTGAAAGCTGACACCAAATAAATCACTTTGTGTATACTTGTGTATATGCTGTAATATGTCCAGATTTTAATGAAATTGATTTTGTTCATGAAGGAACCTATATCTGCTTTAAAATGTATATAATTATAATGCGTTAGACATAATAAAAGCAAAGCCATTACACATTCAGAAATGAGTTGATGCAACTCTTTAGTCATTGTGAGGCTGTAATTTGTGGTGTTATATTGCATTATAATGTGCTAATGGAAATTCCAGCATGTGTCAACATTTTGCAGTAGAAAAGTAAAGAGAAATGACAGAAACAAACATTGTAATGGAATCCAACACAAGCATACCACAAACTGCAACCTCAAAAATGAACAGTCTAGTCAACATCCTCTGACAGTGTGATCACACAGTGGTATCCTACTATACAGGTGTTCCTGTTCCTGTGTCCACCCTCTGTACATCTACATCATGGAAACAGTTAACATGTACTTCAAAATAAGTTAAAAATGAAATGTATAAGAAGTGTGCCTCTACAATACTCAAAAGAGTTGGCACGGACTTGTCTGCCTGGGCCCTCCAGCTGCTGAGCTTCCTCTTTTCTTCAGCAAGGAGGGGCCTCGGATCCTCTAAAAAGAGTGGAAAAGTGTCAGAAAGTGCTGAGTCTCAGTGAGCATTACACTAAAGATGAAGTTTTCCTTTGTCTTGCTTCTTTTATTAGGTAGGTTTTGTTTTTTTCAAAGAAGTCAAATTTATTAAGGTTCTATTCTTGAGTGCCTGAAATTACACATTAATAATAATGTTTGTTTTCCAGATGTCCCTCATCTAAAAGGGCAACAGAAGATCGAGGAGTTTGAACACGTTCTGCTGAAACTCACCTTCCCTTCATTTTATAATAGTTACAACAAGTACTGCTGTAAACTCTATCCAGGAGGATGTTACAAGCTGCTGGACAGTGCAGGATTCACTTGTGAATTTCTGAAAGGAAGAGTTACAAAAACTGAGAAAGATGGCTGGATAGAATTTAAAATATCAAATGTGCGCTTTGTCGACGGAGGATATTACAGATGTATTGTGCTGGGAACTCAGAACCGCATCTACAGTGATTACTATGTTGAGGTGTCTGGTAAGCAGTCTTAATCTTCATTAATGTGGTGTTAGAAATGTGAATTATGCCATAGCCGCTTGTACACTACCGCATGGGCAAAAAAATGCATTATTACAGCTTCATAAGATACTTATTTGCAAAATTATATTTTAGTGTTGGTTTTCCCTGGTAAAGTAGGGAAACTATTGCAAAGGTTAATTCCAGCCATAAACTCTGGAAGCTTATTTGATATTCTTGCATTTTGCAGAGGTTTCAGGTCACCACAGCCAGTCTCAGCCTTCACTGACAACAACTGTCAAAGCCCCCAACACCTCCACAATACTCCCAGACTCCACCTGGCCTGCTCTGGCACAGGACCACAGTGACAGTGACAGGTATACACTGCAGATTACTTATTTCTGCTAGTCGGCCAAACAGTGCTGTCTGACAGAAGATAATATATATTTGTATATATGTGTATACATATACTGTACATTATATATATATATGTATTTGTATTTATTATTTATGTGTTATTGTTTTCTTCTCCAGTGTTCCATGGAGTTTTGGCCTGCCACTAGCTGTCATTGTGTCCATTGCAGTGATGATTTTGATCACTTCAATTATTGGTGTTGTTTTCTGCAGAGTCAAGGCAAAACGTAAACAGCCGGGTAAGCAGTTTTCTTAAATGGATGATCACAAAGATCTGAGTGTCTGACAATAAATTGTGAATATCTTGGAATGGGTAAATAGAACCAATGTGATTTTGTTTTCCTTGTAGACAAATATGCAGAAACTCTATGTGAGTCACTGAGACAAGAGGCCCCAGTAAGTGCTAAACAGGGAACATGTAGCCTCTGTGATTCATTGTCACTTGTTTTCAAAGGATTGCATGTTTGTGCTTCAAACTTCCTCTACAAGACGGTCTCTTGACAAAGTGTGTCTCCCCCAGGAAATGAGCAGCATAGTCTACACAACAGTGGACTTCAGAGCTCACCAGAGACCAACAGAGGTGTATGCAAATCTGAGGATGCACAAAACACAAGCAGGATCCCCTGACTCGACCTGGAGCGCAGAGCATGATGGGAGGGTGGAGTACTCCACACTGGCAATCCACCAGTGAATCCACCTGTGAGAATCTAGTTAGTGTCTGATTTGAATTAGACCGATTTAGTTTTTTCCACCACTGTGTTTGAAATTTGAAAATGTCAGTTTACTAGTCATGGTTAGTACTCCTCAAACAGTATAGAGTTTGACAGGGATTCATCAGGCAGGGAGGATCTAACAAAAACATGCATATGGTTGCATTGTGGGAAATGTATTGTAGGATCCAGCATTTTTGGAGCTTGACCCATATTAGGGACTACAAATCCTCATGATCTGCTCCTTTTGTTTGAACTATTATTTTGTGTTTTGTGAGTCCAACAACTTTATGGACGTGCAATATTAAATCACTGAACTACTCCATGTGTACATAGCATGTGTTGTTTGTGAAAATGAGAAGACATAAAAATTAAATGATGCATTAAAGAAATGAACATAGTCTGGTGAAATTACGACAAAACACTTTTGTTTGAGTCCTTTCAACAGTGTTCACAGGTTGAAAAAGCAGTAGAGTTGTCAGATTATGTCATCAGGGTATCTTTTGTTAAATCAGTGTTTGTCCTTATCAGTTTCTTCTCCATTACAACCTAGCCTTGTGGCTATTCTGAGAGCCGCTCGATATTCTATTCTTGGCCCCTTCTTCCCTTACACAAAAAAGCTGGTGGCAATCCTTTTTGAATCCTCTATAAAAGGTCAAGTTTCTCTTAAGAGCGAATGAATGAATAGACTGAACAGATTCTTATTTCTGTGACATTTCACTGCAGCGTTATAACACAAAACTAAGGCGACTAAAGATGTTTCTAAAGACGTCTTTGCAGCACTGATGTGTGAGCTTTGTTGTATTCACCACAGTCAGACTGTCACATACCCAAAAAATTCACAGAATGATGTTAGCTATAATCGATTTAATGCAAAGGCATATGTTCAAACGTATTTCCACAATCTCCAATTGCACAATTTTTCTTTATTTCAATTAGACAAGCCCCTACACTGGGAATATACATTTATAGATATCCATCAGGTGTCTCATTTGATTACACAGACTTGGCCAGGCCCATTTTCTGACCCTGGGAATCAAAGATGACGTAGAACTCCCTGATGAAGACATCTCCCAGGATCCAGAGCATGTCAGAGCCACCCTGGCCAAAGCCAGTGCTGCAGCCGTAGTTGCTCTGTGAAGAGACAACAGAAAATACATTTACTTCCCCCAAATCTTCCTTATAGTGCTGAAAACATTTCTGTTGCAGTGGGTGGCTGGAGTCTAACTGACCTGTGAGATGTAGGCAGATGCAGGGAGGGTGAAGGCCTGTCCGTTGAGAGTGAAGGTGACTTCAGGCATGCTCTGGATGTTCTGGCAGTTCACTGTAGCCTGTGAAAAGAACATCACACACACAGTTGAATACCGTGTTGCAGCAGAAATTGTATTTATTGGTACTGTACAGGTTTCCAGCTTAAGCAAGTAACCACCTCCTGCTTAATTATTTTCATTTGAGAGTTTTGATGTCAGAGTATGAAATGTGTGTTTACTCTGGGTTCAGAAAATGGGGAAAATGTACTTAAAATGGTACGGTATGATGGTATGACTCACTTCTCCGTACTGGTTGGTTGAGGCTCCAACCCAGGAATTCATGTTGTTGATGTCATTGGATGGGCCAACAATCAGGGAAGTACCAGTGTCAATGATGGCCTGGCAGCCACCAGAGCAGGCCACAACCTGTCCATTGATGGTAACACTGGGAGGAGGAACAGCAGGAAGTGGATTACAGCCAAGTTGCACATCTTGTGTTTGTGCTTAGTATTTTGTTTTGTGTTTTCTTGGTACCTGTCCATTTGTATCTGCCAGTAGGTGGCAGAGGTCAGAGGGACCCAGGTGATTTGTCCAGTGTAGTGGCTGCTGTCAACACCACCGAAGACCACTTCACTGCCCTGCTCACTATGGCTAAGAGAGGAAAAAACAACAACAAATGAATTAAACGTAACAGGAAATGACACCCTGCAAACCAACAGATTTCCATCCTGTTTCAGTACCTGCTCAGGTAGACGGAGAACAGGGGTTGAGACACCAGTCCCTGTTTGACCATGTTATCAAAGACAGGCACGACGTTGTCAGAGGCAATGCTCTGGAAGGCCAACCCCAGGATACCATCAGCTACCATGCTAGCCATGAAGGAAGCCTCTGTTTGGCTAATTCCAAACACCTGCTGGGACACTGTGATGCCGCCCACCTGTACACACAAGACAGCTGTCAGTCACAGTTCAACAGACCACACAGACATGCCCTTTTGCAGTCTAAATAGACTATGCATCTTGTTCCAGGGGCTTTGGTTACCTCAACATTGTCAATGGCCAGATGTCCAGTCATGCTGCCGGTGCCATACTGGATGGACAGAGTCTGGTCGCCCCAATGGAAGGTGCTGGACTGCTGTGGGTTGAATTTCCTGTGGTTGTCTGCAGAGGAATGGGGTCTTTGTTATAAACTATTAGTTGTCAAACAAATAATTAGATATTCTACTAGTAAAATACAGCAGTCTTAAAATACTGCATTACAAGTTAAATTCCTGAAATCTAAGTTATATCCAAGTAGAACCTCAAACGTATTAGCAGGAATATGTACTTTACTTTTAAAGATAAAGGTACTGATGTTGCTGAATGACTCAGTGTAATATTATTATACTGCTGGGTTATTATTACTGATGCTTACTATTTATTATACTGCTGGGTTATTATCACTGATGCATTAGTATGTATGTTGTAGCTGGTTAAAGTGGAGTTACAACTACTTTAGTTTATAAACCGTTAGCTAATGTAATCTATAACAATATATGTAATATATTAAATCACTGCATCATTGCATGACTTGTATGTAAAATAATATCCTGCAAAGTAACAAGTAACAATAGTTGTCAAATATATGTAGTGGAGCTAAAAGAAGAATAAAGCAGCCAGTAGGAAACCTCAAATTTGTAGTTAAACACAGTGCTTGAGTAAATATAATTAGTTACTTTTAACCGTTGTGTAACACACTAACCAAATGTTTAAAACTTAACAGCCAACTTGTAACCCCCGGCAGCAGTGGTAGTCTCAGTAACACTTACTGCAGGCCTGGCTGGAGCAGTAGACTGAAGGGACCCACAGGTTGGAGGAGCCGGTGTCAAAGATGACACTGAAGGACTGAGGAGGGGTGCCAATGGAGATCACACCATAGTAGGACAACTAGTGGGATGCAAGGCGTGAAGTTAACAGGTGCAAAATAACATGAACTTGTCTTAAATGTCGCATTAATTATGTTTTTGTTTTTAAGTGTTGCAGCAACAGAGGTGGATATAATTGTTTGTTCAACACAGCCTAAAATAGCTGCTATTTGTGCTTTAAATGTCGTCTCTGGTGTGGACTTACGTCAGCATCGTTGGTCATGGGCTCAGAACCACCCTGGTAGAACTTTGCCATGGGGTTGTATGGATGCTGCTTCCTGTACTCATCCCATAGTCCTTTCTCCTGCAGGTCTTGCCTGGCAGTCTTTCCCTTGATCAGGGGAAACCTAAGCACAGAAACAAGAAGAAAGAATCATCAAAATCTACAGATTTCTGACATATTATAGCCAGATAAATCAGAAAGTGAGCTTTACTTTTAGCTTTGTGCAAGTTTGAAAGGTGTGATAGGTCAAAGCAAGATGGCCTGAAGACTTTCCCCTCAGGAATACTAGGAGAGATTGCATTTCAACAATTCAGCCTATTCATGTGTAAAATGTCAAAGAAATAAAAGAACTGGCTGCTTCTCAACCAGCCAGTTCAGACTTACTTATGGAAGCATTCGGCAAAAGCCACGAGGGCTGATAGGACCACGAGCCACTTCATCATGTCACTTTGCTGTTGGACTCAGACGACTGTAGTTCCAGTTGCTGAGCCCAGCCCTTAAATACAACAAATCAAGGTTGTCCAAAATGCCCTTCCACATAACTTGATATCACGTATCAGCTGGAGATAAGAAATATGCCATGTGGTGCCTCTTATCTGGGAGCAAATATCCCGTTAAACAAATGAAGAATTAACAATTTTCCGTAAAATCAAGTATGCTTTATAAAGTGCAGCTCATATTTTGTATGCATTTGTTTGAAAAGGATTTTGTTAGAATAATCACAGCTAAGAGAAACCTAACCCTAACCCTTAAAACTATGCTTTGAAAGCATTGTTTGACTTTTTTGACTACTGTACTAAAGAGAAATCCTTCATGCAAAAGTTATGTAACAGAGCGAATGTTTAGCTCAGCATTGGTCATTTATTTTACTTAACTCACAAAGTCGTAGAATACAGTTCAGCTAAAATAATTATTTAAAGGAAATGTGTCAACATGAGGATTGACTTTTGTTAATCTGACATATGATTTAAATTTACTGTAAGGGCAAGTTAAGTGTTTAATAACAGATACAGAGCACACTTAATGTGTTGGCATGTATATCAGGGGATTTGATGCCCAGAGCTCCTGTTTAACATTGATATGGAAACTTTCCACAGGTTTCCAAAGGTGTGAGCTGAGAGTTACCTTGGCAGGATTATCTGATAACATATGAAGCAAAACAAAGACTCAGTAAAAAATACAACATGTGAAGAATATGCAGCTAACCCAGAACATATATTATAATCTGACTTTGATTGGAAAAGTTATTACATGTCCCATTTACGGTTTTAAATCCAAATTAAAAATCCATTATTCATAACCTTGAGCTGCATCTGGTTTCACAAAATGTTTTTGCATTGAATTTATTTCATGAGCATGAAATACTGAAAACGTTATCAAAGCACAGTGGTGGGAAAAGGATTACGATTATTTACTACAAATCAAGTATGCTTTATAAAGTGCAGCTCATATTTTGTATGTATTTGTTTAAAAAGGATTTTGTTTGAATAATCACAGCTAAGAGAAACTGTGCTTCTTAAAACTATGCTTTGAAAGCTTTGTTTGACTTTTTCGACTACTGTACTGAAGAGAAATCCTTCATGCAAAAGTTATGCAACAATTACAATAATGGTTATTATTATAATAAAATACTTAAAAAACGTATTTTCAAAAAACTGTTATCGATGTTATTATAATAATGATCAATTCATATACTCTTATTTTTTGCTACTATCAAACAGAGGGCAAATGATTTGATGTCTTACACTAAAACAAAAAATTTAAAATAACATCCAAACATAAGAAAGTTCCATCATCTTAAATGGCAGAAAATAAACTGTGAGAGGTTAAGCTCATAATGTGAGTTAAAAACAACAACAAAAAACAACTTAAATCTTCTGAATCTTGCAAATATTCTGGTGGAATTCAGTGGAGGTGTCACAACTTCAGCCAGGCTTTAGCCTTTCATTTGTCTGTCTCCTGTTTTGCCACACTAACTCTCATGTCATTTCAGAATCTGCCACTCCCCCCCGCTCTGCACTAATTGCTGATTTCATTTCACCTGGCCTGCCCCACCTCCATACTCACCTGCTCCTCATCAGCAATCAGCCCCTCAGTGTATATGTACCGGTCCATTTCCCTCAGTTCTCTGCCAGATTGTCTAGTGTGTTTCCCTTGCTATCCAGCAACCTGTCATTCCGATTCTGATCCTGATCATTTGTGTATTGACCTGCCTTTTTGGACTTTGGACCTTCCCTTTTGCCTGCTCCCACTGGATTTGTTTGCCACGTGGGTTACTACCTGGTTTGACATCTGCTGGTTATTAAACCCGGTTTCTACACCTGAACTGTTTTCTGTGTCTTGCTATTGGGTTCTTGTCTGTCGTTTTGTGATACCTGACAGGAGGTCAGTCAGTTAGGTCATCAGTTTGTTTGTTTGTTTCTATGTTGGTCATGAGTTTGCTTGTGGAGGTAAAGGACGTCATGTACATGACCTTCATCATAATCAGACCAAGATTAAAAGCAGTTGACATCCCATAACACTCATTATGTTTATTCAAGCAACATAGACTGCATGGGAAAAGAAAACTCCAGAGAGCACTTATTCAACAACAATGTTGTAATTATACTTTTATTGACAATAATATTTATACATATCTTTTGACAATTTAACGTTAAGTGAGCATGAAAACAAAACAGCAAATGTTTTAATTGTTCACAAATATCTTCTTTGCTTTTATAAAGTAAAAAGTATCAGACGTCCGCTGTGGCTCTTGTTAATAGGTTACACTCACTTGACATTTCTCTTTCAGTCCTTGATGAGTGGATTGATAGAATCCAAACTATGTATTATAGTGCATAGAGTACGCAAATGAACAGCCAGTGAAGATTAAATACGTGTTTCTGATCCACAGCCTGTTTTTTCACTCTGAATGCTGTTTCTACTATGATCTTCTTCATCTGAATGTTTGGGCGTCTGTTAAAAGTCCAGGCTTTTGAAGTCGTCAGTACATCTATACTTGCTTTCACTGTACCTGGTGCACATCAAGTGGGGGAGACAGGGGCAGGTGTGATGTTGCCTTTTCCCCGGATAGGGCACCTGGAATTGGGAAGAGGAGGGGGAAGGATAATCTGACAGTTTAAATCCTTCATCAACTGACAAGTGGAGCTGATAATCTTAAAAAAAACTGCTCTTTAAAAGTCTGAATTCAGAGACGGATGTGGTGTTAGCAGAACTAATTGTTGCCATCTCCAGATGATCAAAGTGATGTATGGCTCTGATTGGCCGATTCACTCTGGAGAAGATCAATAGCCTCTGCAGTTATCAGCAGCTTTTATAAAGCTTCAGCCAACCTGCCAGCAGCTTGATATAATCTGAATTTCCACTAATGCAGAAAACAAGTGTGGGCAAGAGAGTATGACTCTGTGTGTGTGTGTGTGTGTGTGTGTGTGTGTGTGTGTGTGTGTGTGTGTGTGTGTGTGTGTGTGTGTGTGTGTGTGCGTGCGTGTGTGTGTGTGTAGCAGAGAGTGTGATACAGGAAGATTAGTGACATAACATTTCTCCCCACCTTGTGGCTAAAGGGGTGGCATTCATCCCCTTCCACACCTCTTGGGGCACACATCCTCAGGCCCCTCAGCCATAGACTGACGGCACAGCAAAGACCAAAACCACACTGCACGTCCCTCTCACAGGCCTGTAGGACAGAGGGAGAGACGAGGTGGTAGAGGACAGAGGGGAAAGAATAAAAGAGACAGATATGCAGAGTACTTTTAATGCCAATTACTTTTATTTATGCTAATAGAGATACCCTTTTATGTTTGAATCTATTTAAATTTGTACTTATTGTAATAGTAATCTCATGTTCGTACAGTGAAAGCCATTTTATCCATTGCCTGTCATCTCCCTAATCCATTTACAAATGAATATCAATCAGAGGACTAATTTCCTCTGTTTTTTCCATTGGACTTGAAGCGGAGGAGGATGTGGTCTCCTGTCAGTCGTGTGTAATCAAATTTAATACATGTAATATAAAATTATCCAGAAAAGTGAACTGTGCCATTTGTATATATGAAGTTATTTTTCAATATTTCTAGTTTGAATACAAGAAAATCAAATCAAATGTCAAGGGATAGTATTAGATATAATATAATGTAAAACAAACTGTATATTGGGGTTTGAGTGCAAGTTCCAATGCATTGACAGAATTAGCTCAGAAACCATTCAATCAATTAATCCATCAAAAAAAATAAGCAATTTTTTAAGTTAATTGTTCGTCATTTATCAAGCAAAAATGTCAAACATTTGCTGGCTCCAGCTTCTCAAATGTAAGGATTTGCTGCTTTTCTTTGTATTATATTGTTGTAATTTCAGTATTTTCGTGCTTTGGACTGTTGATCAGACAAAAACAAGCAACTCGAAGACGTCACCTTAGGCTCAGGAATCTTGTGATGTGCATTTGTCATTGTTTTTCCATGTTACAGACTAAATGAATAATTGAGTAAACAAAGCAATAACAGACAGATTAAGCCTTAATGAAAACAAGTGTTAGATGCAGCTCTAGTAGGTAAGTGTGACTGTAAAATCATAGTGTCTCAATATACTTTTAAAAAGAAAGAAGAAAATCACAGATGGAGAAGATGATATAAAAAATGTAAAATGTTATCTTTAATCAGGCATGACTCAAAAGAGTAACTGGAGTAATTAGTAACAGTGTGCAGCAGAGACAGAAACCTCTCACTCACCCCTGTGATGACGGCTCCTCTGGAGCAGCTCAGAGACACCAGGAGGAAGGACAGCAGCACCGCCCTGAAGCCCATGACAGCAACAGGAGATCTGGACTCTCTCAACACCCTCAACACTGGACAACAGCTGTAAGCGGTCTGTCCGGCACCCTGTACTGGATCCCCGGCTCTCTGGTCAGTCATGAAGGTTCCCAGAACTCCTCAGAGGGGGGAGCCACACTCTCTCCCTCTTTTTATCTACCTCAGACCCCCACCCAGCCCTCCCTCCCTCACCATGTCTAAGATCTCCCCACGCCCTCTCTGCCTGTCTCCTCAATAGCTTCGTCATCTTACTCATCCGGATGACAGTGATGATGGAGGCTCACAATAGTCCCCTCTACTTGTACATCTTTGCCTGTTGGGGTCTGACCATGCGCAAAGCAGAGGCTGACAGAGTTTCCATGACTCAAGTGGTTCAAGCTAACACAAAAAATATGGAAAACTGCTCAACAAGTGATGACATTCATATGAACTAAAATTAATCTGACACCTCTTTGTGAGGAAAAGAGCACAGGTGCCATGAAATGCAGAGTTATCTGTGAGTCTGAAGCAGCTGGGACAAGACAAATCAACATCAAAGCCATGTAACAAGTTTACTGAAATTACCACAGGCTGACTCGTAAACTGGGCTTCACATATGGATGGAACATGATATTTCTGGTTTTATTATGGTATATATGTACCATAATGCTATGTATTTTGACAGCTACCATCAGCTTCAGCTTCACATCAGCATTCATCCACACTGAGAGAATAAGGCCGATAAGGTTAAAAATGTATCATCTTTATCACATAAGATACTCCTCTGCAATCAGTAGTCATGATAAATATTTGTTTGTTAATAATTTAAATATCTATTTGACTGAAACATTTTACATTTTTTTTGTATTTCTGAGAGTAGGAAAATTCAGTTTGTTTCCAGGTCTGATATGATCTTAAATTAATTCATTATTTGCATTTGCTTTATTTGAAAACAAATGAATCACAAGGCTAAAAGTTTGAGCAAATTTGGAGAGATTCCGTCTCACCACACCTCATTGACATTGCTTAGTAACACTTGATGAATAACAGAATATGAATAATGACTGTTATGTGTGCTAAATTACATAAATAATAGTGAAATCCGTAAATTATATCAGCCATTATAAGTATTTGGCAAGGTGATGATAGGAGTCAGACCTTTTTGTTCTGAGTTAATTTGGAGATTTACTGTGATTGGCCAAATAGCAAAAATTCTAGCCTAGTGTTGATGCCAACCTCCCTTCATACAAGATTCCTTGCATGAGTGTGTGCGATGCACAACCGTGAATGTGTATCTATGACAAGGGAAGAAGATATCACATGTATGTAGACCTTGTTAATTATTCTGCATGTGTAAACGCGTGTGTGTGTGTGTGTTTGCCTACGTGCATGCTGTGACAGTGATGAGCAGCAGGTTGTCAGTGGAAGCGTCTGGGCTCTGATTTAAGCTGTGAGGAGAGAAATATGAGAGAGCAAAGAGGAGAGGAGGGAGAGCATATACTCCATGGGTTAGTCAGCAGCACATTAACCTGCTGCTGTGATGGATTCCCCCAATGCAGCAGCCACATAATTACACTCACCCATTTCTGCCCTGTCAGCAAGACCACTGAAACGTCGCCGTCTTGGGACAGGCAGCAGAAATCATGGAGGGAGGCGAGCCCAGGCAGGCCTCCAGCTAACTGTGGAAAAAAATACAAAATCCATCAACAAAAGGCTGCAAGAAGCATGGTGGCTTTTTTGGACTCATGACATTAATACTATATTTTATGTTGAAGAAAGTACATGGTAAAGTTCACATTATGATGCTTAATTGTTTATCATGTTGAATATTGTTTGCACCAATGTGATGTTGGTTTTGTTTTTAAAGATGATTTAAATTCTACTTGATTAGATCTGAGTGTCAAACAAGGACTTAATGCTTCTCCAAAAAAACTGTTTTATGACTAACGATCATATGACACTGGAGCTATTTTGGCTGACATCAGCTTATTGTGAGTCATCTGATTGTGGCCGCCTGTGCAATGCTTGAGAAAAAGGTGGGAACTGGATTATCAATAAAGATTATATATTCAAGAGGGGAAAATAGCTCAAGTAATCTAATTTAATATTAATGCAACTCTGAATATATCATATGTTAATCAATTTTCACTGTGTCTGGTGTGAAGAGAGTAACATATGAATGATGACGTATATACAGGCAGGATTTCATTTCACAACTAATCCAGTTTAAAAAATTAGTTTAGTGAATGAGGAACTATTGCACTCATAAAAAAGCAGTATGATATTTACATTTACAGTATATTAAGCGTATATATCAAGTGCTATCAATCTGCTATCTAGCTAAGAACTGCATCAATATGGCACCACGATAAGAAACCATTATTTTAACTTTGTTGTACTTACCCCTGCAGTTTAGATGGTATAGAAGAAGTGGATGTAATGACGTAAACCGTTGGGCCAAAGAGGGCGTGGCCTGATGGTCTTCTTGGTGCCAGAGGGCACAGCTGGACTATGTTGTTCAAATTTGCATGAGGGTATGGGGCTTGGTACAACCGATCACTGAATGAATGAAGACATTTTTAGGGCCACCAAACAGGTTACAACTAACTTGTATGAACTAAAAACACAACGTGAAAGTGTTAAAGCCGTAAGACGAAAAACAGGCCGGACAACGTCGTGGCAGCGACCTGTCAATCACAAGGCAGCCACGCCATAAAGCAAACTCTCCTCTATCGTCTGTTTTACTCTAAATGGGAACATTGTTTCCTAAATGAACATCATGCTGTATAGCAGAATATTTGAACTAGCGACCGAGACTATAACTTCATGTTTACAGTATTAATTGAGGTTATAAATCCAGTGAGAAGTAGGGTCATTTTATCATACACTTATATTAGCTTCTTTTTGCTACCAGAGGAGTCGCCAGAGTGCACATTGAATGCACTTCCGCACTGGCTTCACTTTCAGCCAGCAAAGATGGTTACCGCCTGGGACAATTATGTTTTCTTACTTAAAGACAAAAAAGCGAATATAGCTTGACATCACGGCTCTAGGGGAACGTCCCCTTGGCAAAACAATGCTGTCCTGCAGCTCACAAAGGGAGTGATTCATGTTATTGTGCAATCGGGTGCGATGATCGATGAGGAGACAAGCTGGTGTGTTTTTCTACAGAACCCCATCCGAGAAAGAAAATCCCGAAAGGAACACATTGTGGATTTGTGCCATTAAACGAACAAACAATGGCAGCCCCGTCAAAGTATACATGTATTTACAGCACTTCATCAAAGGTAAGCTCAAGTAAACACTGGGGATATTAATTGTTGTATTTTTAGCCATAAATCATGTCTTTGGGTAATTGTTCGGACAGGGTTTGCTGTTGTAGACTGAGGCAACCAACTCATTGATGAGATCAGCTAAAGTTAGCGAGAGAGTTGGGATGCTGAGACGTAAATAAACTCAAAATGCAAAGATTTGCAAACCCTTTTGTACCTATTTTCAACTGAATAAAATACAGAGACAATGTTAAGCTAATGTTCAGACTGATAAACGTCATTGTTTTTTGTAAAAATACACTCATGTGATGCTTTCTGTTTCTTTTTTTATTTATTTACGTTTTACACAGTATCCACACTTTTATGGAATTGAGGTTGTAATAAATTATAGTTAAAGGAAAGGTTTTCAGTCTGAAGAGTTATCAGCAGTTGTATTAAGAGAGAGACCTGCAGAAATTATATCACACATTTAACTAACCTTTTTTCTTTTTTCTTTTTTTACTTGTTGGACATAAACTCTCTTCTATCATTATAGGTGCAAGATCTGATGACCCTGACAGGGTTCCATCCTACTTCTCACGCACGCCAGCCACCAAGAAGAAGAGGAAAGGGGAGAAGGACATGGACAGGTATGTGCAGCACAGAAGAAATGCCGAGGATGAACAATAGTGTGACATCAGATTGGGATGTGGGGAAAAAAACAAGACATTTGTGGTCGTAATATTGGGCTTTAGGAAACATTGATCAACAATTTTCTGACATTTTAAAGACCAAACAAGTCATTGATTAATCAAGAAATAATCGACAATGAAAATAAACATTAGTTGTAGCCCTATTGTAGAATTCTTTGATGAACTTTACCAGAATTGTTTTTGTTGTTGTTGTGGAGGTGAGAAATAAACGTGATGAAAAAACTCTCGAATGTCTTTAAGTATTTTATTGACACATTCGACACTTAGAATAATTCAGCTGAATGGTCAGAGCTCTTTCCCCACGGATGGTTCGGAGGTCTAACAACAAGTCAAAGGTTTTACAGAGTATATATGCTTCACACAGACTGAGCTGCTTCTTCCAGCTGCACATTATCCCCCCCACCCTCCACGCAGGCGCACTCTCTTTTCAGATGGCGCTAAAACGTCAAGCCAGCCCTTGATAGGTGCTGTTATTCCTGCTTGGTGTGAGAAAGTTAGTTTGTGAGCTCTCACAACCACAGCAAGTTAGACATAAGATACATTTGTTTGGTGGCGAGTTCTGCTTTTGCAACGTCTGCATGCACACAATGTCCAGAGTTAAGCAATACAAGTTGCATCTAAAAAGAACAACATGATAAACTGCCACAACAGTTCCCCCCTTAGCCATTCCTATGGCCATTTAAATATTTACAATTTATCGAAACAACACATATTACCCAAAATGGTTTACATATGCACATCATTAATAAGGTTAAGGCATTAGCTGTTTTTGCGAGTTGTAAGCAACTCTGTTGTAGCAAGCTAGGGAATGTTGGTATTTACACATAGCAAGATCTCCTGAGTTGAGGTGAAACACAGACATCAGACCTCCATCTCTGTTGAACTGTAAACGGAGACATGTCAGTGAGTTTTGTAACAAGCGACTTACTATATTGACTTTTTTTCGACATACTATATACTGCGATTCATTTTTTCGACATACTATAGTTTAAATATTTTATGACCTTTTAGCAAAAATATAATATGACTTTTTTTGTCTTTTATGACATATTATACCAGGATTTTGTCCTACATGCTATACTTTTTAATGATTTTTTAAAAAAAAATACTATAATACGACTTTTTTAAAAAACTTTTTATGACTTTTGACATACAATACTTTTTACATTTTTTTGTCAAACTACACTATGTCTTTTTTCCACTTTTTTCGACATACAATACTATGATTTATTTCAACAAACTTTATTATGGCACATACTATACTTTGATATAATATAATACTATTACTTTTTTAACATACTATAATAAACATTTTTTAATTACATTCTATACTATGACTTTTTTTACATACTATAATATCACATTTAAATAGAGAATTCCACATACTATGCTATGACTATTATAATGACTTTTCTTGATATACAATACTATGACTTTTCAACTTTTTTGGCATATTAATTTATGACTTTTTTCCACATACTATATTTTTTCTGTAATTACTTTTTTCAACCTACTATCCAATGACTTTTTTTCATCATGCTATACTATGACTATTTTATGTCTGTCTTTCAAAATATAATACTAACACATTTTTTTAATGACTTCTTTTGACACACTATACTTTTTGGACATACTGTAATAGGACTTTTGTATGACTTGTTCATCATGCTATACTATGAGTTTTTATCACTTATTTTGAACGACTATACAATGAATTGTTCTCATGACTTTTTTCCGACTTTTTTATTTTATAGGGAAAGAGCCTGTTAATGAACATCAGAATAAAATACAAGATGTAAACATGCTTGAGTTTTTTCTATATACTATTCAATTACCTTTTTTTTCCGAAATACCATACTATGACTTTATTATGATTTCTTTTCCTTACGATATTATCCCTTTTTTGACATACTATGACTTTTTTCGACACCATTTTCTATGGCTTTCTTTACACTTATTTAAATGTTATGACTTTTTATAACTTTTTTGACAGATTTAAAAAAAAAAAAGTTACTTTTTTCAACCTGCTATACTATCACTTTTAAAAAAAACGTTTTGACATACTATACTACATCTACTATACTATGACATCAGGAGTGTGGGCAACAAATCTTAGACTATGAGACATGTTTCTTCCCGTTGTTTTAGAGAACCGCAAACCACACATTTTAATGTATTTTATTACTGAAAATGCAGTAGACATGACCCTAAATGACCCCACAGAGTACATTCATACAGAAGACATGGATGAAGTGAGTAAAGAAACCATCATCTTCAGCTCTGGTCCAGACACTTCACTCATCTGGGGAGAAAAGAAGAAAAGAACGACATAAGAATTTGCATCTAAATTACATACAGTTGTGGTCAAAAGTTTACATACACTTGTAAAGAACATAATGTCATGGCTCTCTTGAGTTTCCAGTTATTTCTACAACTCTGATTTTTCTCTGATAGAGTGATTGGAACAGATACTTCTTTGTCACAAAAAACATTCATGAAGTTTGGTTCTTTCATGACTTTATTATGGGTTAACAGAAAAAGTGACAAAATCTGCTGGGTCAAAAATATACATACAGCAGTGCTAATATTTGGTTACATGTCCCTTGACCATTTTCACTTCAATTAGGCGCTTTTGGTAGCCATCCACAAGCTTCTGGCAAGCTTCTCGTTGAATCTTTGACCACTCCTCTTGACAGAATTGGTGCAGTTCAGTTAAATTTGATGGCTTTCTGACATGGACTTGTTTCTTCAGCATTGTCCACATGTTCTCAATGGGATTTAAGTCAGGACTTTGGGAAGGCCATTCTAAAACCCTAATTCTAGCCTGATTTAGCCATTCCATTACCACTTTTGATGTGCGTTTGGGGTCATTGTCCTGTCGGAACACCCAACTGCGCCCAAGACCCAACCTTCGGGCTGATGATTTTAGGTTATCCTGAAGAATTTGAAGGTAATCCTCCTTCTTCATTATCCCATTTACTCTCTGTAAAGCACCAGTTCCATTGGCAGCAAAACAGCCCCACAGCATAATACTACCACCACCGTGCTTGACGGTAGGCATGGTGTTCTTGGGGTTAAAGGCCTCACCTTTTCTCCTCCAAACATATTGCTGGGCATTGTGGCCAAACAGCTTGATTTTTGTTTCGTCTGACCACAGAACTTTCCTCCAGAAGGTCTTATCTTTGTCCATGTGATCAGCAGCAAACTTCAGTCGAGCCTTAAGGTGGCGCTTTTGGAGCAAGGGCTTCCTTCTTGCACGGCAGCCTCTCAGTCCATGGAGATGCAAAACACGCTTGACTGTGGACACTGACACCTGTGTTCCAGCAGCTTCTAATTCTTGGCAGATCTGCTTTTTGGTGGTTCTCGGTTGACTCTTCACCCTCCTGACCAATTTTCTCTCAGCAGCAGGTGATAGCTTGCGTTTTCTTCCTGATCGTGGCAGTGACAAAACAGTGCCATGCACTTTATACTTACAAACAATTGTTTGCACTGTTGCTCTTTGGACCTGCAGCTGCTTTGAAATGGCTCCAAGTGACTTTCCTGACTTGTTCAAGTCAATGATTCGCTTTTTCAGATCCATGCTGAGCTCCTTTGACTTTCCCATTGTAGCGTTTGTGGGCGTTTGTATCCAATGAGCCCTATTTAAATGGCCTCAGAGAAGTCACCAGCTGTAGTCACTCATAATCACTCACAAGAAGTTAAGAGGCCATGCTATGAAGCTCATTTCATTGACACAACTTTCTAAGTCACCAAAATTGCTAATTCATGTTGCTGTATGTATATTTTTGACCCAGCAGATTTTGTCACTTTTTCTGTTAACCCATAATAAAGTCATGAAAGAACCAAACTTCATGAATGTTTTTTGTGACAAAGAAGTATCTGTTTCAATCACTCTATCAGAGAAAAATCAGAGTTGTAGAAATAACTGGAAACTCAAGAGAGCCATGACATTATGTTCTTTACAAGTGTATGTAAACTTTTGACCACAACTGTACATCGCTGCCTACTACCGTTGTACAACGACAATGACTACATTATGCTCTCCCATAGTTTTGATGACTACATTTAGGGAGCCAGCATATGTTTGAAGGTCCCACCGGTAGATGAACTGTAATAGGACATTTTCATGGTATACTTTACTCTGACATTTTTGACAATATTCTTTGTGGAATATCTATGACATACTATTCTGTGACATTTTTATGTAGTACGATACTGTAATAAAATTATATAATTGTAACATTCATTTTCATAAATATTTGGCTAACATAACATACTATGACTTTTTTATGACATACTTCACTATGATATTTGTTATGATTTTTTTTTTATGGCATCCTATACCATGACCTTTTTCATGATATTTTTATAAAAATGTGGTATTCATCACATACATGACATTTTGTGGTATTCATCACATACATGACATTTTCACTATGACATTTTTATGCTAATTTTCTATGGTATACTGTATTATGCTATTTCTCTGGCAAACTTTATACTAAGACAGTTTTATGGCAAACTATGACATTTTTTATTACTATTATGCTATTTTAAAGACCTATCTTCTATCTACTCTTAACGCATTTTATAGTATAACATTTCTATTATTTTTTTTATAGCATACAATTAATTCTTCATGACATACTATATACTACGACATTGATGTACAATATGATCAGTTTTTATGGCATACTTTACTATGACATTTTCATGACATATTACTCTATAAAATGTAATACCATGTTTTATTATCATGTTTTTATAGAATACTATACGATCACATTTTAATACCATACTACTTTATTTTCACCCCTTTCTATAGTACACTATACTGAAATTTTTTACGATATTGTCATGGCATACTGTGTGATAAAAGTTTTCACCACTTTTTTTACAGCACGCTATATGATGACGTTCTATAGGTTTTTTATGGCATACTTTACTTTGACTTTTTAAAGACATACTATGACATTTTTAATGACACTTTCATATGGAATAATATACAGACATGTATGACTTGATGTACTATGATATTTGTATGGCATACTTTAAAATGACATTTTATGACATTTTAATAGTGTACTAAAATTTGACAACACTGATGACATTTTTTGACGACATACTGTTCTTTTGAGGCACACTACAGCGGGACATTTTTGACAACATTCTTATTGTATATTATACTATGACTTTTTTTACTCCATTTATATGGCACACTATACTATTACATTCTATGACTTTTGTATGACATACTACTTAGATTTTTTTCATGACATACTGTACAATGACATTTTTACTTTTATAGCTTACTATACTATGACTTTTTTCTATGACAGACATTTTTATGAAATACTATGCTACAACATTTTATGACAATTTTTGGAATACTATACTATAACAACATACCATTTTTTATGACATACTATAAAATTTAATTTTATACCATTTGTCAAGACATACTATACTATGACATTATACTACGCTTTTTAAATGTAATTATATACACGATTATTTACGACTTTATATACATACTATGACATTTTCATGACATTGTATACATTTTTATGACTTATAGCATACTATACTATAAAATGTTATTACATTTTTTTGACATACTATACTATGAGATTTTTTTGTACTTTTTTATGACATGGTATATATACTTTTTTTTCGAGACACTATACTATGACTCCAATTGACCTAAAATGATGCACTATGTGTACTGACAAAAACTAGGAAAAGAGATCATATAACTCCTGTATTAGTTTCTCTGTAAAATACAGAATAGAATTTAAAATCCTTCTCCTCACATACAAAGCCCTTAATGGTAGGGCACCATCAGTCTTAAAGAACTCATAATACCCTGTTAACCCACTTGACCACTGCGCTCCAAGAATGCAAGGTTACTTCCAAGAGTCTCCCAAAGTAAAATGGGAGCCGGAGCCTTCAGCTATGAAGTTCCAAGATATGCTTATATAGGATTAGACCATTGGGGGACTTCATATGATGCAATGAGCTCCTCTCTAATGCTCGCCATCTGTATGCATTCATGTCCCATTGATGCATGTTACTTGCTTGGCTAATTGCTCAAAGTCTTTGTGCTTTTTCACCTCACAGGTTTCCATGGCTCATGGTTACACCTGGACCGTGGTTGTGCCTGCCGTCCTGGCCCTGCTTGACACCCACTGCTGCTACTATTTTTAGGGCTTGAGCACCGACAACGTCGGGCCGCGAAGAGTTCGTTTGCCACACAAACGTTATATTCCTACCACGGAATGATCCTATTCACTGCTGTTCACATTTACAGGGTTCTCTTGAAATGAGCAAAATTCAAAAAAGGCTTACAATAATAAATGAACAGCTGTTTATGTGATAGATCAATAAAAAGTAAGTAAAATCAATCGTCAGCAAAGATAAAAGCTTGCTTTAGTTTACTTCTGTGCAAATTCAAGGAACCATTGTTCATAAATAATTATGAATTATTCTACAATCTTTCATAAACATACCCATCTGTGCAGCCATGTGACGAAACTCCTGTCGCATGAAATCCTGCTCAACCATCTCAATGTTAAGTTGCGGAGGAAAGTCCAGAACAAACAGCTACATGACCTGAGTTCATCCAGCATCGATCCTGTCTCGGAGGCAGCTATGCCGCTGATAAGCCTCCCTTTGGTTCTCCAGCAGGTCCTTCAGCAATTCTTGGACATTACAGACACACAATTATTCAATTATAAAAATCATGTAATTTGATGGTTGCAGTTTCCAGCTGTATACAGACTGTAGTTTTTTTCAGGTACACCTCTCCTCACCTTGATGTCCTTGTCTCCATCCATCCGGTCCGCTGCTCCTTCCCCATTGCCTCCGTCTTTTCTCTGAGAACCAACAAAGAGAACAAATGAGCTCCTTAAATGGGCTGTATTTTCAGCTTCAGGAATTCTGAAGTTCTGGACATCAGAGCAGTGATATTCTTGGGAAGTGTAAATCACACTGAATGATGTCTTAATGTCTATGTCTATTACAGACCATATCCTGAAATGTTGTGTATTTTCAAAAAGCTTGAATTGAGTAACTGAATTTGCAGCTGGTAGGAGTACAGGGCAGTAGTGGATGACTTTGTGGAGTGGGCCGGTAGAAATCACCTGCTTCTGAACGTGGCCAAGACCAGAGAGATGGTCGATTTCAGGAGGAAGACGACGGCTCCACAACCGCTGAAAGTTGTGGGAGAGGACGTGGACATGGTGAAGGAGTACAAGTACCTGGGTGTCTCCATCGACAACAGACTGAACTGGAAGACCAACATCAATGTTGTGTACAAGAAGGGGATGAGTCGACTCTTCTTCTTGAGGAAACTTCGATCCTTCAACGTGTGCAGCTAGATGTTGGAGATGTTCTACCAGTCTGTTGTGGCCAGTGCACTTCACTTTGCTGTAGTCTGCTGGGGGAGCAGCATTGGAGCCGGAGACACCAACAGACTTAATAAACTGATTAAGAAGGCCGGCTCCATCATTGGCTGCAAACAAGACAATCTGGAACAGGTGGTGGAGAGGAGGACACTGAAGAAACTATTATCCATATTGGATAACCCGGATCACCCTCTCCACTACCTACTGCAGGGACAGCGGAGCACTTTCTCCAACAGACTGATCCAGCTCTGCTGTCATAAGGACAGGTACAGGAGAACATTTCTGCCCTCTGCTATAACACTCTATAATAAATCACCTCTGGCCAAATCTTCCTTCAAATGACTATAACACTGCTACACTGCTGTTGCCGCTGTTGGCGATCTTTTGCACTACTGTTTAGTTTAGTTTTCCTACTTAGTTAATTTAATACCATTTTATTTTATTGTATATACTGTGCATTTTTTTATTACTTTATGTTCTTTAAATTGAATAGGTTCTGCACTGTTATTTTATTGTATTGTATATATTGTGCATTTTCCGTACTTTATATTTTTATTTTACTGTGTAACTTTGTTTGCTGCTGCTACAAACAAATTCCCCCTTGGGGATGAATAAAGTATACATCTATCCATCTATCTATCTATCTATCTATCCATCTATTGATCGATCTATCGATCTATCTATCCATCCATCCATCCATCCATCCATCCATCCATCCATCCATCCATCATCGATCTATCTATCTATCTATCTATCTATCTATCTATCTATCTATCTATCTATCTATCTATCTATCTATCTATCTATCTATCTATCCATCCATCCATCCATCCATCTATCTATCTAACAAAAATATCCTACCTCAGTGCATCAGCACAGAGAAGATGTTGTCTCAGTTTGTCTGTATAACATTAGTCGTCCTTCCAGATGTCACCCATTGACTTGCTACAGTTGAGAGAAAAATAAAAGCAACAGTCTTAACATACAGCACAACTGACACTTAAAAGCAAAAATTATACAATAATAATACACTTTTATAGAATGTATAGCTATGTATAGGTAGCATTGCCACAGGGGAGTGTATTACAGACTAATGTAAACTACATCCTGTTCTATATACTCTATATATGTTTCCCAATTAAAACATCTTTTACATTATACAAAAGCATATGTTCGCATAATAAGCGTTGTAGCATAACCAGTAGGTGACCCCTGGTGGTTGAACAGATTTTGATTGTGCTACACTGCATTGGACTGAAGTTAATGAATATTTTTCCCCAATATAAGGTGTATCATTAAAGTTGCATTACTGCCACCTACTATGTTGTAGTAAAGATGTCTTCAACAGGGGGTCCGCGGTGGCAGTGCAGGGGGTCCGCGAAATGTTGGGTTGATTAGACAATTTTTCTTTTCTTTTTTTTTCTTCCCAAACATGAATCTGTCCATTATTTTAATAGTTTAGTATTGTATGCAAGATAACAAGTATGTTTATGCGTGGCAGTGGCACTAGAAGGCCATCACTCATTTTTTGTTTCCACATTTATGTTTGAAATAAAAATGTCAATTTGAATACCTTGTATGCATGATTATCATGCAATTGACGGACAATGTTGATATTGGCATTGGTATCAGTTGACAAGGTGTGTTTATTAATGGCAGTGTCGCGGCCACCCTACTCACTGTACCTTGCACATGTTTAAAATAAAAACATGAATATATGAACCTGTGTATTATTTTAATAGCTTAGTATTGAATGCACAATAACAAGGTGTTTATACATGGCACTAGGCCCAGTTTAATATAAAACACAATTGTATACAATATATATAGTAGGGGGTCCCTGCTCCATCTCTCTATCAGTTTGGGGGTCCTTGGCCTGAAAAACGTTGAAGACCCCTTGTTGTAGTATGAGCCAGAGTTCCCTAGTGGTCAGTCTCTTAGAAAACTAAACTCAAACTAAATAGCAAGTGAAATGGGGACCAGGAGCTTGAGCGGGCGTTGTTTCCGCGTGGTCCTAGTGCGTGCACAATCCCCTGTCATTTGTTTGGTTTTACAAATATGAAGTTTGTTTTCGAACTATAAACGTTGAGGGGTGCCTATAAGTAGCCTACGGTTCAGGTGCTACCTATGTGTCTACAAGTAATTTGTAGGCCTACTTTTTACTGTCACGTTCTTGGTCCGTCTTGTACCTCGCTTTGTATAGTTTGGTCCTCACAGGGACCCTTAGTGCACGTGACGATCAACTGACTCCAATCGGAAGCTTTGAGGAAGCAGGCTCCAAAAACAACACGTCTTCATACACAATACTTGACTTGTTGCAGTTATTTACGATTGATAATAATGGAGTCGACCCTAGAACAGCATCTCGATGATACGTGAGTTAATACCAGACTGTGGTTGAGTTTGTATTTTAACTGTTTGGACGTTAAAGACGACTGAAAGCTCTTTGTTTGTCTGTGTTGTTGGCAGCATGAAAAATCCAGCAGTTGTCGGAGTACTCTGCACGGATCAACAAGGACACAATCTGGGCTGTAAGAAAACACTGCTTGTTCTATCCTAGGTTCATACAACACATGTTAGTCAAATGTATTTAGACCAAACTGGCCTTTTACTAAGGCTAGTTAACAATCTATATATGTTCAAGCATAAATTGCCCAAAAAAAACAAATGTGGATATTGTCTGGTGTTCTCAGACAAGTATGACAGTAAACTGGGTATTTTGGGGGTTTGGGCTGTTTTCAATCAAAAATGGCAATTTTAGATGTCATTGGCTCTGGGAACTTGTGATGAGCATTTTCCCACTATTTACTGACATTCTATAGACCAACTGGTTAATAAAAGATTTAAGGTGCATGTATCGTTATTTTAAAGCACACGGCTGCACAAAGAAATGCAAGTTGTAGTCCCTTTATGCTAAACAAGAAATAACAAACAAAAACTGAACATTGATTAGTCATACAGTTTGAGGAAAGAATCTGCTTTGTAGTCTGGTGCCATGCAGAAATGCATGTTTTCTAAATTTGTATAACACAAAACAACTTGCTACACATAGTGTTTTGCCAACCTGGGTCAAGTCAGGTATAGAATATGACCCTCTCACTGCCAACGGAAATGTGGACACAAGCCTTTTTCTGTGCCGTTCTGAATACAACCAATACACAATTGATCTTACTAACGCTGTATCATTTTAGGAGGCCTTCCTTCTGATTTTTGGTTCTGACCGATGTGATCACATTTAAAATGAGAAAAACCCATGAGAGGTTAAAATGTTTAATGTGGCATGCCCCAGTTGTTCACCTGGTTATACCTCGTTTGTTTAAGTACAAAAATCAAAGTGTCAAAACAACAAATTGTGGTTTTACAGAGCTGTATATGGCTGGACCAAGTATTCCTTCAAGGGGAGCAGTTAGGGTCACTGGACAGTAGTGGAAATACAAGCTGATTGTCTCCTTGAGCAGAAGGATCATTAACTTGATAAAACCAAAAACATGTTGATTTTTTTTGAAAGTGTTAAATCTAGCTCTAGACTTTGGAGAGACACACCTAGAAGTGATGATGGATGGATGCATTTCAGTTACCAGAGGAGAAAGTTTAATTAGTGCTCCTTTTGGAGTTTCTTCAGTTCTGTTTAGTAACACTTTTCATTATCTCACAATCCTCAGGCCGTGGCTCCCTGTCTGATGAACACGGTGGTGTTGTGTCAGTTTTGGCCAAACAAGCTGCAGCTCTCATCAAAGACCCAACCGATAGTCCGACAGTGTGCTTGGAGTCTGAGTCAGGGTGAGCACTAACAAAACCTTTTTTGTGTTTTTTTGCTTGACTGACTTGCATCTCCTCCTTTTTCTCCATCTCAGTGAATTTAAGGGGTCTGTCTGCAGTGTTTTTGATTAACACTTGTGGAGACCAATACATCTTGGGAAGAAAACTGTTGAAAGAGATCCAAAATCAAAGATTGAGTGTCTATTGTTTGAACCTCAGACTGAGCTACAAGTCTTGGCAAAGGAGTTTAGCTTTCATTTGCGTGACTATGCTGCCACCTTCTGGACTTTACAAAACATCTTCTGGTTCATGGGTGACCAGTGACTAACTAACACCAATACTTACCATTATTAGAGAGAAGTTATTTTAAATGTTAGACCTTCTAGTGACTGAAGATGAGTCTGCTGCTTTGTTGTGACTGGCAGGATGCTTTGTAAGTATGGTAGAATTACAGTATTTGTCAACAAGGCATAAATCAATGACTTCAAGACTGGGACAGATATTAAATATCAAAACAAAATTTGACAGGCCATTAATCCTCATGTTATTTGACTGTTGGTTAAGAGGTCAACATTCAATATTTGTACATATTTATGCTTTTTAAATAGTACATTTATGTAAAAAAAAAACTTTATTTATTGGGGCGGGTTGGGACTGTTGCTGATGCCCATGATGATGACAATGATACTAAATGAAATTCTTCCAGTCATAACATCACCAACAATATTAATGCCAGCTTATTTTTTGATTTGATTAAAGAGTGCAGTATTGTTTACCAGGTGAATGTTTGTCTGAGTAAATTGTATTTGTTTTCTTGTTTTGTAGGAACATTCTGGTGAGGAGTCATGGGACCGTCACAGTAGCAGTTCACAAGATAGCATCTTGAACACAACACAACTTACTGAATAGTTGTATATGTAAAGAAATGTACATGTAAGGCACACAAGTATAATCACACACCCTGGTTGAACTGTAAGAAAAATCTTTTTCTAAGAGAAACTTGGAGTTTCCACATGTCGGTTGTGTTTTCTGCAAATAACATTTTTAAACCAGAACCATGCTTGCCAACTTTCTAACACTTGCAGTTAGATTCCCTTCTGTTAAATATCTATAAATATGTACACCAATCTGTCAGGAGTGCATTAATATAAAGGCCCTTCATGTTATTTCCAGCCATGTTAATACTTTGTGTGTATGTATTTTTGTTGTCATCCTTCAATACACGGCACTGATGCACAGAGAACAACCCTAAATAAACTTCAACTCGACTTTATGTTGCCCTTTTCCGTGTTAAGTGTTCCTTATTTCCTCCTTTGATCGGTGTTTTGTTGTTAACCAATTGATTTTCTGTGGCAGCTGCATGTCGTTAATCCCAGAAATAGAAACAAAAACAAAAACATTTATTTCGCAATCAGTAATCAAATCTGTGATGAAGTGGAAGGATCTCACGCATATAATGATTATGTGGGAGCATGTAGGAACAGGTAGCCGGGAGGCGCCAGGTGTTTACTTGTTTTACATTCACCAGGGAGATTTGACTCATCTCAGGGTGAAGGTAGGCTATGCCAATCGAAGGAATACTGCCCAGGTTTGATTGATCAGAAACCTGCGTGTCCTGTTCATGTGGTTGCATGTCTTGTAGATTGCCAGTGCGTCTTGGTGGCGCACTGCCTTTGACCATGCATCTCTGTTTTCACCGCAGAGCTTTTTTTTCTCGCTCTCTCTCTCTTCCTCTCTCTCTGATGAGATTCACTGCTACGTCTCAGTCACGTGGCTCTCCTCAGTGAACGCGTTGCTTTCTGCGGCTCCTCAGCAGAGCCAGCGGTGTTGAGGCTGCGATGTGAGACGCAACTCAGAGAGACTCGCTCATAGAGGCAAAGTTATGGCACGGTCATCCCCGGAGAAAAAGCTCCCGCAGCAATCTCTCTCTGCCATAAAGTCCCTCACTGGTGATGCGCACATCCTTCTGGGACGCACAAACCCGGAGCGAGAAAACCCCAAATTACGCGTCAAATTGAACTAATTGAATATTGGGGCAGAAGCGCGTCGAGGACTGAAGGAGATTTCAGGTATGGACTCATTTGCACATACAAGCCAATTAATTGTTTTAAATACAAGTTGACCTAACAAAAACATTCTATTCACATTTAGATTGTAATGTTTGTTACACCAAACTCCCTTCCCTGAGAAGTCAAGCACAAGTTACCATCCAAACTGTTTTCCTCTGCGACCCTTGAAAGTTATATTTGGTTTTAAAAGTTTTCACCCACGTCAGTGTGCATGTGTGTGACTGTTTTTTATCGTACAGCTCAATCTCAAGACGTCCAATGACGCAATTTACCGCTCAAGGGGCCCGAATTGTCGCATCTGCTTGAACGACCCTTTTCTCGCCTCCCCAGCAGTTTTGAGTTGTGCGAGGGCCACAATGCAACAGGCCTGTGAAGTGAAGATATCAACCAGCGTGAAGATAACCAGCTCACAGCTACACACGGTAAGACCTACCTGTTTTCTCCCCACAATAATACGGGTTTGGGTGTGCCTCCGAGGTCTAAGCCAAAAGCTTTCAGCAAAACACCCTGCATTTACTATATAATCTCACAATTCTTCAGTACTGACGTCTGCTTTTCCTCACAACTTAATGTAGAAGTAAGGCTGTGGTCATATAGTTGGAGGCTCCAGGTTGTGAATTTTGGTTTATATTGATTGACAAAATAATCAGGCAGACAGGAAGAAATAATGGAAATTAAGAGAAAGTTATTAAAAACAAATTTTCATAAACTGACTTTTTTTAGCCAATCTTTTTTTAGAGTAACAGTTTTCCTCGATTTACTGTAATGCAGAGCCATGAAGAAATGCAAACTCTTGCAAATTAGTAGTTTGGCTGATGAAGTAATCTACAGGAAAGAATTGAGATAAAACCACTTTTACAGGCTACATATGACTATCCCCTTTAATACTTTTACACATTGCAGAACATAAATGTTTTTCAAATTTTGGAGTAAAATTTGTAACTAGTATGCAAGCAGAATCTTTCTTTCCGCCCTATTTGTATTTGTGCAAAACCTTGTTTCCTGTTTAAATCTTTTTCCAGATTAAAACAAACCAAAGAGCAAGAAGAGCCTGACTACATGTGATCAAATCAAATTCGTCCTCCCACAAAATTGATTAGATTGTACTAAGGTGTCACCTCATATCTCCATACTGCCACTCCATTCATCTGTTGAAGGCACGGCTGACTCTTGTTGACTGCCGTACCGAATTACCTACCCGATCCTCAATTCTGCTTTTCTCATGGCTTTTCTTCATTACTATGTTTTAACTATGTTATTAGCAATTCAAACTTTTTGTTATTATTTCTCATTGTAAATGGAAACACAAAGAGGGAAGAAGAAGAGCGCAACATTCTTTGTAGTGTAACACATCTTTTGAGTCAGATTGCCACCTGAAGCACGATTGCTGCATCCCATCATGGGCCACATACTTCAAAGTTTGCAATTGTTGATCAAATGTCTTAACATCTTGTGCAATTAGTCACTTGTAACTATGTCTCATAATAAGAAAAAATCACACTTAAAATCTGAATATATTGATAATTACAGGTGTTACAGATGGATTGAAGTTAGAACACTATTTTGGCGGGCAATTTCCTTTGACAATCTTTAAAAAGTTTTTTGACAATGTAACATCATGGCTCTAAAAATGGCAGTAGTGATGTGCCGATAGATTCGTCATTTCGGTCTGAAATATCTCAACAGTTAGATAGATTGCCACTCAATTTTGCACAGAAATTTGTAGTACCCAGAGAATGAGTTTTGAGGAATAGTGAAATATTCTATCAACAAGATGAATTGGCACCAAATTGTACCTTGTTGTGTAGATAGTGCTAGTTATGTATCTGCCTTTAGATTTCAGAGATGTGAGCGTGCACATGTATTCATTTTCATCCATTTTTCCTCATGTTCTTGTATCTTATCATGGTCCACTCCTTGTTGCAGGCGTAAAGCTAATCTTGATGCAGCCATAATTACAAGTGCCCTTCAACCAACCTGAGAATGACACTTGGAGAATAGGACTCCTGAGTTTATTCATCACCTCCAGAGGCTTCAGGCATACTACCAAATCAGCACTAACAGGTAACTCAACTAGCCAGTTAAGAATAACTGTTATCGTGTGCTGCTGATGCTGTCGCTGCTCAGGTTAACAACTAACCATAGAGGGTTCTCCGCATGTTATATTTAGTTACTTGGTGGGTATCTAGGATGTGTTCTGAAGCATTAAATGAGCCTGCAGATGAAACTGAATAATGCTTCATGAGTAGTTAGGAGAGGCTTTTATCGATGTGTTAGGGTTTTGTTGTTGTTGTTGTTGTTGTGGCAGTTTTTGCAGGTAAGAAGCCTATTAAGGATTGTGTCCTTGTCATTGCACTGGTAACTCTGGTGGTCACCCAGTTCTTCCCATATAACATACAGTAGTTTTCTCTATAGTGAGCAGTAAACTGAGATTTTGGACACTTATGGATGATCATTATTTTGCATCTTCACTGACAGCTGTGACTTTAGCATCTATTAAATGCAACATATTGTACTGTGGGATTATAAGCAGAAAGTCATGTACTTTTTTTTTTACGTTGCATTGTTTTACGCTCAGAATTCAAACAGTGAAAACTGAGGACAGTAGTGCACTATATAGTAAATGGGGATTGATTTCTGACAGACTGGCATTCCAATAAAGGAAAAAGCATTTTCCAAAATTGTTTAACAATTCTTAAGGCTTCCCTTTAAGGCTTTTGTTTGTAAAAGGTTCCCTGTGTGGTTTTTGATCTCTAGTTGAGCCATGAAGCCGGTGTCTGCATGCTGCACATGAGTGATTTAACACATAGTCCTGCCAATAACTTCACACCATTCCAGTGATCAACAAGATATGCAGCAATACTCTAACAAGCTTGTAAACATGGATGTCAACATTGCGTGATTCAAAACACATGTGGTATGAAGAAGGAAATGTTCTCGACACAGTTTTTAGAGCTCAAGGTAACACAGAACTTTTGTTTACAAGAACTCCACAGGGCCCCTTTAAGACTTATTTTTTTCAGTTTGCTCAGTCTTTATGCACCAACTTGGACTCGTAGATTAGCTTTCAGAAGGTGGAGTTGAAAAGTGTGTCGTTGGTTGTTGGGATGCTTTTTTAATTTATAGTATATGTCATATAGGGACAGATTTAGGACATTTGGGCATTATTCACCATTAACCTTACTAAAATCCTATATTATACTAGAAGAAGAATGTACAAGTTGGAGAGAGAATCTCATGGTGGAAGTGTGCAATAACATGGTGTTATTCTCAGTTGCTACATGGTACATTTAATATACTGACAGAGCACACTGTTACATTGACAACATGGCTAAGCATTTTGACTATCTTGTTTGTAAAGAATGACACAAGGACTTGTCATTCCGATCACACTGACATGTTCATTGACATTAATATTTACTTTTGAGAAATAAACTGTAATACCGCACTACAAAGCTCTGATCTCCAATCCCCCATCGCTCAAAAGCTCAGACCCCCAGCACATTCACAAACATGCACTCAAGCACACTCTGAGGAAAACCTGTGCACAGCACATGGGGGAGAAATACTTTCCTCGCAGTACACTGGCCCAATTCATTCCCCTTTTAATCCGCTCTGTGCTCTCTGCCTAATGTGGTCTCTGTTTCTTATACATGTCTTAGTCGGACTGAGTTAGTGATGCAGGCTACAAAGGACTGGTGATAAACACAGCTTTACTATGCTCTCTCCTTCTAATCTGTTCAAGACCTTTTTGCTTTCCAGCATATGAGGCTGGGCAGTCATGTCACACCTTGATTTCTTCAGGTTTCATTAAGACTGTATGTCCTGGTCAATGGTCAGTATTGGATCTGATGTACTTCAGTCACATGATACAGTTACAGCAGAATAGTAATAATGTATATTCTAACTTTGTATGAAAATGATACTACCTGTTGACTTTACTTGACCCTTCTGGATTGCATTTATATCTTCACCTCCAGTGACAACCAGACAGTCTGTGACACCAGACCTGTGCATGTGCAGTGTGGTGATCGTGCCATGTAATAAAGTGGACATGTCATGTAGCCTGCCAGACTGAAGACAGATCTTTCTCAAAGCATCGGTTCATGTCTGCAGGAATTGACTACTCAACCTGGGCTGGAAGGCCCGCCCAAAGCCAGTTGATTGACAGCTTTGCCCTTCATGGAATAACAAAAGCAATAGGGAAATGAATAAGGAAAAATAAAGGGATACAAATAAATAAATAACACTATATAAAAATGTCATATTCCAATATATATATACAAATATAATATATATATATACTGTGTGTGTATGTATATATATATATATATATATATATATATATATATATATATAAAAATACATTAACAAATAAATGAAAATCCTTAAAATACTTACTGCATTTATTTTTCTCTTTATACTTCCACATATTTTTATTTACTTGTTTATTATTTTGTTTATATGTATTTGTATTCCACTTTTTATAACTTACTTATGTTCTTTGATTTTTTTCCTCCTATTTATTTCAGTTCCAAGAAAGGCTCATAGTAAATCAATGTCACACATTTCCTGTTGAGGTGCCAAGTTAAACTGCAGTACATCTCGTTCTTAAAACAAAATACAGCTACAAAATATTACAAAGTTCATCACCACCAAAGAAAACTAGCCAATCATGCCAAGATCATGCTGTTAAGTGCTGACAAGAAGCTTCGAGATACAAATGATTGAATATTTGCACCTAATGCAAACACTGCTGAGACATTGAGTCCCATGCAGTAGCTGTAATAAGAGAAAAAGAGGTGGAAAATTAACCATGTTTCGTTGCACTGTAACTGACTTGTTTCACAACTCAGTGACTTAACCCTCCTGTTATGTTGCGGGTCAAATTGACCCGTTTGAAAATCTGGAAAAAATATTTTAAAGTATTTTTTCCCGCAGGAAAACTCCGCCCACACTTAGCAGGGGAGGGTTGCTTGGGAGTCCTACCAACATTACACTCTGTAGATGCATACAACACAGCAGCTTACTGTAGGACAACATGAGCAACAGAAACAAAGGATGACAGCCCTGGAGGCTCTGGAGCACATCCGTGATCACGACAGTGACATAGAGGAGGATGTGTCTGAAGATGAAGACCATCTTGAGGTCAATTCAGATTATAATGGTACTGATTATGAACCATCAGATGAAGAAACTGATATACCTGTTCCTCCAAGCGAGACATTCTTGTCAAAAACTGTGAAATACAGTGGTCATCCTCACCCAATACACGTCAGCCAAGACTGTCTGCCGAAAATATTATAAAGACAGTGCCAAAATTTATTTGAACAAAGCACACCGTGACGACATGTCACTCGTGTGCTGTGTAGACACAGAAACACAGACACACACACCTCGTTCATTGTGCTCATCTCTTGTTAATTTTTGTAAATGTATGTTTCTTAACACTATAGATAAACATAAATCAAGTTTACTTTCAATACAAATTTGGCTTGAATTTGAGTGAGCGGGTCAATATGACCCTGAACAGCAGAAGTGTCTCATCTCTATTTACTGTATCTATATCACCCCATGAAAAAAAGAAAGTTTCAAAATGTTCAAAAACATTTGAAAAAAATACATGTTATGGTAGACTGATGCAATTTATATCGAGTGAGTTATCCTCATTGAACTATGATCTATGGAGGGGTGAATAACTCCATTCCACTAAATACTGATTGAATTGTTAGTAATGGAGTTGGTGATGAGGTACAAACTATATTTATTAGGATTTTTTGGTTTCTGACCACTTTTGGATGATTAAACATGCACCGGGTCAAATTGACCCAGGAACATCATTGCTGTACATGAGAAACGAACATAACAGGAGGGTTAACAAGTATTACTGTCTACTGTCTGTCATCCTTACACAATCATTCAGGATCATAACAGATTGATATCTAACATCATCTGTCTTTTTGAAAGGGTAAAAAAGATTTAGATTAGTATTTTGGTCCACAGTTTTCTGTAAAGTTGATTGAAGTAAAAGCACTTTACTGAAGAAAAGATTAATAGCAAACCTAGAAAATAATCAAGCTTTCTAAAGAATGATCTTGCTTGTTATGCCAGAATATATACGGCTTGTGATGTGTTGAATGCTTCTGATTACACAACCTATGAGATTTTGAAGTTATTGATGTTTTGTTTCCTTTTTTCTCTTCTAGTGAAACCAAGGCAGCCATGAACCTTTTCAGGAAGGATGCCATGGCCTCTAAGAAGGAGAAGGAAAAAGAGATCCATTATGAGGATCCTCCAGATGGAGGTTGGGGCTGGATGGTGGTGCTGCATTGCTTCCTGGTATATTCACCTCAGTTGTTTATGATCTCTCATATCTCAAACATGCAAATATTCAGCCCATTACTTTCGACCAACAAGCGTTTAGCTTTCCCAAACATTGTACTCAAATCCAGGTATATTGTGTGGCAATGATGTGGTTTCTGGCCTTTTTCAACAAGTTCTAGATAGGATGGTAGCAGCAAAAAGACTAAAAATATACTTCTCACTCCGTAATTGTTGATTTATTAGTCTCCATATGTAAGTTTTACAAAGCACATTCTGTAACAAGAAGACAAAATGACGAAAATGTTTGTATTTACCTTACTTGCACTCTTTGTTTGCACTGATCTCATCTCCCTCCCATTATTTGTGTGTGTGTGTGTGTGTGTGTGTGTGTGTGTGTGTGTGTGTGTGTGTGTGTGTGTGTGTGTGTGTGTGTGTGTGTGTGTGTGTGTGTGTGTGTGTGTGTGTGTGTGTGTGTCCCTGCAGGTAAACGTCCTAGTGATGGGAACACTGAAGAGTTTTGGCATCTTCTTTGTGGCATTCCAAGATGAGTTTGGAGGCTCATCAGAAAGCATCAGCTGGATTGGTTCCATCATGTCCAGTCTGCGTCTGTCTGGAGGTTTGTATCAGAATGAAGCCAACTCTGTCTGCGTCCCCTTCACAGCCCTGCATTGAGTTTAAAGACTGAATATAAAGACAATGATATTTTACTGTTTGAAGCTACTTTCCCTCTGCATATTTACACATAGAAAAACATTCTACGTCTTTGTGCTTCTTCTCTAGCACCCCTTGCCTCTGTGGCCTGTGCCAAGCTAGGAACCAGGGTGACCTCCATCACTGGGGCGTTGCTGGTTAGTGGAGGCTTCCTCCTCAGTATTTTCGCCAACAGTGTGGTGTTCCTCTACATCAGCATGGGAGTGATAGTTGGTGAGTAGAAATTTGTGGTATGCCAAAATGCCTCAATGAGGCTCACCTGCTGATGACTCTAAAACCACAAAGCCAACCCAACGTGTCCTCTGCACGAGGATAACTCTTCCTATCTATCTAGATTCATCGTTTATATTGTCTGCCCACATTCCTGTTGAAGACACAGTGTCTGACAATGATAACCTTCCTTATTCTTCTTAGGAATTGGTTTTGCACTACTTTACCAATCCTTCTCGGTCGTCACAGCGCTATACTTCCGAAGGAGGTTAGCAACAGCGTATGCGATTGGGCGTTCTGGGATGGGTTTGACCTTTGCACTTGCTCCGTTCACTCAGTTGCTCCTGGACAAGTATGCTTGGCAAGGTATGCAGGAAAAAATCTGTTAATGACTGGTGCTCACTGTATAATGTATGTGAGTATGTTTTCTGGTGTATTTCCTTTTTTGTGTAGGTAGAAATAGAGCATATCCAAGGTGACATTTTGGGTCCTGAGGTCTCTTTGTCACCCACAGGTGCAATGCTGATTCTTGGCGGTCTCATGCTGAATCTGGTGGCCACTGGGATGCTCCTGCGACCAATCTATGTGAAGCCTTCTGTTTCAAACCCTACCTCTTCTCCTATTCAAAAGAGCCCTGCTGCATCCCTTAAGAGCTCTTCAGAGAAGGAATACACTAAGAGCTGCTTGAATGGCTCCTCTCACTTATCCAATGGCATCTCCAAAGCAGATTCATTGCCATCCCCTCCTTCTCTTCCTCCTCCTCTTCCTCACGGGGACCCTGAGAACCTGGGGGGCCAAGGTACTCAGGGACCCCAGGACCACTCAGTGAACCCTGAACTAACCAGACTGGTCCTCAATGGTGTGAATGGACACGAGCCTCACCATGACTTGGGTCAGTGTAAACCCACATCTCCAGACATCTCATCGGAGCTCAATGGCAGCATGAATGGGTCCACCACTGTTGGATTTCCCTCGCATGCCAGCACTCCGAGTGAGGTGACCATTAGAAAAACCAAAGTACTGGATTTCTCCCTGCTAAAGGACCCTTTCTTTTGTATCTACACTTGGTCCTTGGTCTTTAGCCAGCTGGCCTACTTCATCCCCTATTTCCACCTGTCTGCTCGAGCCAGAACCCTGGGCATCAATGCCATGGACGCTTCCTTCATCATCTCTGTGGCAGGTGAGGCCCCCATTGGTCAACTATGTTCTACTATGATTTTAAGATCCAACTTAAAGGAATAGTTTGACATTTTGGGAAATAGAGCTTACTCTCTTTTTTTTTGACAGAAGTTGAGAAGATTGATACCAATCATTTGTCTGCAGAGTAAATATAGCTGCAGCCAGCTAGCATAGCTTAGCATAAAGACTGAAAACAGGGGGAAACGGCTAGCTTGGTTCGGTCCAAAGGTAACAAAATCCTCCAACGAGGAACTCTAAAGCTCATTAATTTAAATCACACCGTCAAATCTTCAGTGAACACGTTATGGCTTGTGGAACCAAATGGATTTCCCAAAACTATATTTTGGGAAATCCAAAACAACAAACTATTTTGCTGATTATGCAAATGATCTCATCATCAGATTTGATTGATTTTGACAATTAAACTATGATGATTGTTCCTATAAATTGAGTTTGAAATCAAGCACAACTTCACCTCTTACGTATAGAAGCATTGTCATACTTTTCTATTAAGATGTACTTTAATTGTTTTAAATTTGAAACCGGTGGATTTTATCAATGAAACTATTCTCATCATAAAAGGTGTTGCATACATTTTCCTCTTCTGGGTTAAACGCCAGTCTGCATTGACTGTGTCTAAAATGTGGATGCTCTTTAGAAATCTTAAAGACTCCTGATTGAATAGACAGTGGATTGCTGCCATTTGTCTTTGAATGTGGCTTCCAGCAGGGATTTCACAGTGACTTTGAAAAGGGAGATCCAGGTTTCTTTAGGACTGGGTTTAGGAAGCGATGCAAAAAAAGTCCTCAGTCAACTTTTAGGCATTAATTATTTGTGAGCTGCTCAGACTCTGCAGTCTTATGTAATGAATGTGCTTACATAAAAGCTGAACTTTGGTCCACTGGCCAGGATGGGTGGGTGGGTTTAGCAGTATGCCATTGATGAGGCCACTCCATTATTTACAGAAAGCAGCATTAACATTTTGACCACTGCCTGTGCATGTAATTCTTGAAGATTGCTTCGTCAGGCTTTGTGAATAATTGAAATACTCCAGACGGTGTCGTGCGTTTATGAGTTACAGGCTTCTGTTTTGTAATCTATCCATTGCTAATCTGTCCTCGACTAACAGAGATGGTATAACATTTTAATAATCTTTTAGGTCTTTTTATTGCCTTCATTGAGAATGACAGGAAAGGGGGAGAAAGAGGGGATGACACGCAGCAAAGGGCTGCAAGTCTCTACAGGGTGAGCTAAAGGCCGCTCCAGACAGTAATACCTTTGATGAAAGGTGCTTTTTAGTTAAGAATAATTACAGTTAAATGGTCATGTCAATTATCACTTCTTCAGTGATGTAAAAAAGGGAGATGATGTGAGGGACGCTATTGTCATAGTAACACAAAAAGTTGTGTGAAATTAAATTGAATTGTTTGAACTATGCATCAATGCCTCGGCTTTTGGGGGAAGTAGTTTAAATTACCTAAAGGACTGTTTCGGTGTCCCAAAAAGCAAAGTAATTTTAATGTACGGTATGCAGATGGCCTGTTAATATGCAGTGTTTTCTCTTGTCAACATTGGTGCAGCTGAATATAACCACTGTTGGAGGATTAAGCCAAAACTAAGATGGGTGTCAAATAACACTGCTGTATAAAATTAGACGGGATTAACTAAAATTAACTGGCAAATAGGCTTTATGGGCCCTAAACCAGTCTCTACATTGTTTCTATGACAAAAACCAGAGGACATAGAAAGTTCCCTGATGGTCTACGGGGTCACTTCTGAGCTTCACGCCAGCGATCAGTGCCAGCGAGCAGCAAGACTGACTGATTCTTTTGATTCAGACACGTTTGTTCAGTCACATTCTCTGGTCATGTGCACTGAAAGAGAGACAGAGCTAGAGAGACGGGGTGCCACCCATACCACAAAGCCACCATCCCAGTGTCCCGCTGTCCCTCTTTCCCCGAACTAGCACTTGTCATAGAAGCCCATTGACTCGGCTGAGCGAGGGAGGCCACTGTCGTCCGGGTCAGTCTGTTCGTCAACCCTCAGCCACCAACACCGGAGCCAACTGGAGTTGCTAAGCAACACCTAACTGAGTAAAATTGTTGGCGTGGTGACAAGAGGGGCTCCCAATTTTGTTTGAGTCCAGTCCTGAAGTGGCTTATACTTTGCAGTATTTTTGAGGCTGAATACGTACAAAAGAGGAGCCAAGACAAGCCAACTTCCACCTCCGAGAAGCTGGGAAAACCAACATGTCTTATAACCGCTTTGCTTTAATCTAGTGACAAAATATCCCTCCTTGAAGCAAAAGGAATGACACCTCTCCATGCCTTGCAATCTCCCCCTCCCTCGTCGGTTAACCCTGAGAAGCATGCAAAAAATATACATCTTCTCTACCTGTCAGCTCTACGGGGAGAACTAACAATGTCCCTGATGCAGTTGGCTTAAGGTGCTACTTGGAGAGCCCAAATTTAAACTGCAGTGGACTGAGTTTGAACAAGAACAGCTGCAGGCTGAACCAACCTGCTGAGGCTAAAACACACAAACAAACTCACAACTTGTCTGTGTGCAAGCAGGGACACCCCGGGACACTGTCTTGGGTCACTAGAGGAGGACACATAAACACAGCACAGCTGCCTCATGTCATCTTTCTAACCTCAGAGGAGAGAAATGCTCTAGAATTACGTAAGGAAAGTAGAGGTGTTCACTGACGAGGCATTTTGTTTTTCATTCATGTGGACTTCAGTCAAAGCCTTGAAGAGTGAAGATGTAGCTGATCATCATTAATTACATCAACTTGTTGATTAATTTAACATTTTTTCACAATAAAGATAAATCTGCATACTTTACGTGGCAACACATACTGTATGCAAACTCATCCATATTCAGCTGAACTTTCATCTGTTTCAAACTGAGTGTCAGTGGCTGCAGCTTGTGCAGTTGTGGTGCAGAGGCTGAGCAGAGGATGGGTAACTGTGATCTGCATAGAACCAGTTTGTTTTATTGATCAATGGCTCAGCGCTGCCTGCTTGTAGCTATTCCTGCGGCGGTCAATACACCACTGCAGTTTCCGCACTGCCTATCGCGTTCCAGTTGACCTCAGCAGAGAACAGCACATATCTGCCCAGTCATCATACCCGACTGGAGCAAATAATCAATCAGATGCTACGGAGTGCATAATGAGTAGTTTGCCTGGATGTTGCAAGTGTAATACAGATGTTAACAAAGGATATGTTGCCACCCACTGTTTGTGGAAACATTCTTGTTTCAGAGGACAGGAACAACCGGGACTCAAAATAGATTTGTCTAGATGTCCCGTTTGTTATTCATGCAGACCTGTGTAGTTTAGCTGCAGCGCATCATTCTTCTCTCATATTCTGTGTCTGCCCCATCCACACGCACGCACACACGCACACCTCCGCCTCACATCTTTGTTTTTAGACAATAACTGTATGATTTTAAAGGAATGCTCACAAGTCCCTGAATGTAACCTTTGGTAAATACCCTCATTACCTTAGCTGCACTTGAACTTTGCAGTACACTAAATGTCATGGTAATCCATTCAATAGTTTTCCAGATATTTCACTAAAAAACAGAAATGTGTACCTGATGGTGGCGCTAGAGGAAAAGCCAGGGATCACCCAAGGATTCGGGATTCATTATCTGGGAACCATGAATGTCTTTTCAAAATTACATGGCAATTAGATTTTTCCTAATGCTTAATAATCAGTCTGCTTTATTCAGTTAATTACTCTGGTCCTGGACATCTGTGGCTGTAGATTGGATCTGTTTTCTAAATGTTAAATGTGAAGCTTTGTGATTATTGAAGACATTTTTATCTAAAGGTGAAGAGAGCAGTGATGCTCTGTTTTTTGGATTCCATCAAAAACTCCATTACCAAAGAGCAGTTTATACCTGAATATTTTATTGTATGCATTCCCCAGTCTGCCTCTCTTCTCTCACTCCTTCCTTAAAGAGACAGTGAGGAATTTCTTACTTTACTTTATTCAACCAGGTTAATCAACTCTGTATCAATAACGCTTTCCAAAGTGTACATACTTTTAAAAACAAACAATAAGACAATCAAAGCCTAAGGAAAAAAAGGGAAGCTGACCGTTTATACTGAAGTCTCCTTTTCACTTATGTGTTACCCTTTTGCTCTCACTCCCAAGACTTAGTTTTTCTTTGACATTTCGAAGCCTCACGTTTTGCCTTCGTTGCAGGTATCACAGAGACCATCGCCCAGCTGGCCTCGGGCTGGGTGACAGACAAGAACCTGTTCCATAAATACCATTACCACAAGGCCTACCTGATCCTCTGTGGCCTGGTCAACCTGCTCTCCCCACTGGCAACCTCTTACATCCTGCTGATGTTTTACGCTATCTTCTTTGCCATCTTCTGTGGTGGATACATGGCTCTGCTCCTGCCTGTTCTAGTAAGGAGACCACCCTATTTGAACATGCATGCTATGCATTTGTACTCTTGATGCTTTACTTCACAGGTCCTGATATTTTTTATATATAATTCACTAGGAAGAATTGAAATGAATAAACAAGACTAATGGCTCAGTTTTAAAGGCCAAGCCCAACGATGAGGGAAAAACGGAAGTTCTTGGGCATCTCTAAGTGCAGACGCTGGGCGATGTGGATGATAGATCAGAGGGTTTGGTGATTAATAAATAAACTCTCAGCCAGTCACCTCACTTGTCTCCTCACTCTGAAACCGCTGTGCCAATCATAGAGATGCATGACGACAATGGTTCAACAAATGGAAAGAGGCTTGAAGAGTTATTGAAATTGTTAATTTCCATTTTTAGTGTTACTGTGTTGTCACTGCACATTTACTCCAAGTATTGTGTTTGCCATTGTTGATAAAGTCGAATGATTGGCAGGACATTGGTAGCGGCAGAAACGGATGTGGTTCTGAGGTGTCTATTCTCAGCCCAATGTCTAAGACAAATTCCACCAAAATACCAACAACTCACTTTGTGCTGCCTCATTTGAATGAACCTCCTACCCATCTGCGACTTTCTTTTCACCTGATCATCGCACTGGCACTAAAATACCAGACAGACGGGCAAAGCAAATATCCTCTGTGAGGCTGTACTTAGTCACAGCGGTGCTTTGAGCTACACTAACATCAGCATGCTAATATGGTTACAATGACAATGCTAATATGCTGATACTAAGCAGGTGTTTACCATGTTCACTAACTTAGTTAATTGTGTTAACATGCTAACATTTGCTATTTAGCACTAAACACAAAGTAAAGCTGAGGCTGATGGGAATAGTTTTGGAAGTATTTGGCCACAAACCAAAGTGTTGGATATGTACAAACTTTGACAGATGATGGCGCTAGATGAAACAATGTGTTCCCCATAGTTATTACAGTCTGAGAGGAACAGCATGAGGGGAACATGAATTTCTCTAAAAAAATGTGTGCCAGTCTTTCAAGTAGAGATATTCCATGGAGGAAAACTTTAACCTGCTGGTGGAACTAGAGAAAAAGACAGGGGATCCCCAAAGTCAGTGCAGTCCATCGTCTGGGGTCCATGAATATCTCTACAAAATGTCATGGCAATCCATTAAATGTTTTTTTAAATATTTGAGTCTGGACCAAAGTGGTGGACTGATGCAGCATGGTGAGTATAAATGGAGCAGCTCTTTAAAGGAAATTGCTCTAGAAATCATTAACTGCTTATGAACTCAACACAACTAAACTCAAATAGCTAAGGACTATTTTCCATAAAGAGTTCCAATTTACATAATTATTAAAGGGAACTTGATAGTAAATTATTAGGAAGTTTTCAGACCCATAAAATAAACAGTTACCTAACCTTTATTGAAATTCACAGGTCTAAGAAATGTCTCAACTAGACACTTGGTGTAAAAAAGAATTCCAGAAAGATATACAGTCATGGTTTCTTTATCATATTACAAGGCACTGCAGGGCAGATAGAAAGTGATTCTGAACAAATTTCAAATGAAAACTGTCCCTTAGAAAATCAATAAAGACAATTAAATAATACGTGCTACAGTGTGCTCTCTCAATATCATTTGATCCCGCAGAATCCCGCCAGTGTCAGTCTCACCATATTATCAGTGTGTGTAGTTAATTTACCAAGCAAGACCCCTACAGTAATCACTCTCTCTAATCTGTTTAAATCACAATAACTGTATTTGTGTGTTGAGACTTTTGTTTTATCAATTGTGGCTTCATTACATCATTGTGTCACACACTGAGATAGAAAAGTATCCTTGAAGCAGACTGTTTCCAACTGTCTTAATGGGTGGAACAACATATTAAGTCAGCGAGTGTCCTGTATCGTCAGGTGTTTACATCTCCTGAAACATGCGGACATTTTACCTTGTTTGACTTGGCAAGTGTTGATCTGATGTGATCTCAGATGACCTTTTACTGGTATTTTGCTAACAGACATGTGCATTTAATGTAATTCAAGCGTAAACAAAAAGATGCCCCACCCTACCTAAACCTGCTGCTACTCCCATATGAATGGGAGTAGCAGCAGGTTTGACGCATCTGGTCATCTCGTGTGCCAGAACGAGAAGCTTCCAAATGCTATGATTTTATGCATGTTTTAGACAATTTATTACAAGTCAAATGTAGACTCCTACCGTTTCCCCAAGCTTACCATACTTTTTAGTTTTTATGTTGTTTGTCCTCTTCTGTAGGCAGGTATTTGTTTTCATCCTTATCATACATTTTTGACAGGTAATCTATCATGTTGAACTTGTTGAATAGTTGTACCAGGAAGCTCAAAACATTCATCCATTTAAGGATTGTTGTAGGCTTTGGAAAATGTCTTGTACAATGTTACAATATGGTAGTAATATGAAGGAAATGTGATTTGCATAGTGTTGAAATGCATGCAAAACACTTTTGTTTCAATTTTAAAAAGCCATTAAGAAAGAAGATGACCCTCTTTAACAAAGCCCCAAATTAAACTTGCAGTAATTGCTTTATGTGTGGCCAGGAAATGTATTGCAATGACATGGAAATCTGATTCCCCCACTCTCATCGACAAATGGTCTGTGGAAATGAACAGTTGTATTCCTCTTGAAAAGATTACATATAGTCTCAGAAAAAGATATCATTTATTTTTGAAAATCTGGCAGCCTTATTTGGAGTACATGGGTACAACACTAACAGTACAATAGGACTAATTCTTTGAAGTTACAATATGCTTTGTGCTGTGTCACTTTATGCACCAACCTTTTTTTGTTTTTTGGTTTGTTCGGGTGGGGGGAATTATTTATTTATTTACTTAATTTTATTTCATGTATTTGTGTTTTTTTTTTTTTTTTTTTTTCTTAGCGTGTTATGTAATTTTTTGTAATGTTTAATGTACTGTGTTCTGTAAGCTCTGCACGTTCTCTTGCTTGGTTAAAAAACTTGGAAAAATAAAATATTCCAAAAAAGAAAGAAGATGACCCAACAAGAGCTGTAGGTTGAATTTGTTGTTCTGCTCTGCAGGTTGATCTCGTGGGGGCAGAGAAACTCAACAACTCCATGGGCTTCTCCATGTTCTTTGTTGGCCTGGGTTGCCTGACAGGCCCTCCTTTAGCAGGTGAGTGGATCACGTCATGGAAAACCTTTAGTCAGACATGTGCTAACCCACTTTTCTACAGGCACACAATAACAATCCCATACATATGCACTGCATGTGTAGCCATACGCTACTGTCCTGAAGTGTTGTGTTACACAGAGGGTGAGGTGAGGTGTGAGTGAGTGAGTAGGTGAGTTGAGTGAGTAGATAAGTCTTTCTTATGAACATATATTTTTTGGAGGGTGTTGAGGCACATATTTTCATGGGGCCCTGAATTCCTTGCAGTGCCTCCAAGTGTGTGCATGCAGTCATTATGGAGAGTGAAAACACACAGGAGAAAAACAGCCTATAGTTAGGGCAGCCCTTAATGCCGACTGGGACTTTGGGGTTGCTTTGACAAAAATGCATACAGGGGTTACTGGGTCAAATGTCATCTTGCCTAGAAGTGAGTCAAGTAGAATAACAGTGTTGTGCTTATGGCAGGCTTTGAGTGACCCTGTTTAACTAATGGCAGATTGTCTTTGTTAGTCTTAGAGGGCCGTTTCTAATCTGGAATCAGTTGGTTGTTACAGTGTTTTTCTTTTACAACAAGTTGTGGCAGATTCATGAACTACGCCGTCTCTAGGTTTGCCAAGATCTGCGTTAAGCATGTATACACACTGTGTGTGCCAGTAAAAACAGTTTTCATCTTTAATAGATAGAATGTTGAAACTTGCTTCGAGCTTGAACAACATATTCACCCATGTTTTATCTGGAAAAAATAACTCTTCGTGCCCTTAGGTAACGTTTGGCTCCAGTTGAAGCGGGGGCTTCCCTTGGACCTATTGACATGGACCCTGTAAACTAAGTTGGGCAGTTCCTTCAAAGGAGCATATGGATTTCGGGGTTGAAATGTGACTAATGGCCCCCTTTAGGGTCGTATGGAAATAGCATGTGGCTCTGTTTACCATATCTGCTGTTCAAGTAAGAAACAGACATAAGGTAAACTATGGTCCTTGCTTGTGACAACATTGTTGTCATATCCAGTTCTTCCGGATTGACAACTGTCCATTAAACCTGCTTATTATCTGGTCCGGTTGTACTTTTCTGTCAAGTGAAAGACAAATACAACCACAGAAACCTATGAGTCACTTGCAGTATAGTTTACACCCAAGTCACGCATGCTATGTCACGCATGCTAGAAATATGAACTCTCACCATTCTGTAATCTAGACGTATGAAGAATGTAAAACTGTGTCAAATTAGAAACATAAAGGGTTCACTTTAAAAAAAGTTAAATATCCATTTCAGGAAAGAAATACTATCTGAAATTAATTTTATAACATCCTCAATGTAATTTTTGGTACTATGATGTTTTTTATGACATTTATTGTGTCATACTATACTATGCCTTTTAATTACATTTTTAATGACATAGCAAACTATGACTTTATGACGTACATTTTTATGGTATATCATACTATACATATTTTTTGATGTACCATACTATAACATTTCTATTATCTTAACTTATTACGACAAACTTTTTTCCTTTTTTTTGTCACTTTTGTCACATAAAATATCACTTCATATAAAGTGTTTAAAGGGACCCTCTAGAGTCGAGTTTCACTTTGTTTAGCACCTTCTAAACTGTCCTTAACCCACATGTATTGTATTATTATTCCATTACAACCTCAGTTGCAAATCTGACTTTTTGAAAATTGCACAGGCTCTACAGAAATTTACAAATCTGTATTGATAATTACTCAAAAAGTCATTATAGGGTACTTAAAAAAAACATTGTGCTAGTATTTTTACACAAAAATGTAAGAAATACACTTTGTTTTATTTGCATGCAAAGGGATTTTATCCCAACTCATCTTGTGCCTGTGAATCAATATTGATTCCAAGTTTTAAAAAAATGTCTTTTGAAAAATAAGATACAGCATGAAATCCCCACATCAACACTTTCAACAGGCTTCCTCAGCTTGTCGCCACATGATATATTATTGTTGCTATAAATGAAACGTGCTGTGTATTACTCAATATATAGTCAGGCTCTTAAAGTGTTCCTGTTTTTGTGTTTTGCAGGCTTCCTGTACGACTACACTCAGACTTACGACTGCTCTTTCTACCTGGCTGGGCTCTGCTATCTGCTCTCCTCTCTCTCTCTGTTCCTGGAGCCGCTGGCTCAGCGCTGGAAGGCCAGGAACAGAGTGACCCGGACCAAGAGAGCAGAAAGCAGCTGTAAGACCAACGGCTGCTTCACCCCCGACCGCCTGCAGAACGGCGCTGTGTAGGAATGAAACCCAGGGAAGGCCTTCGATCTTGAACCAGCATGCTCACAACTTGCCATGGGCCTGCATACCTTGGACCTTAGACTCCAGCTTAAAGTTGTGACCAAGTGACCCTTAATTTCAGCAGGAGCGAATCATGGGCCGAGGAAACCACAGTAACATGTCTAAGAACATGCAGTTCTCGGGACGATGGCGAATAGATGAATATGTTGAACTTTTAAAGAGCCAAACTTTTACCGTTCTGCTAAATATTTTACTTCCGATTCTTGTTCCTATCAGAGGCACATGCATCCAAACTGAAACATACATCATCCAGCATATTTTAATACTAGCTGCTTTGCTACCACTTGTTAAAACACAATCTAAATCTGTTTTCCAATGCAACAACAAAACTGCATTCACTTTGCAGCATCTTTTTATTGCAGATAACATTGCTGGAAACTAAGCTATGCAGTTGAGCTTAAATCTGTGATGGCATTAATGGAAGCACATATCAATGAAGGAATACTTCTCACTCGATTTCTGTGGAAGCTTTTACCTGTGTCTGTAAACCTGTACTCACTGGTATGCACTTTGGGCCAAGTTGTGATTATGCTGCATGACATTATCTCTGACCTTTTAAATGCCAGATAGTTACTGAACAACCACTTAAAGTGAAAATTTGGCGCCTTTTATGTGGATGTCCAATCAGGTAAATGTAGACAACTAAAGCAATGCATTCCACAGTGACACCTATATTGAAAAAGGAAACTGATTTTTGCAGCTCACGGAGCCAGCTGTGCCTATATGTACCATTGCACGTGAGCTTCTGACACCGGAGGGTCCCTGCCAGCCATATCCTCTTGCAGGTCTAATGTAGCCGCTGCCTTTCGTCGGCTGTATACTCTGGCTCGAATAATAGGGCTGGATATCAGTCAGCCAAATTACTGCTAAATGTGTCCTCATCCAAAACACCCACTGCACTCGTATTTTGGAAATGTGGCTAGTTTGCAATACAAGTAAATAGAACAAGTAAGTTGTGTTTTTGAGCAGCATCTAGAGCATGCCTTGAACTATGTCACTGGACACAGAAAGAGCAACTCATATTGCAGCTGCAAAATCAGCTTTTTGGGTCAATTTAGCACACACCAAGGAATTTATTGCTTCAAACGACTACATTTACCATCAACACTGATTGGACATAAAAATAAAAGGTAGCAAAATTCCCCTCTAGTTGCATCCTGCCTCCATGACACAATGTGCAACCGGCTCTTCAAAGCCAAAAAGCAGCAACTACTTCATTATAATAATCTCTTGCCCCAACTGGATTATTGTAGGCACAGGGATAGATTGTATGGCATGTGCTATAGCATTTAGAGATATTACAATATTAATATCTTTATTATTGATATGCTGGCTGCTTCTTTTGTCTGTCAACTAGTTCAGCATACTTAGACATTTAAACTTCAAAATGTTAATCTCATTTAGGACACTTGTCCTTCTGTTTTGATATCTTTCCTTCAACTTTTGCCCATGTATTGTAATGGACAGAATGTTCGAAGTTTAAACATTTTCTTTTTCTCTTTAACCCCTTCATACTCATTCATACCGTCATCTAATACTGTTTGTGCTTAATAACATTAGTTCAGTTGTATCATACCTCATGTTTTTTCTGGAATTGCAGTTGTTTAAAACTTCTTTTCAGAACGTTTCAGGAATTATGTGTGTGTATAATATGTGCTGCTAACACTTCAACTCACACCTCAGCTTCTAGCAATGCTTACAAGTCAATTAACACTTCAAAGTATTTTAGGCCTAAACTTCAACTGACACTTCAACTTCTTTAATCAGGTTCTAACACATTGTAACCTGTTTACAGTGTTAGAACCTGAAGTTTTGAGTGCAAGCGACACACCTTTCTTTGAACTTATCAAACTCATTGAACTCAGCAGTGACTTCTTCAAATCCTACTGACTAGACACTGCCTCCTTCCTTTTCTGGTTCAGTAATGACTCCTTTTAATAACTTGACATTATAGCAGGGCTTTCTGTGTCATTGTGTATGATTAAGAGTAATTTTGTCAACCTTGGATCTGTTAATCTCTGACTCACTGTGTTACAAAGATGTTTTGCTGTACTGGACTGGTAGGAAACTGTTGTCCAGCCCTTACAGTGCCTGCAGGCAGTCAATTAATGGCAATGCAATTTAAAATTATTTTGTGTTTATGTTTGGGAGTATGATGGTTGTTCAATCTTTTTTCTAATGTAGTAGAGGTTTTTGTGTTTTCAGTGAATATTTTGTTTTTCACCACCGTTTGCCTTACAAGGTACTGTATTGTATCTTTACTAACCTTCCTGTGATGTCAGCCAAAGACACATTAGAAACCTACCTACAACTTGAAGCTTATTATTAATAAAAAATAGTTTGGACTGTCTATATAATTGAAACCACGATGATCACCCATCATTATGTCTTAACCGAGGGCGAACCAGAATCCAGTGACAGACATGTTTTGTTACGCTTCCCTCTTGTGGCAAGGGAAAGTCTCTACACAAAGAATGCTGCCTCAATTAGTACCAAATTATTCCCCCTCATCTCACTTTCACAATACTGAGCAAGGCTCTTTGTATTGTTTCAATAATGACAGTCATGCACAAAAGCTCTTTTGGCTCACGAGTTTCATTCACCACCAGTATGCTTTTGTGATTGAGGGCCACTGAATATTTTGTACCATAATAAATCTTTTATGAAATGTATGATGCTTTAAGTAGATTTTGGTTTGGGATTATTTTACTTGTTAGTTATCTGGATATTTTAAGGAATTGTATGTTTGAGCAATATCTTGAAATAATTTTTATGTCCCTCTGGAAATGTCTTAAACACCACTGATAATGAACTGAGTTCTGTTTGATTTTATGTTTTTGTTGCAGCAAATGCATTTATGGGTAAAGCACTGTTTTGTTACTCTGGCTCTTGGACTTTTGAACTGATAGTTTAGAAAACATGCTTAATCAATCATAGATATCCAAGTTCTTCCTTCGAGTTCCTTTTCTAAGCCTTGTAACAGTGCGCAGTCAGCTGAAATAAACTGGCATGTGACTCAAGTCTGCTCTTGTTTGATTCAGACAATAAATGAACTGATACCACGCCAACGTCTATCTTCTGGAGAAAAACAATCACAAGTTGCAACATCTTTTACATGTTTTATTGACACATTTTGGAGACACACTGACGGCATTAAACAACATGATTCAGACTATATTATTACATCAATTTCCACCGTGAGTTTAAAAGTAGACCCAAAAAATGCTTGTAATTATTTCACATGGTAAAAAAAAAAAAGGGTTCAACATTTTATATCATTCAGATTGTTCATGTACTGTTAATCAAACAGGTTACTCACAGTAGATGACCTCCCATGGTGTGTGGATTGGCAGCCTGGAAACAAACTGATGCATCAACTGCTGTCCACTGTAACTCTGTATAGGAAACATAAAAACATTTTAATCTTGACAGCAGTCTACAGTGTAATGGTTTGAAAATGATTGTTAATGCTGGTTATCGACACAATATTCAAATGAACAACACAACATAAATCAAGTGTGAAATTGTATTTGACACATTTTGTGGTTTTTATAGATTATTGTTTGTCTAGTAGTAAATCAGTTCTTTCTGACAGCATTACATGAGCAAATATTAGGACATGAGATTTGTAGAACTGAGGTGAATGTTCAATGCCATACTGCACACCAGTACACAAAATGTTGAGACGTCTTACTAACACTAGCATGGCTTTGTAATGTGGTATCTTTACTCAGAATAACTCAATTTCTCAGGATAGGTCAATTGATTGAAGTAGCCTTTAAAGTTGGTGAAACTTGAGAATTCCTTGTATTAAGAGGGTGTAAAGAGGGCCTATTTTGTTAACACTGTGTATGAAGACAAAAGCTAGTACCTCATTTTTTAACAAAACAAACAAGCATCATATTGCGGCTCGATATATATTGATTTGGGAATATCTACTTGCAGACCTCTCTGGTTGTGGTTTGACACTGTAGCGGTTTGACACATAGACACACATACAGCTGCTCATACAGCCCCAATATACTGGGAGTAAAAAGAAAGCATACCAGTGAAATGCCAGCTGTCATGATTATTAAACAGATATTGGCCACAGATTGATTTTGTTTCACAAGCTACATTTTGATTGATAACTGGTGGAATGTGATGGATTTAAAAAGGTCATGGACTGGGCCTCCTTTAAATCTCACATTCATATTCTCCATTGTATTAACTGGAGGTTATCGTTTGTGACCTTTAGTCATTATTACTCCTAATGCAAAAGCCATTGTCACTACAGCTCCTTTAAATTGCATTTGCCTAACTGATGTTAACACTTTAGGCTTGAACAAGAAATAATCTAAGAAATGTTTCTTTAAGCAGGATCAATAACATTATCTTTGATGAGGAGGGGCTTACTCACAATGTTAAACATGAGAGAATGTGAGTCTTAAAAGAGATGTGAACCATATTAGATCTTCATGACCGTAGGTCCTGTAGCAGAGTGCCAAGATGAACATTTAAGTGAATGATAACGATCACAATTTGGTTTTGCATCAACTGCTGTAGCTTAACTGCAAGATGTCAACCTTTCACATCAATTTGGCAACGAATGTAAACAAACATGTCCATGACTTCAGAATATTATCAAAAGAGTATACATTCAGGTATTAAAATGTTCACTATCACAACTTATAATTCAGTTTTGTTCATTTTCAAGCCGCTGATGGGAGCAGCACTATGTGCAATGAGTTATTGTTGGCATTAAATGATCCTGTTATCTTGCACAATTCTGCCATCAGTGGGAATAACCTCATCAATGTCTCTGGCTGAAAATGAGTGCGCCCTTTTGCATGTGTTATTGTAAAGCATGTGGTGTTTACATTTTATACTTACCACTGCTGCCTAAGCCACCGATACAGACCTGGCAGACAGCTCGTTCTCTCCTTACTCACCCTCATGTCGTTTCTATACAGCAGTCAAAGATACCAGCTCCGTCCGGGGTGTCTGGTGTGCATGACTGTGATTTGTCAGGTAGACTGTGAGAGGAAAGCAGGAGCTCCATGGTCCTCAAGATGGCAATGTTTCTCAAGTGAAGTGAGGGGTCCTTCTCAGCACAGAACACAGCATTTGTTTTCACATTAGCATGACTAAAATGGATGGTAGGAGGAAATGGAAAACTTTCTTTCCTGTGGAAAGTGGCCACAAACTTATAAAAGGGCATTGGCAAAATAAACAGGTCTCCTAGAGGAATTTGGGAGAGGTCCGCAGTGTGGATTCCTTCCAGCAGTGTCAAAAAGGGTAAGCAATTTGGCCTGTTGGTATTTCATTTCCATGCTGCAGCAGACCTCAGATGACGATGGAATACAGCTTCAGCACCGCAAACACACGTCTTCACTTGTCTCCTCGGAGAGGGTTCAATCAGAGGAGAACACGAAGATGGGGGCAAACAATATTCCTAGCTGAGGTTTGGGGCCAATCCTCTTCCCTGATTAAGTCAAATCAAATCATAACCGGGCAAAGAATAATAAAGACAAATCACCCCAGTGGTTCAGCTTGACCTCTGCAATGAGACAGCTTGAACTGGAAATTTCAGAGAGGTGTCACCCACAATCTCCTGAGGGAGTGTGTGTGACGGCCGGTGATGGGATTTCCTCAGCTCCTATTCAGGACCAGGAACAATGCACATGAAACCTTTAGAGTAATGAGCAGGGAAGACAACAGGTTACTGGCATGTGCTGCCGTCGGCTCCTGCCCTCGACTCCCGAACTGCACCGCTGTCTGCGTCTGCCACTGTTTCACACTGCAAACCGGCTGTAAACAGGCAGCGGAGGCTCCTCGATCCTGTTCAGGTGTTCACATGTCAACAGGAAACGTTGACGGTATAACGGAGATTCATGGGGGAGTAATTTATGATGGGCAACTTAGGAGCTCAGAACAGGCCTGTAAGCAAACAGCGATCCTCACGCGATACAGGGGTCTCTCTTCACTGGCGCTAAACAAACTGCAAATTGTCTCCCTCGTGTGCAGAAACAAAATTTCAAGTGACAACTCCGTCGAAACACAATAAGGTATGGCAGCGTGTTTCTTCAATTCACTTCCATCGAAGAAACAGGTTTCCCTTCAAATGAACAATTTATTGATAATCGGTCACATTAAGTGCCCAAACGCACTTGCAGGTATGTGAACAGCTTCGCATGGGCTCTATGGATTTTCCTTTCCCATGACATCAAAGTGTACATTGCTCAATTTTTCCATTTAAAACAGAAGTCATCACAGGTGCAGTTGGGATACACAACTTAAAAGTTGCCTCATTAGTGAGGACTCACAAACATCTTGTCTGCAGAGGGTTTCGTCTCTGCACTCGTCTCCTCAAGAGTCCAACGTTGAAGTGGGTGCGATGTTCACACAGAACAAGTTTGTTTTCAATACACATTAAACCATAATCAGCGGTTTCCTATTGCATGACAAACATCCAATGGCAAAACAAAATTCGATAAGTAGGCCTTGGGAACATGTTGGCAGGCATGAGTTAAATAGTGTCCAATTTATACCTCTAAAATTTAATTCAAACATGAAACTTTAAAATTACTCAGACCCACTTACTGAACAAAGAGCAGGTTTTTGTCACTTTGTACCAACATATTACTGATACTGAATATTATCATCATTTGAGGACCTACTGGTTTCAAAGCAATAAATGAAACAACACAAAACTCTAAGCTTTTTTTTTTATCCATTACTACTGTAGTTTTTCATAGATCACATTACACAACCATTTCTAAAGGTAGGGATGCACAAAATAAAATATGAAGTAAAAAATATGAAAAACATGTTAGTATTTGCTTTACTATGCTATGCGCATTGTGTTATGGGCTGTTCCCTGGGCGAAAATAGCACATCCGTTAGTATTCAGCATTCCACATAGAGTTGACATAATTTAGTTTCACCAGTGGACACACACTGAGTTCATTGTCTATCTTGCAATTTGGTGTTCCAACACTGAGGAACACATTAATAAAAAATACTCTCAAATCCAAACCATGAGCCTGAACATAATTTGTAACATTTTTTTAAACAGAATTCACAACATAGGTGACTGAAATGTGCCAGTGTATCCAGAGACCTTTTAACTGGGGACCTTCAAAATGTTTTCCAACTTTGAGAGCACACACATGCAGGCCAGTGTGAACCCATCAAAGTTAAAACACATCGCATAACTCTTGTACTCCATTCACCAAACTGTTTCAGCCATCGTGTTATCATCAGGGAGGTTACCCGATGACGGAAACCGAAAACCTCTGGTGAGTGTGGTGTGCCAGAGAAAAGTTGTGCGAAATGTTTCGGCCTTCAAAATTATTCTCTTGATTCGCTTTGTAACTGCAGTACCAAACCATTAACTCCACCTTCACTGAGAACCTTCAGTTAAAAAACGTCATGCTCAGTGGTAGAAATATTATTGCACTGTAATTCAAAGCCTTGAAAAAGGATGTTTTTCTGATTCTCCTCATGTAAATGCCTATACTAGTAGACACAATAACACCTATACAATCTAAGGTAATGCAGTATAATAGCCTAGACACAAACATGACCCTTTTAAACTTGTTCATTTCAGCTGTTGTTAACAGAGTCAGGGAGGCGTGGCCTCAGCACTATAGTAGCTTGTGAGGCCATTGTTTGTGGTATTGTTATAGTGGAGGTGTTATTGTGTCTACTCAGTGCAAATCTGAATTTGTTTAGTTTTTTTCTTGTAGTAGAGTTCGAAAGCTCAGTTTTTAAACCTGTAAATTAACCAAATAAAATGTTTTCTATATGCTTCATCTATTCTTAAATTAAATGTTTTCAACATATTTTACTGTTTTAATATGTTCTGACTGAGTTACTGCAGGTTTTTGACTGTGAGCAATTCATACACCCTTTAAAAATTATTTCAAATACACACATCCTTTTAGTTTAGTAGGAGGGCAGGGTTTGCTATTTTAGTGGATTACATGGTAACATACAAACACTCAAGAACCATACTAGTGTACCCCATAATGCAGAACACACAGCATGCAATAGTTACTGACATACAGCAGATTTTTTTTTTTTTTTTTTTTTTTTTTTTTTTTTTTTTACACCACTTGTGTTCTGATTTTTTTTTTTTTTTTAAGATGCTCCACGAACCACAATCATGACCAGATAGTCCTCTTCACTTTTAGCCAGAGCTTTGGCAGAGGAATCCAGGAACTGCTGGGAGAAATCGCAGGGAGGGAAAGCGTGAAGAACCCCCGTGTTGTCTTTATCTCTGCTCCCTCCCACAGGTAGGCTGATGACTCCAGCTGCTTGTTTTTGGTTGAGGTAGGACACCAGGTTGCGAAGCGGCCGCTGAGTTGAGGCTGCAGGGTCAGACGAAGACGAATCCTCTGTGGTCCCAGGAACTGCCAGCAGGATGGCGTAGCCACCGGGACCCGCCACCTTGATGCGCCGGGACACCTCGTCAAGCTTGGGCTGGTCCAGACGGAGACGCTGGGTGATCTTTAGCTCACTCACCTGCCGCCCTGATGTGCCCTCAACAAGCAGGTCGCTGGCTACATTGTGATCGCCCTCCAGCAGGTGCATGTTGGCCGGGAAGTTGCTGTTCTTGAGTAGCAGCATGCCATGCCAGGCCAAACTGAGTTTTGTGCCGTCTGGTTTGGACAGCTGACCTCCCTTGGAATTGTTCTCAGAACGCTCTCTTTTTGCCGGCCCTTTACCACCATCACCGGCTTTGCGCTTACGCTCTCCAACTGATGAAACACTGCTGCTTGGTGGTCCCTTGTCAGAGAGACTCTGGCTTTTGAGTCTCCGTTCAGCCACACTTTTTTCCAGGCTGCCGTGACGTTCTCGTGCCGGAGAGGGTCTCTCGGCTCGCAGAGGGCGCTCCGAGTCACTGAAGCGCCCTCCGTCTCTGCTGCTACCTCCAGGACTGCCATCTGGAGAAGCACGTCTACGCCGTACTGTCCTCTCAGTGCTGTCAGGGGAGTGGTCTATATGGCGTCCGTCCTCCATTATACGCCGCTTGCGTGCAGGTTCTCGTCCCTGTAGCTCTCGTTCCAGCGACCAGGGCTCTCGTGCCCGCCGCTCACGTTCCAAGTGCTCCAGAGGCTCAAAGGGTGAAGCACGTACCCGATCACGAATAGCTGGATTGGGCCACTCAGTTCCAGGAAAGAGCTCTCTTTCCCTGAAATGAAGTGGCGGTGGAGTCCGTTCCCTGACCCTCAGGGGTTCAGGTGTGGCACGGTGGACAAATGACTCCGCCACCATGTCAAACGGTGGTATTGGGAGAGGTTGCAGGAACTGCTGCTGGTAACGATGCTCAGTGTCAGCAAAGTCCACTCGAAGTCTTCTCTCTGGACCTCCCAGCGGAAAGCCCCTCATGTGTGTGCACGCCGCCTGTGCAGCATCCAGACTTTCATACTGAATGTAGGCCCAAGTGTCCCCTTTTCTGTAGTCAATGGTCCTTATAGTGCCAAAGCGATCAAACTCTCTTGCTAGGGCGGCTACAGGAACCCAGGGTCCGAGTCCACCCACCCACAGGCGTGTGGTGGGAGTTGCTTTCCCATAACCTATCTTTATGGGGTTGTGGCCAACTATTTTTCCAGACATACTAAGTTTAGCACGGTGAGCCATGTCAAGATTCTCAAATTTCAGAAATCCATATGTGCTGGTTTGTCCTCGTGTGGGTCTTTTAATGTCCACTTCAGTTATGACCCCAAACCTGTCAAAAGCTCTCCTCAGGTCCGCCTCTGTAACAGTTATGTCCAGATTGCCTAAAAACAACGTCCTATTGGCTCTTTGGTCATCTTCTGGAGATATAAAATCCTCCTCGCGAAAAGCTGCTCGCTCTGCAATGAAAGCGGGGCGTGCCCTGGCTTCAAACAGGGCAAACTCCCTGTCCCGCTCCAGCTCTCTGGGCAAAGGGGGCGGCGGGGGAGGGGGGAGCCGTCCCAAGGCCAGCTGCTGCAGCCGGTAGTCTCTGTATCCGAGCCCGGTGGGCGAGAGGGGCCTCTGCAAATGTCTGTGGCTTTGAGCTACACCATACAAGTCCCTCTCCACGGGGGAGCGGCTTCTCCTCCTGTTTATGTACACGGCCTCGATTTTTAGCGGACGGTCGTACAGCACCAACCGTCCCCTCGCGTGCTTAGCCGCTCTGGCGTCCTCCGGCTTTCTGAAATTCACGAACGCTATCCGCTCGTCGTTGCTACGGCTTATCTTAACGCTCACGTCTCCGAATTTCTTAAACTCGTGAAAGAGTCCGTCCTCTATGTCTTCGTCGCTCAGCTGGGTGCCGAGGTCGCTTATTTTGAGTGTTTTGTACTCACTCTCGGTGCTCGGCGGCTGCACCCGCTGCTCCACCCGTGAAGCGGTCCTCGGTGAGGCTAAGTCCAACGTGAGGCTCAGGCTGTGGTTCTTACCGATGGAGCTAGCGGCAGCAGACTGACAACTGTGGTTATTTCCAGTCCGACTGTGGCCGTCAAAATCTCTATCTCTTTTTTCACCGAGTAAACTCCTTCTCGTCGAGCCGCCGTCGCTTTTAGCCGAGCTATTTCCATTATTACTCCCACTGGAAACGGAGAGAGCCCCCATTTTCTTGCTGGTCGGGTGGCATCCTCCCCTGTCTCGTATGTCGTCCAAGGCCCGGGAGCGTTTTTTGATCGGCGACCGCTCTTTACCTTTCATTTCAGTCCACACGGAGCCGACCCTCGGGACACCTGGGCTTTTTATTTCTGTTTCTGCAACTGAGTGCAGAAAATTGTTGAAATGAAAAACGGATTTATTCACTGACCCTGCGGCAAAACAACAACAGTCGCCATTTTGTACAGATTAATGGGAAGGCCCGCCCCTGCGACCTGATTGGTTAAAAAACAGGGTGGAAAACTTTTAAGCGCATGTCAATCACTCACTGGGACGTTTAAATGTAAATATGTATTTATGCGTTTCCACTTTAGTGATTCTGGACCAATTAGCAATTTACTGCAAATTAAAACAAAACACCAACACTGTCTGTGGCCTGTTATAAGTCAACACCTCTCTGACATTGTTTCAATACTAAACATTATAAGTACAACAAGGGAGGGTTTATTTGGGGATTTACAATTTATCACAGGGCTATTTGAATAATGATTTTGTGAGCTGCCCTTGTTTTTTGTCCATCCCCAGTCAAAGTACCTAACTATTATTATGTCAAATGTTTCTCTGTCGTTTTATATGCGTTGACCTCATACCACAAGGTGGCAGTATTTGAACAGGAGCTCAAAGGGTACAGTAGCACACAAGCTCATAAATTACTTAAAAATGACTTTGGATATACACATGGCCCTTCTGTGGGTATGTGGACAATTAAAAGCTGCTGATCAACAACTTGTAATGAATTGTATCATACGTAGTTGCTATGCTCCAGTCATAATTGTATTGTAGGTTAATTGGGTATATTTTAGGAATTTGAATATGTTACATCTGAACACCTGGTTACTTTTAATTACAACACTTTACTATTTTGAGGTGAAAGCAACATTAAAATAATCCCAGGATTTGGCCTTTTCTTGTCCTTTATTTGAGTTATTTACCACCCATTTACGAATCAAAGGAATGTTTGAATCGTGCTGAAACAAGAGAATACAGGTGTGGACATAGGTTTAAAACATGTTGTGCACACTTAACAATTACATGCAAATAGTCAACTCAGTGTGGCAACTCTTTTTTTATCCTTCAAATGATGAACTGTTAAATTAAATTCAATGTCTTGAAGCAGCTAAATACTTCATGACAGACTGTGTTGAACTCGCCTGACTCCGCTGTTTGACTGTGTTACAGAGATGGCCGCAGTGTGCAACCACATTGTTTAGTTTAGTGGGACATGTTAATGCTGTCCGACTGCTTCAAATACAAGGATCTGTTGTGTCACAATAGCTGCACTTCAAGGCCAAGATAAATCGTGTTGAGATCAAAGCTCAGAGCAGTGGCCAACAGGCAGCTGTACAGATTTTAATGAGCATTAAATCAGATTTTTTTTTGTGCATTAATGAGGCTACAGGTATAGTAATTTTCAAACTCAAGTGACAGTCTTCACCCGATGACCCTTACACACAAAGTGATGCTTAGTTATTAACTGCTGCCAGCATTGTGCAGTCTTAACTCAACATTTTTCATTTAATTTCTGACAAATCATATGAGGCCTTTTTAGCCTGATATATTGAGCCAATACAGATCAAAGCGCCTGCCATACCACTGTAACTTAAATGACAACTTAATCAAAACTTATGGTTGCCTATTGTAAGATGAGGTAATTCGTTTTTGTCCCGTTTTTAAGTGGACTAAACCATACTGCATTTATATTATTGGTATCTATTATTTTACAACTGTCCTGACAGCGTTCAATAGTTAACATATCAGATTCACTAAGCCACTGAGTTTCCTCTTTTGTTTCGGCAGATTTATTTAACCTGCTCTCTATCTAAAAAATAAATACTAAAAATGAGCGCTGATCCACCATCTGCTATTTCTTCAGCTTTCCTAAAGATGGCCATCTCCTCAATCCCTTATCCCTACTGACAGGTCTCCTTATCTTCTCCACTTAATCTGGGATTTAATCAGGGGACTATGTAACTGCAGTAAAGGCTGCCGTCTCCCAGGGCCTGGCTGGAATTTGAAGCTGTGGGTGTGGAAAGTGTTTCTGATGGGTTTGTGCATTCTTCTATTGGAACCACATGTGAGTGGCTCACGCAAAACCCCGTCACAGATTCAGGGAATGGCAGCTGATCCGCCCCAGTATGGCTGTCATGTGAAGCAAGCAAAGGGATAGCAGAGTCAGTATATTGTCCCGTAAGCCATGTGCATTTCTGGGGAGTAAGTGGAGCTTGGAACGGCTTTGTTCACCAGAGGTACTTTCTTTTTTCTCAGTTCAAGTTGCAGTCTCAATCTCTCACAGATTTAAATGTTTGCACATCTGACATTAATATGTTGGTATTTAGTAATTTACACCAGATGGGATGGTACCGTGCAATTCACTGTTTCCTTGACAATAAAGTACATTGTTTGGAGAAAACACAACAAGGAGATTTCCTGAAAGAAACTATTAAGAATGCATTCAGAATACATCTGAGACTTAGCGCGCCACAGATTTATAATTATCATATTCTTGTTTAAAAGGCAACATATGGATACATAAGTATTTATAAATAAAAGCAGAAGTACTGGCTTCAGTGGTTAATATTACCAAACAAAACACGCTCTGGGCCATGGTAACCCCAATTTCTTCTATTAAACTGTAAGTCATTACTCAGTTGGTCGGATTTACCACTGATGCCAGATGTGAATGAGAAATGGCTCAATGTGTAGCCATCCTTCTGAGGAAGGCTTACTTTATCATCAATAGTGGAGTGTGGTCGCTCAGTTAACTTTACATTAATGAACCTGCCACTCGCTCTTGATACATGAGGTGCCACCTGAGGGCCTCTTGAAGTGAGGCCAAGTATGCTGCAAATGTACGGTCTCTCTGTGCACTTCCCAAATACAAAAAAGCTCACATCCCGCACAGCAGAAGTCTTTGTGTTTATGGCAACCACAGCCTGTGAAGCATTTTTTGCCCCACAACAACACTCCCAGTTAAATATGTCACACAGACTTTTGGTTCGTTTTTTAGGAGTCATGTCAAACCTAAAATAATTCCGGCTGAGATTGTTTTTGTTCCATTTTCTTAATCTTTTTTCCCCAAAATAGTTTCCTACTGAAAAAATGTATTTAGATGGAGGCCTTTATTACTGGTCACACTATAAAGCACAACAGACACAAAAAAACAATGATTAAAATGATAATTACAATTTTTACATGCTTAAATAATTGTTTTGTCCTTGGTCTCAGCAATGTGATATCAAACTAAAACTGGAAACAATAAAGTTCCTATTAATACACTGGGTTTTCGTGCAAGAGGCTCAAGTTGCCCTCAATGTTCATGAAATTCATATTCCACAATCTTCTGAATTGTGAAAAGTCGCCAAGTTTACATAAATGTTAGGAGGAAATATTTGAGTCATATGCTGAGATGGGTGTGTACATCGGGGACTGTTTATGGTTCAGGAATGTAATATGCTTTGGCTCAGTCAGTGCATAATGGGGTTCTGGCACTGTTGTGGTCATGTAGGCCAGGAGAGAATGCTGCCTGGCTCTTTGGCTTTCATACGCAGCGCCACAAGGCCCGTCGGCTTGTAGTCAGTCTCGGGCCCCTCAATGGAAGGGGGCCCAAGGCCTCCTGGAAAGCTGTGGAGTGAATAGAGGCCGTTGATGCCTGGATGGTGAGACGGGTGGTGGTGGTGGGGATGGCTGGGGGATGCAGGCATGCCCATGAAGCCCTGCAGATTGCTGTGGGGGTGAGGGTATGGACTCATGCAGGATGAGGGGATGGAGTCTGCTCCTAGGACACAGCCGGCACCTGAACCACCGCCTCCTCCTGAAGCTGCCCCGTGCCACAGGTTGCCCTGCATCTGACGGGGAGAAAGGAATGAACATGGAAACACTTCATACTTTGCTATGAACACCAAATCAAGATATCTGCAAAGGTCGGATTGAGCAGGAAAAACTAAATAAGTTCTCACAGCAGGATCGATCATTTCTACAGCTTCCACTACAACATGTATGTCATGTGAGATCTGCGGTGGCCTACCTGGTATGTATCATGGCGAGGGAGAAGAGAGATATCATATGTAGCCGCAAAGTGGTTGCGGACTTCCTGGATCTTTCCATAGCGTTCCCGTTTCCTCCACTTGGCTCTACGATTCTGGAACCAAACCTTTCAAATACAAAAATATTGTTGATCAGAAGACAACATGTCTTGTTCAGGTCATAAACTCTCTTCTGCTCATAGTTATAAAACAAAAAGGTGTAATATATGAGTCAGTTGCCTGAAAACACACCTGAACCCGAGCCTCAGTGAGCTCCGTCCTCAGGGCCAGCTGCTCTCGGGCGTACACGTCAGGGTAGTGTGTCTTCTGAAACACTTTCTCCAGCTCCTCCAGCTGAAACGTGCTGAAGGTGGTACGATTGCGCCGTTTCTTGTTTTTGCCCGATAAGTCGATGGAGTCGGCGATAGAGTCCCCATGCAAACCAGCACCTGGCTCTTTCAGCTTGCCACAACAGTCTGTGCCAATGCCAGGATAGCCCATGGTCTTTGGAGCTCCTTTCTCTCTGACTGAGACACAAGGGCACACAGAAAAAAGGTAGAACGTTTTATGTATTCAAAAATGTATGTATATGCAAACTCCTATATTGTCAGTTCATCAAAATGTATTAATTGTTTCATGGTTTTAGATTGCTGTTAAGTTGTCTTTACGGTGCCATGTATATTTTAGGGCGCTGGTTTTACTTAAGATTTTGCAATCATCAACTTCTGATTAAGATTCAAGCATTGTTTAAATCTGATCCTCCATCAAATACTTTGTGAAATCAGTTTCCCTTTGTCTGGATTGTTGTTGCTGCCCATCTTGGCCAGGACCAAAAAATGTAATTACAATAATTGTGGTTTGATAAAGGTTAAATAAAATCTAAATATAGATTGTTTAGGGTTTTGTAAGGTTGCAGAAAAACTGTGTGGGACCCTGAGAAACATGACAAACAAACCAGCAGGCTTCGATAGGGTAACACCGATAAATATTTATACATAGCTAACTTATCATCACTAATGAGGACGACAAACACACAACTTTTGTACAGAAAAGGCCAATGCTGGAAATCAAAGCCCTTTGCATGTGAGGCACCAGTGCAAACATCTGAATGATCAACCACTCCCATTTTCACTGCAAGTGAAAAAGTTTAATATTAAGACCAGTGGCGTATAATTCTACACACTGTTATGAAATCAAATTAAACAAGAGATCACATCAAACATTCTGTCTGAAAATCCATTAATCTCCTGCTTGTTTTTCATGCTTCTCAATTTAATTCCCAAACTCAAACTATCATAAGAGGCTGAGCTGTGACGTTGAGAAAAGCAACACACAACACTAATTCAGCCAAACAGCGATTTAATTTGATTAGCTCAGACAACCCATAGTGAACTCTCAGTAAATTGGTTTGGATTAAACCCACAAGGCAGTAAGTAAAAAACACAATTTGATTTGTCACATTTGGATAATAAATAAATTCACATCATAAAATAAATGTTTAGGTTCGCTTTCCAAACAAACAAATCAATTTATTCTATGGGAAACGTCAAAATATTAACATAAAGAGTAAGATAACTAGGATAAAGCACTGGATTATATGTCAAATATATATCTGATAAAGCACATGATTGAATACATTCGGCCCTTAACATTCAGCAGTAAGAGGAAATCTGAAAGCATTATTTCCCTTCCTGATAACAGACCATGGAAAGGGCTGTTCCCTCCTGCAGTGTTTTGATGTTGTTGTCCATGTTCATTTTGTTTAACCTTGAGCTCCAAAACAAAATCACTCTGCATCTAACTGCAGGCACTCACTCACTGGGGGCAGCAGAGACATTACTTTGCTATTCTCCTAATTCAATATGGGGCCCAACAGAGAGCACTTTTCATTGCAGCATTAATTTCCTCTTGTCCATTAGATCCCACCTCACACCACAGTTCATGCTGAAAATATTCTCCGTTAAGATATCAAACTGGGGCCGCCAGACATTGTATAGCTTTTACCCTGTCAAACATCCACATCCGCTCTGCCTCCAGTGTAACAGGAGATCTATGTGAAATTCAGGAAAAGGCAAATAGAGGATGAATTCAAAATGTATAGGATGAAATATCATGCTATGAGTTTGGGGATCAATTCTAATAAACTGAAATAGTCGTGGTAGAAATTTAAGCTACTTCTTTTCCAGGCCTCTTTCTCTGTACATTAAGGTTTTCAATTTGCACAAAACGGTGCTTCAGTCTTTTAAAACATGTTTCATCAGTTTCTTTAACGGATATATAATATTTACTGGTTTCAAATTAATCTGCTTTCGTTATTATAGCAGATGAATAATAAAATGGAAGAAAATTTAAATAAAGCTATTTCAGCCTCTAACACAGAATTAAGCTTGTTTATTATTATTTTTTTAAATTCTGTCAAACCCTTTGGTACTTTTTTTTTGGGGGGGGGGGGGGGGGGGGGGGTAGTTTTAGTTATTAAAAACCTAGCAATTTATGTGAAACAATTTAAGAAAAATCAACTCAACTTGAGCTAATTCAGTATTACAATTGCAAGAGTTGATTGCAAACAACAACATTGCAAACTAAATTAAAACTTCAAAGCGTAAAGATGGTTGAAGGGTTTTAAAATGTGTTGGCCTGCCCCGCACCATCAATAAACTTTCATCCCACTGTAGACAAAACAGGAAGACATGTCTGCCTTTGAAGCTGAACGAACCCAAACACACAAATGAAGAGTATAGGTATAGACACACATGCACACACACACACAGTATCTATTCTGCACATGCATGCAAACTCCAACTTACAGTGATATACCCAGTAATGTATAAAATGAATTAAACTTACACTGAACAATTGTCAGTGCACAAGCATGTGTTTGTGTGTGTATGAACTGGGGAAACCAGACATGCCTTTTCTATTTTAAACCCAATTTCAAAGCAAAGTAATACAAGTCCAATTTCAAACAGGACAGCTGATATCGTTATAATAAGTAATTGTGAAAAAAGTCTATTTGTCTTTGGCAGTAACATGAATCAATCTGTTGTATATTATTCTGGACACAGATATCACAAAGACCTTATCAGCGCTCATATCCTCTGTTGCTTTGCAGAATCATCAACACTAATAAATAAAGTGAAAGACCACATCATTTCTTCAGGCTTCGGTTCAACATATACAGGATTTACTTTTCTTCCCAATAATGGACATTTACAGGCTATTATGTCTGACAGCCTTTGAGCACAAATTCAGTCAATTCAGATGTACAAACCATGCGCATAAAGAGAGTAAGAAGCACTTTTAAAAAAAAAGAGCGCAAGGACTAAAATACAGAAATATTAGGCTGAATGTCAGCCTAAAACCTGATAGCTGACTATAGCCCAATGACACACCCAACTCGCAACCAGGCTAACCTTTAACCTCTCTCACTTTACATCAAGGTCTGTCAAGTGAAAGACAACTTGTTGACATTTTTATCACAACCATGCTTTCATTTGCATAGCCAATAAAAAACAATCAACAATATTAGTTGAAATCGCACACTTAACACAATTGCAAACTTGAAAAAAAAAAACTGCCTTACTGGAAAACTGATCCACCGGATTCATGTAATTTAATTTCTTACTAAATTTAACAAGAATAAAGATTTTTGTCTTGTTCTACCTCCATTATTCCTCTTCTTTTTTTTTACACCTGCCTGTTCTTTACATTAATTCATTTGAAATGTCAAAATTGGGGGGGATGCTAATCCAGATATTCCTTCCGCACTAAAGATATTTTGGCAAAAAAAAAAAGATTTTGCATTAAAAAAATAATCTATTATTAAAATCCATTGTATTGTCAAGCAATTGTGCTTTAATTCAAAGATTGTTCAAAGAAACAAGCAAAAACAAGTTGCTGTTGCTGCTACTTTAACTTATAAGTCAGTTAGTTGCTGTTTATTTTTCTTTTTGTAACACAGAAATTCTCTCTTACTCACCTTCCGAGTTGTTCTCATAAAACGCCGGCTTGCCGTTTATCGCTGTCCCTTTTTGATCCTGGTTTATACTCTCCAAGAACTTGCTGTGTTTGGACGGTGAGGCGGGCGGGTTCGTCGAGGCAGCGCCGTGCGTAAAGTCCGCCGCAGCATCCCCAAACCTCCCCATGGCGGCGGCGTACAGGTCCCCGCGCAGGCTGAGACGGTGGGGAAGAGGAGGAGGAAGATGTGAGGATTTCTGCAGCTCATCGCAGGGGAGAAAGGAGCCGGAGCCGCTGTGCTCCAGTCTCGGTGAGTTCTCTGGCGTCCTCCTGCTGGTCTGCGAAGAGAAAGGCAAACAACTTTCTGTCTCCATCTTACGTGTCCAGCAGGCAGTATAGACAACAGCGACTGGGCGCTGATAGTGTGGGCGCCTTAGTGGGACCGTTTTTTTCTCTACTGTGTTCATGTCAAGTGGGTGGGATTTAACAGATCAGAAACAAAGACCCATGAAACCGGGGCTGGAGTGTGTGTGTGTGTGTGTGTGTGTGTGTGTGTGTGTGTGTGTGTGTGTGTGTGTGTGTGTCGTGCGTAAAAGAGAGAGAGCGAGAGAGAGGCTGTGTGTGTGTGTGTGTGTGTGTGTGTGTGTGTGTGTGTGTGTGTGTGTGTGTGTGTGTGTGTGTGTGTGTGTGGGTGTGTGTGGTAGGGTGTCTATTGCAGCATCCAGCAGTCTGATATAATCCACCAAAAATTCAATCACGTGTGGTTTCTGTCCCTCCAATTAACCATTTAATTCCTATTTCATATATTGTTATGGGGCCTCATCACCAAACCAAGCAGGACAGGAGAATCAGACACAGACACACAACAGTTTACGCAGGGAGAACTGACCGAAGACTTTTTCACGTAGCTCATGATGTGTGTTTCTTTGTTGTTCTGTTTGTTTTTGTATTTTTTAAGTCAATTTCGTTTTACTTTAGTATATTTCTATTTTATTTTTCACAGTCAGGCAAAACGAGTGGGCCTAATGTTTTATTTTCATTATTCTTTGTCAGACTGACTTTCTTCCTTTTAACTTACTAAACCATTCTAAATGCTTAATTCAGTGATTGTATAGGCATGTCGTAATTGTTGCCTATTTTGTATGCATTATTTTACTTCCAATAAAGATATGCTAGTGTCCTGCCGCTAAACCAGAAAAGGGACGACATCGATAGAAGCTTACACGACACAAATTACCAAAGTCACTCTTTCTCTTCTGCCCATTAAAAAAAGTCTGATGTAAAAAAAACAAAAAACTAATGCATTTACAACGCATGTATAATGAGTTGCCCCGGTCAAACTAATTTGGATAAAAGCTTATTGACACAATTCCACATGCAAACACAATCATTAAACATGATAATTGTGAACAAAATACGCAAACGTATTGAGATCATGTATTTCATTGTCTACTAAGCGCAATATATGTTTATAGGTTGTCTTTGAACAAATTCAGCTAAAAACAACAATTTCGTTGAAAATCCATCGGCATTCATCACCCAATGTCACGGCATGTATGGCAGTTCAGCAGTTAGGCTTTTATCGCATAAATCCCATGGAGATATAGAGCTAACTCGAGACATTTTGGATTTCTAAGGCTGTCTATATAATATTAGTCTAATTTAAAAGGACGAACTCTAAGACTTTAACGTTAGCGACAACTATTAATTCAAACAAAATTATTATTCAATCAACAATCTTAATAATTATGCAACATACCAGAAGAACACTTTTAAATATAGACTATCATTATTAAAGTGACCAAACAGACACACAATACTCATTGTGTTACTGTACCGATGTGTCTGCTGACATTTACAGTGGTTCACTTCGCCGTTTCCTTGTCGTTCAGCTCTAAAGTATGGTGCTGATTTCCTGTGGTTTCACCGAATAATACTGAAAGTCTTTCAGAAATGATGGAAACAGCAAAGCAATAGTTATGAAGGTCATAACATCCCCCTGCTTGCAGTAAAATACAGTTTTAATTAATGCAATACAATTTTTAAATCTTTGTGGGATTTTTAATTGAACTCACTTGACAATTGTTTTGATAAGAGTCAATATAAAAATAATAACATCAAAAGTAAAAGCAGAAAAAATGCTTTGTCCATGATACAGAGCACAAGTTGTGCTATTTATTTTAACCATGCAGCTGGAAACTGACTGATTATCAGAAAGAGTTGGACTCAGCAGTAAGATAGAAGGCCTTTGATACTGACATGTTATCTCCGATCTAGACAAACCTCGTCTAAACACAGTGCACTTACCAGGTTCAGACACAGTACCGTTGGTTTTGGGGACATCTCACCATCTCTTTGGATACCTGAGGCTGCATGCTGTTCAGCTGATGGACAAGTGTGTAAACATGGGGTCCATTTGGGCTGAAAAGCCTCATAAGCCCCATTTGATTCCATTTTGAGCTCTGAAATATCAAAGTGTCCAGAGTACATGTTAAAGATCCAAGTGTAGGAAAAAAATCTGTGCAACAAGAAATATGGAGTTAAGATGGCATGTGAATGAGGGCTCCAAAGGAGCTCAAATTCTTGCTTGAATTATTATTTGTACAAAGTCTAACTTCACAATTTCAATGACAAATAAAGAAAAGCTGAGTAACCATTTTTGTCCCAAAAAAACACTTTACAATTCTAATAATAATCTTATTTGTAGCTAGTGTGATAATTGTCACAAACTACATTCATCTCTTTATCAAGAGACTCATAAAAGTGTAGTCATGACCAAAATGAAAATTCCATTCTTCATCTGGACACAAATTGCAAGACATGGATGCTTGCATGGAAAGGAAGCGCTCCTTCAAGTTTAAAATGATTAGTGACCTTAGAAATAAGGCCTAATGACATTTATGTGTAACATGACTTAGATTAACATGTTAGAGCATAGAGGCTAAAAAAGGCCGCGCTGTCATGTTAATCACAACCACAATGCCACCTTTCACCCTCCCACACTCTGAGTGTATTCATCCCCGTAAACTTCAGCCTACATGTACTTGCCAGCATTTATCAAACTGTCTGGCTGACCACCATTAAAACATCATAATTCTGTTAGAGGGGAGTATACGTTTTTAAGATGTATACACAGGGGGGACACGGATACGTTTCTCAAATCTCGTGACAAGCATGTCCTCTGTAGCCCGAGGCAGCAACGCACGAACCCAGCTGAATAAATGCATTCCAGAAATGTGGGCAAGAGGAAGAACGTCTTCGCTATGATCTCAGAGCAGCCGCAGGTAACAGTGTTTATATGAATACTGCATCAAGAGAGCATAAGATGTAGAGGATTATGGATATGTTATTTGCTGAGGAATCAAAGCCTTAGGAGTCTGTGTGGATGTCTGTGTGCTGTGGTTTGTTTAATTATACATGAGAGGTAGGGGTTCATTCATGCACTAAAAAGTCAGACTTTCACAAAGTATTGTCCTTTATAAAATAAGCACAATGTGATCCCAAAACACAGATGTGTGTGCATTGTTACTATACCCACTTACAGGGAAAGGTGTGGGGGTTAAAAGCAGGGAAATGGCAGAAAATAGCATCAACTGGCTGTCCATACCATGACCAGCTTCACTCACTCTGCTCCCCGTGGTCCTAAACCCTTGTCCTCCAAGCCTGTCCTGGGCATGACCCTGCACAGGAAATCAGTTCAGCCTGTTGGGAGTTCCAGGTCTCCCCCAGCTGCCTCCCGGCTCTGGGCACAGACAGCGTGGATAAAGGTGACCCTGCACTCTCACCGCGCACTCTGTGGCCCTCGGGCTAGAGAGCCACTTCCATCCCTCCCTCCACAACATCCTCTCGCCCTGTATGTCGGGCTTTGTCACACCCTGTTACACCTTACATCCTCCCTCGCACACACACAACGTAATGGTACACTGGCTTGCATGTGACACAGACACAACTGTAACCAAATTAAGTGATTGGGCACTAATCTTTTTTACATAGAATCCTACTCTTTAAAAGTTTAAACGATAATTTGGTCATATTTGTGAATAATATGTGTCATGTGTGTAGAGAGTAAACAAAGACCTGACCTTTTAGAGTGACAATCTGTGTGATCTTCCAACAGCACGTAGATGGAGAAGTTATAAAGATCGACCTACCAGAGGAACAGCAACATAGACAGCCATCTAGAATGAAGTACAACTCTGTACTTCATACAAGCTGGCTGTCTTTGTCTGGCCATCTCTGCCTGGGGCCTTTCCTCTCACGTACAGGGTGGTGATTCAACCTGAGGTTTGCATTAGAATAGGAGAAGGATAGCTAATTGAATTACCCGCCATGAATGCACAGAGATGATCCCATATGCAGACCCAGGGCTCCTCTCAGAGGCCTCCCTCACAATCTCCAGTCTATGTCCAGAAGCTGAAGAGCCAGCTGAGGATGTGATTGACAGCTGGCGACCCTTGGGTCAGCCGGTTGGAGAGGTGCATTCTGGGAAGCTTAAACTGGTCTGCTGTAGCAATGGGGGTTGAGGTTTCGAAAGGGAAATGGGAAGTGGGGTGGCTGTCCTCTGTCTGACCTCATGCGAGGCGTCGTGAAGCCCACTGAGAGTTAGCAGCAAGTCGGGATCCACAGCACACATGAGATGAGCCAGGTACGTATCTGTTAGAAAGAAAGACCAACATTTCTCACAATATATGTTATCCATGTTTTGATTGGAATTTTACTATATTAAAAGATCATTTTCCTCACTACTCTGACAGATAATGAACCATTGAAGAGGAAAAGTTCCTTCCATTCATTTCACTTATAAGATCGTGACACATTAAAATAAAGTTACTCAATTAAGCCCCTGGTGATCTTCAAACCAAAGGACCAAAGTGCTGCAGCCTTTTTAAATTGTATTTGTATTATTTGTCCATAGTCATTGGTTGATTTATCACAAATGATTTTCTGCTGCAACCCATGCTGTGTGTTGGTTTCTTACTGTAGTTTTTGAATTTGGGAGCACATATTTAAAACCCAAGACAGAACTAACATAACGGGCTGACATGTCCCACAGCAGATGACCGATGCCAATTCACTCAGATTTTTTATGTTTCACATTTACTTTTTCCATCATAAATATAGAGGCAGCTATTATGCCAGACAGACCTATAAAACAGTTTCCAAAAAATAAACATTTTCGATATCAACTGCTGGCTTGTCATAGCAACACGCTCACAGAGGCATCGTTTAACTTCACGCTCTGCCGATTTTGCAGTTTAACATGAGGCTTAACCTATTTCATATTAGTCTTATAGAGCTGAATAAGAAGGCGTGCTCGGCACAGTAGCTAAGTCAGAGAAATGCTGCCTGTGTGTGCGGGAACACCGGGTTATGAAAGCTCTGTCTGTCGTGATAAAAGCCTCTCTGCCTGGACTGGCTCTTAATGAAGGACAGACCGGTACAGCCTCGCTCCTTGCTCACAATCTCCAGGAATCCGTAAACATGCACCTTAGCAAAACCATCTGGAAGTATCAGCTCAGGCCCCGATACAGCAGACACACGCCATAGCTAAAAATAAATAATCCCTAAATGTGTTTTAGAGCGGACCGAGAACCGTGGACGAGGAGGCCCTGTTTGGCGGTGACGCATGCGTATAACGGAGTAGACTAAAGAATAGCCTGCAATTTCCGTTCAAACAAATGTATAGTTAGGTTGGTGCTTTTGCTAACAGTCAGCATATGCGGCTAAATATATGTAAATGTAAATGTATTGTTCAAACTAATAGCTACGCAAACTAATCAAAATCCCAGTTTGAAATGTGGTAACCTGAGATTTTGATGAAGCCAATAAAATAGCTAATCATTGTCTTTATCGGCGCAGGTTAGAATAAGATAACATTAGATTAGAAATGGCTAATATAGGCTATTTCCTATATTTTTCTTGTATTTGGATAAGTTTGCCTTGACCATTATAGGCCACGATTATGGTTGAAGTTGGCCCAAATTAATTAAACTACTTGTGACAGATTGTGTTTTAAGATATTGGGGGGAAAATAGGCTTATGCAAATTTAAACACAGGACGAGTAGGATCACTAACGGGTTATAACAACCTCTAACACTGACGGTGACCCGAGGTCTCGGATTGCATTAGAGTCAAGCAGCGATAAACAGCGCAAACGGAATATCATTGGATTTTCATTATCCAGAGCCAGAGGACAGGAACCTCCTCAGGTCTTCCTGTCCCACAGACACTGCGGGTTTCCGGTGAGTGTATTCAAAGTGTCCATGCTATCAAGACATAAAGCACCTGTATTCATCCTCGAAGAAAAACTGTTGTCCAGCTGTCAGAGGGCTACTGAAAAGTACATTTAAATAAATATCCATTAAAATAAAATAGAAAAAAATAAGTAATCATGGTATAATGGTAGATAATTTAGAAAATTTGTATTCATAAAACTATTTATGGTATATCCAAAAATAATGTAATTAGTATAGGCTATCATTTAACCAATTCATTTTGTTCTCACTCATTGAAGTTATAACCTAAAATTCCGCTGTAAAGTGTGACATTACAGTGAAAATGCTATAATGACGCTGACTAAATAATAACGGTGCATAAAACTCAGCAAAAAGATTGCCGTTGTTATCATTTATTAATACTTAACATTATTGATCAGTTTCTTACATCCTCTACATCAGTGAACAATAGCAGAATATTTGGTGGGAACATTTGCTTCCAGGCATTGCCTGGCTATAAACTACCATTTTGTAATGTTCATCTCCAGTATTCATTAATTTTGGCTTTATTTTCCGGAGATAAATTAAGATCGTTTATCACTGGTGATTGAAAGAAACGCTTTTCTTTTCAGATTTTTTGACTGCTAGATTGGAAATTCCCATATCATATCACACTTTTCTGAGGCTATCTTTCCATTTTGTAATAATCAATTAAAGCAATTAAATGAACGAAGGACAAACAATACATTTTTATTGGCTGTAAAAATTGTTATCTGAATTGCGTTTTTCCAAGCGAAAAAGAAAAACAAGATTATTGTTGGCTAATTATTTTAGGATGAATAATTGAGATATCCACTCTTAAATGTTCAGTTGTTGCCTACAGTGAGATACATTTTAATTAGGCAAATTATAGCCTATCGAAATACAAAATACGTGAAATTATTCATATGCACAAAAAGCTTATATCGGTTATAGCCTACAATATTGCAAAAATATAACAACCCATTCTCTGTTTAAAAGTGTAGGAAAATAACCTATATTTTAGAATAACCTATAATTTACTTTTACTTTATTTTACGGAACATTAGGCCTACAGATTAGCCATAGACAACCTTTTTTAGTAACAACTGTTAACCTAAATATAAATCTACAGTCGATCGTTTAAACTACAAACAGCATCTTTGACGGGGAAACCTGCTTTTCAAATTGACTTTTGCTGAGATTTTGGTGATTGTCTTATACAGGTCGCAGCCTGTAGTCCTATTCATGTGTGTGACAGTGTGTATGATGGCTCTTGCATTGTGACAGACGGACAGACAGACACAAATCTGTAATCCGGAGGCTCCAGACAGGACCTGCGGCTTTGGCAGCGGCCTCCGTCTCCAGCGTATCAAATGAGAAGACTCCTGACGCACAGGAGGTCTCCGGTAGCTTACCAGCTTTCAAACATTTTTTTTGAAGAAACCTGTCAGCAATATTCTTGATAGATACTTGTGAAAGTCCGCGGAAGAGCAACTCGATATTTTTTTTTTGCAAGTTCAGCTGAATGAAGGGATGACAGTTACAAAACAATAAAGGCTAACCAATTTAACGTGCTCATCTTTTTTTCTGTTCCTATCAGTGGTGTCAGAAGGATTTGTTAGACTACGATATTTAATAGGTTTTACAAATGAGGCAAGGTGTGAGAGACACAGACAGACAGAACAAACCAATTTTCTTCCTGTTATTTTTCGTATATATATATATATATATATATATATATATATATATCCTGAACAGTAAATGACAATACTCACAAAATAAGTATGAAAATGTGCATTAATATTAGCACTGTTGGGAAAATGACAATATTGCAATATTATGCTGCATGTCTGCCATGCTGAAACACAAAATCTAACTTTGCATATATGTACCTTAAAACATTTTCCCATCATTTTGAGAAATACAACACACTCAAGGTGAGAGTATAGGAGCAGTGATTCTTGTCTTAGAGGATCAGTTCTTATATCTGCTGAATGCCAAACCCCCTAGTGCAGCACAGCTCTTTGTTCCTGTCCAATCAGATACAGCTGTACAAGCCAAACTCCACAGGGATAGCTGGGGTCATCGTCACAGCGGATGCTCGGGCCCATCCTGCTACTGGTGCCCCGAGGGCCTGGGCACAGAGCACGACCCCCCAAACAGCCACCCAGACACTGGCCATAATGCACCACTTCACCCATAACAACTGAAGCTAGCATGGTGGCTAGTGTTTTGTCTCTGCTGTGACTCATCCTCCACTTTCATATATATTTATTGTGCAGGACATAGCTACAGTTACAGTTTTTATATGCACGGACATGCACTTGGCCACCTGTGCAATCTCTAAAAGATTATAAAAGACACGGAGAACACCTTTTTCAATCAATACAATGAATGTTCGGCTGTTCTGTGTCATCTGTGTGAAAGGCCTCATGCAGCTGAAAGTGTTGTTTCGTTATCAGAAGATCTCAGGCAATAGATGAGGTCTGCAAATTGAAGGAACTCTGACACATCTGAATGAGGCGTTCACAAGTCTGCTGGGGAAGAACAGACCAGCATAGCAAATTAGACTGAGTGGAGTTCCACCAAGAAAGGACATGTGAGAATTCTGCCTGTTTAGAAAGAGAAAAAGCCAATGACCTTGGGGGCTGAAGTGGCTGGATAGAAAATAAACTGTTTGGAATTACTCTGCACATTGAGGAATAGAAAGCAGCTGCAAAAATCTGAACTTACTCAGTTGATTTCTCTGTGATTTGGAAAAGCTTTCACCAGGCACATCACACTAACCTCTAGGCCCAGAGAGCAAAAGCAAGAGTTGTAATGTTTTCAACATGTTTCACTTTTTAAAGGAAATAAATTGCCGCGCTATAGAGGTTCAAGTTAGACTGAAACTAACTTTCTGCTTTGACTTATAGTGAAGAAGCCATGCAGCAGCAAAGAGCTGATGCACAACAGAGATAATTTGAGGTATGTGACAATGCATCAACGAAGTTTAAGGGATTTAGGTAATGATAATGAAAGCTGCAGTCGACGAGTGAGGTTTGAGCGCTCCAGTAAACGGCACACTGGAGACTACGTCTGCACCAAGTTTTAGAAAATCTAATTTATGGCCACTTCGCAGCAGCTGGATTTGCACATCCGACCAGGGGATACCATTACCAAACACCACGGAGAAGGCTGATGGATATGCAGGAGTTGGGACACACTTACTCTTGCACCTCAAATATTGTGATGCACACCAACCTACACATGCTCACTCAGCAGAAAAACTGCATAGACTAAAAGATCACACTAGCCGTCATTTTGTGCAACGTTACACAGGAATAACGTGATGATTTGTATTTCCCCACTATTCTGATCTAGGTGCTCTTGTATTCACTTTCCCTACTCTATATAACAATACTCTTAGGTCAGTGGACGTTACATGGGTGACATTGAAAGGGAATTAGCAATCATTTCAAGACTTTAATATATGTCATGGACTCAATGGGTATTTTGGAACTAAATAACCAAGCAACTCGCAAGGCCAGACAGCTAAAACATTAATCTGTAATACCACATAGATCCACAGTCTGGAGCTACTCCACCGAACATAAATTGGAGACTGACTTTGAGGTTGGTAATGAACCAGAAAATACATCTTTTGGAACAAGAATTCATCGACCTTTCTGTCTTTTCCTGTTTCAGGGAGCTGAGATGTGAGATCACAGATTAGAAGCATACTGCTCTTTTTGTTTCTGTCCATGGGAAACGATATTAAATGTTACCCCCAATACAGACTGAATTTGTCCCAGGTATTGGAAAATCATTTTTGACATCTGAAATTCAGTGGTGTATCCCAGTAAGGATTTTAAGCTCTGCCATGGAAAGTCAAGTCAGCTGCAACCATGATTTGCTCCCCAAGAGCCACAATTCACTGACTTGGCGAGGAAGTGTAATCTTGCAACAACCTAGACGGAAAAAGAGCCAAAGCCTTGCACTTACACTAGCTCCTTCTCTGCCTGATAGTGTACACTATCTTCCTCAATCAGAAGCTTCGGCCCTCTCACTTTCTAAACTTAGAACAGTGCCTTAGATTACAGAAAATGTTTGGTAATCAGATAGCACAGGCTGAGACAAGACAGTTGACATTCCCAGCCTCAGATTTCAAATGTTTTTTCAACAACTTATTTTGAGTACCCGTCAACACAAAGCCAACAAAGCAACTGTTGAGGTGAATCATCTTCAACAGATAAATCATCATTTTCATGGACGCTCTTTGTCAGATAATTCGTTGGTGTCGTGTGGAAAACAAATCAGCTTCACCACGTTTGTCAAAGCTCATTTTGATGAATGCTGGGATAGTGGAAGTGACCACTGTCCCCTTGGTTTGGAAACCTGACAGTGAACTCTGAAAGGCCAGCCACCCCCCAGACAGCTTCCCCTCCAGCCTCTAGTCTCCATTATCCAGCCATAGCCTGGGGACCAATCACCCCGGCTGCCCTCTCTGTCTCTCTTTTTCATTTCTCCTTCTCTTTCACTATCTGTCTCCATTACTCCCTCTCCCTTCCTCTTTCTCTCGTTTTCTCTCTCTCCAGGCTCTCTTTACCCGGTGCTTTCAAGAGCTCCCTGTGTCACCAGATTGATTAAAACAAACACTGACCCTATTTTGGTATCTAATCCAATTGTGCTCTTTTTCTTCTCACCGGCCCTGGAGCACGCAGAGTATTAGGTGTCCTGGGAGCCACAGGGCCCCCCTCTGTGACTGATCTTAGATTTCAAACACTCAGGAACATCACATATGGTGGGCAAAGAGTAAATAAAGTATTATTAAACTCCCTCATAGCACTCATGTGTAAACAGGATTTAGCATACATCATGATGATGAGACTAATATTCCTGTGGTTGGAATGATGTTCAAAATGATTGCATTTGCATTATGTGGGCCCTCCTTGCATGCCTGTATGCTAGTTGTTTGAGTAAAGAGTAAGGGGATGAAAGTGCAGGTTTCAGAAAGCCAACTCTGCTGGTGAGGGTGCTGACTGGGGGGTTATTGAGAGAAGACTGCTGTTTATTGTTATATTAACAAGAGCATGTTGGCCTCACCAGGCTTTACCTTTGACCCCGAGGAAAAAGACTAAAGAGCAGCCACCTTTGTGTATCAAACAGGCAACTGTGCTTATTGAAGTCTGTGTGTTTTGACAGAGTGTAATTTTCTTCTAAAGTCACTATAAATATTTGTTGCTTTACTGTTACGACTTCCAGCGAAGCTTTGTTTGCTTTGTGCAGTTTTTTGTTATTTTATGAAGAATTAAGAATATATTTCCTGCAAACAAAGGGATATGACTTCTATTGCTTGAATTAATTTCATGCTATCTATTGTTACAGCCAGAAACCAGTGTTTGTTTTATCTGGCCTGCTAACTGCAGTGCTGGAATACCAGTTGATATCAGATATCAGAGTGTATGCCCATTCAGAATTGTTTATTTACGTCAATCGAATTGCTGTGTAATGAAACACACAGTCCGACAGAGCATTAATTGAAGATTCACAATGAACTTCAGGAAGCTGGCATGTATATTATGTGTATAGAGATGATGACATCCTGGTTTTGTAGTAAGACAACCAGTCCCCCAGTACAACGTGTAGCTTGTGTTTGTTTCTAATGAACAGCAACAGACTGACATTTGCAATGTGGATGGACTTTTAAAGCCTCAAGCCAGCTAGTCATCATCACTATATCACCTCCTGAAGCACAGCAACATTAATGATACCATCTAGTGGTGATTAACAGTTATTTCAACCGAAAATTCAATGTCCTGCACTTGTATCCACTGTTTTTGATTATTGGACAGTTAAGAAATGTTAAATGTATAATGTTTGCCACTGGTCTATGTCTTTAAATATGTCTTAACTTTGTATCTATAAAGTGTGAAAATCATGTTCTGAAAATTATTAGTGGGTGTACTGATATGGCAATTGAAAATGTAATCAGGTATTCAGCAGCGGAATGTGAGTAACCATTTAATCATGTGTTGTACTTAAGTGCACATTTGAGTTAGTTGTACTTTTACTTGAGTAAAGGCTTTGAATGCTTTCTCCAGTGTTTCACCTCTATATTCTGTATACGTTTAGAACAAGGTATTGTAATTAATAATTGTCCTGAAGCCTGAATTTGCTTTTAGATATTGTGGCGACTGATAAAATACTCAAAATAATTTTCTTTTTAAAGTTGGCACATATATGAAGAGCAAGGTGTAACAACTTCATGCAGACAAACGGCCTGTCAAACAGGCACCTTCAGTGTATGGAAACCAGCTTTGATTATGGCCAGAAACTCTTTTGCGGGCCTTGTGAATTATGGCCAATTACCTTTACCCTCTTATAATAATAATTTGTTTTCCCTACTGTCACGAGCGAGACCTTGGAGTTGCTATTACCTAAAACTTCAGTAGGCGACTACAGGTTGAAATATATGGCGATAATCATTCCCACTAATGGCCGTGGAACTCAGAGCAAAGGCAGTTTTTATAGAGCCCAGAACTGTACATCAAACCCAGTGACTAGCCAGATTTTATGACCAGGTCATTTCACCCTTTACTCTGTTGTTTATGGTTTTAATGGCAGACTGTTGCCAGCCTTCGTGGCTGCGATGGCTGATTTTAACTCAGGCAACATGCTGCTGACCTCAAAGTTAAGCATCTTTACAGCTAGAATGACACTCTTACTTAATCATTTGAACCATCCTGTCAAACCAACAGTTGTGAAAAGCATGTGAATATATAGTTAATGGCTCCTGCAGTGATTATCTTTGTCTTTAGCCTGCAGGCTTTGCTACTGCTGTGTATAAAAAGAGCACACTGCAAAAAGAGACATCGAGCTCTTGTCACCCTGCATAAAAATCAATAGTGAAGCGGGGTGTGGCGAAAACAAGGGATTAAATGAGAGAGGTAGAAGGGGAGGGGAGGAGAGGAGAGAATGAGACAGCGAGCAGCGATAATCGATGGCGGCCACAGAGCGATGGCAGAGATGAGGTTGTTTGTCTCCAGGGGAGGGAGAGAGAGAAAGAAGAGCATGTTTACAGACAGAGCTGTCTGCTGATAGAGCTGGGAGCTGGCCAGACTCTGTATGAGAGCGTCTGAACAACAACAGAATTCATCACAGTGACTGCTGGCCTTGTTACTAATGAAGACATGAATCTGAGCAAGAGAGGGAATCAGGCTGGAGAGCAGGGCAGGTATATCAGCCATGCTCTCAGCTGAAAACCCCAGACCTGGCATCCTGTGACCAACCACCACATTTATTCAATCTCACTGTATGTACATTTATCCATGTATGCTCATAATGCTCCATGTCACCTTATAAGACTAACATCTCATGATTTTAATGGCACAAACCACTGTATTCTCTTCTATTTCAGTAGAGCAGTTGGTTTTTGTTTATTTATTGAGTTTTTCTGAATACACTACCTTAGATTTTTCAGACTCACTCTTGAAGAAAAGCTTTTTTTCTGGAGGTTCCTACAGTAAACATAGGCCTGCAGAGTGCTGCCTGTCATCCCAGAATAATTCACAACCGACCACGAAGCTAGGGGCTCTGCAAAGCTGGGCAGTTTTGAGCAACCTATTAAGCATTTATTTTGTTGTAACTATGAATGTTTTTAGAGATGGTGCCTTTGATTTATCTTAGTTATTTTGATGGATTTCATTTGTTTTTCTTTGTCCTTAATTTTAAAAGAGGCTCTTACTCCTCCATCTTGTGTCTTGCTGATGGCACATAAAGGTTGAACGTGTGTCTTGGTTGCCACTCCCTGTTGCAGCCCAGATGGCAGTGAAGCCCTCCCTCCGCAGTAGAGGTCTCAGCAGCCTGCCTCAGCAGCCGGAGTGGAGATGGAAGGAGGAAAGAAGATTACCATGCTAATCATTCTGAGACTTGAGACTGATTGTGCAAACCTGTGGAAAAGCAATCAATATTTGTTATTTACTGATCTTGTAGAACAGTGGACTAAACTAACTACTGTAAACACAACAGCATTACAAAGTAACCCCCCTTTTTTTTACATCAATGTGTGCAGTTTTTTTTCAGCACTTCCCCTATTCTCATTTCACACTGCAGGTATCCAGATGAAACTAACTGTGAAAGAGCCATTTTGTTGTTTTGTGTTTGTACAACCTCCCACCACTTGGAGGTCTAGTGCCGGTGTGAATCAGGGCACAGGTAATATAATCAGTGGGGTCATTTGATACAGGTGTTGCTGAACAGAAGGAAGCAAAGGCCAAATCCCAATGTCCTCCCTAAACCCTAAGCCCTGAACCCTCAAGGACTTAATTGACGTCACCTAGTAAGTGGTTGAGTGTGAGAGGCTGCAAGGGCTCGAAATGGTATAGAATGGGACAGCACTTTGCTGCAACATATCACGTTACCATGAAAACGACAAAAAAATAAGTAATAATAATAATAATAGTAATAATAAGTGTGTGTATTTATTTTATACTTTGTACTCCCTGATTTGAACGTCTTCAGGCTCTTTCCTCACAAGATGAGAGGTCATTTCATATAATCTATTGACTTGTTTTTGTCAAAACATCTTCGATGACAAAATCACATATTTGATGAATAAATAAATAAATAAATGTCCTCTGATTTCAAGTTTATTTTTTTTCAAGTAATCTTTAACTCTTAATGTTTCTGAGTAAATATAATAAGACAGGCTGAACACACGTCAGCCGTCCTCTTTTTTTACGTCTCCATGCGTCCACTGGTTACCACGTGTTTAACGTCACATTGCTTTGACTTGTGGGTAATTCCCTTAGGCTAAGTCAGCATACCATGCTGACTTACGGAAAGGGTTCATAAAGGGCTCAAAATGTCTGTCAGAGAGCCCTCAAACACTTGAAGATTTGACAGTGGGACAACCCTCACGGACTTCGCGGGAGCGCGCCTCAAAGTCCGTGAGTCCGTGAGTCCGTAAGGGGGGACATTGGGATTTGGCCAAACAGTTTTTGAGCGTGCGACATGTAACGTGCGACATGTAATGAATATGAATGTTAGGATTGTTGGTCTATGTAAAGAAAATTAACTACAACAGAGAAAGTGGTTGGCTTCTGTTTATGTAGAAATAAAATGCATATAGTGGAAACTGGACTTTGTTATTTAGCACGCGTCTAAACAAACATTTCAGCAACCGTGGTGACTTTTTTGGGAAGCAACGGGGTCACTACAAACTGTATTGAAATGATCTCTTATGCTGGTTGGTCTTTAGATTCACATCATATGGTGCTGCTACAATTTTAACCAGTAGAGGGCGCAACGATATCACAGAGGCTCTTCCAGAATCATAACTTTCATCACAACATTACACTCAGTGGCCACATTATCAGGTACACCTTTAAAATCTAATGCAATCCAAAACAACAGCTCATCCACCTTTACAAATATTATAATCAGTGTGTGAAATACCCGGTGGTAATCGGCTGGTCCCGTCCAGACAGACGTGAAGACAGGCACGTTTTTTCACACAACCTGTTTCGGCTCTGGCTGGCTGTGTCATTTATGGCGGAAAATCCTCTCTCGCACTCACTATTCATATTTGTGAATTCATGTTTTGCAGTTTGAATATTTATAATTACTGGGCATTAGTAATCTTATAAAATATGTTTTAGTAATATATTTTAGTGACAATTGCAAAACTGTTAATTTAACTATGTTTATCATTGAGCTTGTAATTTTTTTGTTTGTTTACCTTACCCCCATGAGAGCTGGGAGTGTGAAAGTGAGCAAACATACACACACATTTTTATATTCGCAACCTAAAGACTGATGCTTTCTGAATTAATAGACAATGTTTTTTTTAACACTGCTCTTCCAACTGCTGGATAAAGAAAGCTCAAATCTAATACTATACTTTTTGTGTAGAGTTTGACGTCCCGGCTTTTCCTTATAGCTAAGTTTAAGCACTGAAGTCCTTACAGAGAGCTGGCTGATGTATTAGAGGCAGGTGAACAATGAATGACGCTGTGGTATGTTTGTGAGCAGTGGCCTTTAAATCTCATAGGTCCATTAGGTGTTCGCTCATGAATAAATAAGCCTCACTGCATACGTTCTCTGTACGCATGGAAGCTGGGTGAGATTTAATTGCAGTAAACATCCATTGCAGTGTCAGCACAGCAGCGGTAGTCACATGAACAATTCTGATCTTCCCCAGGGAGTGCGGATTTTTGAAAAGAACGCAGCGGACAGGGTCACAACAGCCAGGGTGTTCACAGTCTTTTATGTCGTTACATAAAAGATGGTGTATGCTCTGCTTCTTTAAGCACTGTTCTGCCCTGTTGGCACCAGTCGCTACAGATTGGTCATCGAGAGTTGGCAGAGAAGCGTCCACAGTCTGAGATGGACTTTTCACAGGTCAGTTACTGGGTCTGTGGGGTTTTGGTATATCATGTCACTGTGTTTAGATATGCTCCTCTAGTCACAATGGCTCATTTCACTGGACTACTGAGGTATGGCAGGCTCTATATTTAGCCATATTGCATAATAAAACAAAACACTTTTATCATAACTATAAATGATGTGAGTTAACATTTACCCACTGTTAGTGTTCAGTTTACAGGATATAAATAAACCTGAGGAACAACAGCTCCCATATATTTGTTTCTATCAGGGCATTCTAACTGGCTCATGCCCATTAATACCAACAAGGCCAAATGAGATTTCATTATGCATTAGATAAGGATGAATGCACATCGATCTATGGACTAGCAGGAAGTCTTTACTGTACTATTTGCGCATTTGTTTTACTGGACAGCCTCAAACATCAGGGTCTGAACAGCCACCTGGTATACTGGAGTGAAGTACCAGGAGGACCAGTGTACACACTATATCACCAAAACCTACCGGGATAATTTTAACCTTCTCTGAGTCTTACTTTACACTATGACCTTTAAATGTCATGTTAAAGCAGCTGGCGGAGGCACTGCACAATGAAAACAAGAATTGTGGCATTTGTTTGATTTCACAATTCATTGATTTTGGAAATTAACATTCAGATTAGTTTCTGCCTTTTGAAAAGCAATCACACAATATGTCAGTTATATTATAATTTCTCCAAAACACACCACACTATACTTATGTAACCCACTCCTGAGTGAGTGCACCTTGCTCTACGTTTGGAAGGCATTACGTTTTTACTGCAATAACCATAAACACAACAACACAAGTGATTCAGTTAATGGCAACTTTAGTCTTCCCATGAATAGCAAAACAAATGCAACATTTGCATGAACATAAAAAATAAAAATACAAACTGGGCCCTTGAAGCCAAGTTCAAGTGACTTCTGGATTAGTGTCTGATGACCAGAGGGAGATTGTTTAAGTTCAGATCAGAAATATGTCAGATCTGCTGACTCAGTGTGGACTCTAAGTATTTTGTGTGTATGAGCTGGTACCAAGCCAGAAAACTGGCATGATCCTCCAACAAAGCAGATAGTTTATCCGTCTGTTTCTGTGGCAATGTAGAAGGAGGCTCACCATATACTTGAATCGTTGGATATTCTTCACTGGATCTTCTCACTCAATTAAAGACATGACCTGCATTTATAGTCTCTGCTCAGCTTTCCTTCATATTTCACAAATGTTTCTCATATGTTCTACAACATCATACGTATCATAACAACATCAAAGTAAACACTAATTGAATGCAAATATTTAACAAATTGAAAATTACTCGTTAGTCTCTAGTTCAAACTCACATTATTTGGTTCAAACAGAATATGCTTAGCATACTGACACAATACAAATATCAGACATGGAAATATAATTAAACTGTTTTAGCTTAGCCACTATCTGAGTAAGCAATAAATTAAATATTTCTTACACTTCAAACCTTAATACAAACCTCTACAGTGACCTGTAGTGTCTAATAACAAACATGAAAGCATTAACTTAAACTCAGGTCAATCATTCAATTGTTTATAACTTAACTTTATTTATCCCGTTTTGTTCAGCTGGGTTTCACTTGCAGGAGAGCTTAGTGAAGGAAAGTGAAAAAGTATTACATTATTTAGGCCTATCAAAAGAAGATCCCATAGAAATGCCTACATGTGTTTGATTTGGTTAACGAGATAGTTCAGAGATATTAGAGTCAAAAACTAATAAATGGCCTAGGCCTTTTTTTAATGTAGCCTATTGTTGTCTGAAGTTATGTCAAACACCAATAGCAGACTATTTCTGCTTAATTGTTTTGTCACAGGCAGAAACAGGGCACTAGGCAATAATGGAGGAAGTCATTATTTATTTGCAGTGCAGTGTTTATTCAGAAACCTTCATAATGTGAATAATCATCATTTAAGAACTCAACCAATGTGAAACAATCTCTACATTTTGGATGGATATAAAAGGACATGACAAGGAGCTGTGAATGTCTGCTGACTTTTCAAATGTTTGAATGATGAATTGCCATGGTGGCGGGATTTTATTGTTCTTTTTTTTTTGCTTCTGATGATAAAAGGCCAATTGTCACTTCTCTGTGCCCATAAAAACTATAGGTAGTAAATTCACTCTCCTAGTGGAATGGTTTTTTATCTAACAGGTTTACTGTCTATTCTTCTGGAAGGAGACCACACTTATTCCTACTCATGCAACAGAATCACAGCCTCAAATTTAGATACTATTGTTGTACATGGTTTATTGTGTCGAACCATCACACCCATAATGCATCACCAGATTAATTTTGTGTTTATTACACAACCATCTCTGCCATCAATTGTACTGCTGCACATTCATCACAGGTGTCAATACTCCTGTGGTCATGACTTTGGTGTATGTTTCTTTATCTAGGGGAAAAGATGTGACCGTGGTGACCGTGGCTAAGTGGAGAGAAAGGCCGCCTTTCAATCAGAGGGTCGGAGGTTCGATCCCCGGCTCCTGCTCTACTAGTCTCATGTCAATGTGTCCTTGAGCACACTTAACCCCAAAATTGCTCCCGTAGCTGCGTCTACAGCTGCGTGTGTAGATAGATACTCAATTGTAAGTCGCTTTGGATAAAAGCGTCTGCTAAATGACTGTAATGTAATGTAATGTGAAGCTTTACCAGAGTGCTAATGAGCCTGTTGTCACTTTAACAGGATGGGCAATTAAATGGAAATAGGCAAAGGGCAGGGGAGGACTACTTAATGAGATATCTGTCCTGGAACATTTTTGCTAACAACAGTGAACTGATTTTCAAAGTTTTAGAGAACAAATGTGAAAAAACAGTTTTTCAGTTCATCAGCAGCATTTCTGTAAAGACGACAGGATTATGGCAGTTTGCTCTGTTGGTGTTGTACCCGAGCCAGCAAAGTTACAGCTGTCTTCTCTTCCTCTTCATTCATGGACAGAACAGCAGCAGGTAGTCAGTCAGGGGACTAGCCGAAGCACCCCTCCCTCCTCATTTGTCCATCTCTTTCCAATGGCAGCACTCCCACACCCAGAAGAGAGTAGGCAAAGGTGTCAATACATCGGATTTTGGACTGCACCATTGATAGCAGGCAAAGGGGGGAGTAGATAGAGGAAGTTGAATCGTGATAGCTGAGGAGGCTCAGCTGCACAGAAACACCCCCCGAGACACGGATCCAATTATGCCCGCCGGTGTTCGTCAGCATGTTTAATTTGTGACCTGGCAACCTGTCTCTCCTGAGATTGGAGATAAGGGCTGATGCTCCACAGATTGTGAATGGGGTTCTCACAATATTATCAAATATATAAACATCCCCACCATTCACAATTTGATTTCAAGCTGAAGAATAACATCCCATTGAGTAATGTGGTGGGGAAGCATGTTATCTCCCACCTGTTCCAAAGCCAGATTTCACACCCAGAATAAAATCAATATTTGATGGTGACTCTTGGATTGTATTCTTGCATATGGCTGCAATCAGTCTTGACGTTCAGTATGTCTTTTCTCTATTTACTGGGTCTTTAGCAGTCCGACTCCACAGAACTAAACTATAAATATAAGTAAATCACAGCCCAGTCTGATGGCTCATTGCCCCTCTATTCTGTGCTCTAAAGTGAAATATTAAAGCTGGATCCAAAGCCTTCACTGCAGCTTTTCCCTCAAGTCTTCTGTGTGAGACGAATAGAAATAAAAGCACCCAGCTCAAGGTCAATAGATGGAGAGCTGTGTTTAATGATGCACTGGGAGGGAAAATTCTCCTGTGGCACCATTTATCAGATATGACCCCCCCCCCCCCCCCCCCCCCCCCCACAATGTGATTATTTATAGAGCTTTAAGGTGAGCAATACAGCAGAATTCAGGCTGTGACAGAAGGAAGCACGGCACATTGTGTCCCCTGTTGCATAATTTACAGATAATCTATTAATACTACTAATACTACTAGTGATAAACTCTGTGTTTACATGAGGTGAGTCACACATCAGAAGCGATGAACCATAGGCTGGAAAACCAGCCTCGTGATAATTTTTTTTTGTTTTTGGGGGGGGTTACTTTATTTCAATGGCTCATTCACAGCCGTACTGCAGAATACCAGTAGGTGCAAGAGAGGAGGAGGAGAAAGAAAAGAAAGAAAAATGCTCACAGGGTGAGTAACCCTCATATGATCGGTGGTTGCCATGGCAACTGATCCCAGCAGTCAGCCCTTGGTAAGTGAGTCACATGAGTGAATTGAAGGAGACAGGAGGCATAGTGTTGTTGGCTGATGCAGTACTACTTGGTCATGTGTGTGTGTGTGTGTGTGTGTGTGTGTGTTTGTGTGTGTGTGTGTGTGTGTGTGTGTTTGTAGGTGTGTGTGTGTCTTGGGGGTGTCATAAAATTGCTCAGGGTTAGCATGTACAGCAAGGTTAGGATGTCCTCTATGTATTTTCTAAAACGTTATAAGTCACATGAGTGGAACATGATGCGCAGTGACAACAGCAATCACCGAACACCTTCACTGTGATGATCTGACACTGACACATGGTATTCTAAATGCTATGACGATAGTCAGGAAGTTGTCAGTGGAAAAACAAACTGTCACTCCTGCAGGATACCCTTCAGCGTCTAGTAGCACATTGCATTTCTAAATACTCTAATCCCCCAAACAGTATCTGTGTCTTTGTTTGACTCATACCTTCTGACAGCCTAATTTTCACACTCAAAGTTTGTTCTGGTGACAGAGGGAGGGTGTTACTGTGAGCTGAAACACTTCTGCACCTGTACTGTTTATCCTTGTGTCCCAAATTGTCAAGGATTATACTCACAACTCCCCAACACTTCAAATTGAAGGGTACCCGGTGTTTACAAAAGCCTGAGTTGTCTGAAAAATGAACAATTACATGCATGAGAGCAACAACAAACAAAAAAAGGAAGAAAAAAAGTCATGCAAACTTGATCTCTTTCTATTTAGTGAAAATAAAAAGCTTCCCATTAGGCCAGAAGAAATAATATGGAGTGTGGAGCATTGGCAGACAGAGCCAAGTGCAAGATAAATTGATGGAGTCAGAGAGACAAATTACTGTGCCACAAAGTATCTACACTTGAGAAACGTCCATTAGGAAGCACATGTCTTTTCACACCTATTCAGTCTACAACAAAAGTAAATTCTTACATGTCTGTTAGGTATTAACATCAAGCACTGCCTCTGTAATTGAAGTAAACTGTGTCAGGGCATAGCTTCCATCCATGTAAAGATGAACTGATAGGTCTGTTTGTTTCTTAAACTACTTCTGCAGATACTAAGAAGAAGAAGAAGAAGAAGAAGAAGAAGAAGAAGAAGAAGAAGAAGAAGAAGAAGAAGAACCACACTAACAATAACCACACCAATAATCATAATAAATATAAATTATTAAATATAAAAAAGAATTATTATTATTCTCATTAGCGCTGCTGGGAAAGCATTGTATTAATCCAAACACTTTTTCCACTTGCAGCATATCAAATCAATTCGTTTGATGTACATTATTGAATGATACATGTGTAATTCTCTAATTATTGTCCTGGGAACACTGCAGATGTTTTTTCCCCTTTTTGGATCAACTGCTGACGTGCGCACGAGTGGGTGAGTCAAACCTGCGTCAGACTTCGTCGTGACTTGCCATGGTAATTTCTCCATACTATTGGGAGCTCATTTATCCCACAACACAGCCATAACCACGTGGAAACCAGAGGTGTGGGCAGGTATTTTGTAGAGCTGCAGACCACCGTTAAAGAGGTAAACAGTTGCGATAAGCCTTAACCTGCACAAGTTAATGCTATTACAGTAACCAAACTTGTGGCAGGCGTTGAGATCTTGCGTCAGATTTAACTTACGCACCATGCGCCCTGTGTGACTGCAAGCGGATCTCGCATCTCTGTGCGCGCAGAGATGTTGTGTACAGAGACAGTGGCTGAATGAGGAGACCGTCCATTCACTTTGGATTCATTCTGTCACGCTGACTCGGACGTTACAACTCGCTCTGCTCATTATATACGGTAAGAATAACGTCCTTTCAACCATCTTCACAATTTGATCAATATAGATATGTTTGCTTTACTGGGTCAAATAAACCGTATTGTCGTGAATCGTTAGACTGACCAATGTGTATTATTTCACATGATAGAGACGATCCTCATCACCTGACATATGGTGATTTCGCCGCAACATTGACGGTGAACGTCGCTCATTAATCCTCCGTGTTTTACGACGCCGCGCCACGGGTGTCCAAATTTGACTCGTATACGTGACAAATTCTGCGCGGCTGCTTATCACCTGCGGACTTGTACTGGGGTTGTTTGCTTCTCGCTATAATTGTGTGATTCATTTGACCTTGACGAGGCATCCGAGGCTATATCCCCGTACAGAGTCAGTCCTCCAGCTGTATGCGAGCCCGTGTGTAACGCGTCTGAAGGATGCCTAAACACGGCCATGCAGGTGCTGTTTTGTACCTGTCAGAATCACTGTGCTGTTCAGGTGGGGGGAAGTAATTCATCATTACTGAGTGGCATCTGTACAAACCTTATATTTTACAATGACACACTTCTCTGCCTGTGATGGCTGCCTGATTGACCCTGCAATAGATCCTACAACAGACCACGGCTTTGCCACAATCTATCGTCCCCCTTCAGTCCTGCCACAGCAGCTCCATGTTATTTGCACCCTGGGGGTGGCCATCATGTCTGTCCGTTTGAGCTGGTGAGGGGAGAGATAGGCGTCCACTGATGCTGCAGGGATGGGATTTCAATTTTGCAGGAAGAGCCATTGCTTAGCAACCAGACAAGATAAAAGTGGAGTGGATCTTTGCAGGAGAAACAGAGAACCTGTTCTGTTACGTCATCAACACCAAACTGTCCACGGAGAATTATGAAATATATAGTTACAGGACCATGCAGCTAATTCACACATCTGCCTCATTTGACTGCACATGTTGGTCTCAGGGGTCTGGGCCCAACACTCCCATTGCTTTGAAGTTAATACATCCTTCAGTATCTGCAGCACCTTTCCTTTGCATTCATGTTTTCTTGCTTCCTTAACACTCTTAAAATCCTGCATTTTTCTCCTCAGTATCCAGAAAAAGCAACAACTTCACCACCACTCACCATGTTTCCCTCAGATTGATCCTTGAGTCATAATCTGTAACAGTCTTGCACTGCACATGAAGTCCTGCTGTCTCTATGTGCCATCTGTGTCAGCACATACTGTGAAACTCTGAAAGTTGCTGGTGTATTTTCTGCATCAACATCAAAAACTTTCACTACACATGATTAGAAAGTCAGAGTGAGAATAGACCATTTGTGTGTAGCGGGCCACCATCTTAGTAACCCATGAGCAGTAAGTAACTGGTACAGTTTGTTACTAACTATATCAACATTTCCATTCATAAGAAAAGTAGGGCAAAACATTGTGTGAACAGTCTGTCAGAGCTCCACTTCACTCGACACAGATTCAAATTCCCAAAACTCAGCATCTTGGCCAAAAAATGTTTGCAAACATGCACATCATTGCTTCACACCAAATTCAGAGAGTGTTTGATAATGACTCAGTATCGTGTATCTGTAGACTGTGAGAAAGGTCACTACTGTTCTAAGATCTGTGTCAAGCTCTCAGCCTCTGAGCTGCTGCGTGTCGTGACTGCAGGGGCTCAGCGCCGCTGTTGAGGAATGTAATGTGCGTGCTGCTGGTGCTGTGCAGTAAATGCTAACTGTCTCACTATGTTTTCATATAATTTTAACACCAGTCTTTGAGGGTTAACGGTCTAGACATTTTGAGCGTTTAATGCTCGCAGCTACAAATTTCCATTGTAATTTAAAAGGATTAGTTCTCCAGTGTTTACAAGGTTTCCCACAGTGTTTTATAGCAGAGGTGGAAATAAAGACCACCTCCTGTAACATCATTAATAAAGAGCAGAGATGCTTTTTCACCAAGAAAATGCCATTCATGTATAGGAAACTGATTTTACACATCAAAATCTGTCAGGTCTTGGGAGTACTGTAAATATGAAAAAAGTTGTTTGAAGACTTTTGTGGCTCCAGAAGGAGCATAAATTATCTCAAGTGATTTCACAGGATTTAGCGTTGGAGCTGTACACTGAAAAAGAGAATAATATGGGGGAGTGAAGTTGAAAAGAAGTGAGCTCTGAAGCTACTTTAGCCACCGTTAGCATAACACACCAGACTCTCTAACCTAATTGTCATTGGTCAAGTTGCATTGTGGGTAAGGTAGACACCAGGTTTTAAAAAGGAGAAAAATTAGTGGAATAATTGATTTTGCTTTTTAAACTGTCCATGTTGAGTCTGTGAGATGTGTTACAGGAGTGTAATGCTAGATTGATGGAGCACTCTTTTAATCAATATGTCTTGTGACTGAAGACTGAAGTAATCACAAGACAAGTTGTCTCAGGATCTCGGTAGTTTACCAACAGTAAAATCCTCTTTAACGGAGGAAAATCTGACCTTCAATTTATTCTAACACAGTAGCTCTTATACTTATCTGCACACAGGAGTATTAGTGGATTGGATTTGCAAAGGGCCTCTGAAAAGGTGACACATACCAGAGAACTCTACTTTCCAGACAGCTTGTTTCTTTTCAGGAGCTCTTGGTTTCTCTTGGACTCTTCAGCCTCTGAATTCTTAAAACAACCTACCGACAAGACGTTAAAGCTGTGTGATGCGGAAAAAATTCTGACGTTAATTAACGATGAAACATGTGCTTACAGGCTTTAGTTTTATAGCACTACGTTCTCCTGGGACCAGCTGTCACACAGACAGACTTTTCACTGCTGTTCAGTCTATTCACATGACTCAACTTTGGTAGAATGGGCTCTGCTGTGAAATTGCTTGTAATCCAATATTTGTGTCTCATTCTCCATAATGAAGTGGATTCCTGAAATACCTCACTTAGGGCTCTTAAGTGCTGCAGTTCTACAATCTTTTCAGAATACTCCATGTGCTTATTAGCAAAAAGGAATAGCAGTGTGCGTTATTCTGAACCGAAATGGGTAAAGTTGCTGGTCACAAGTCCGTCTCCTGAACTATGATGTCGTCTAGAGGGCCGCTACAAACGATTATTTTCATTATCAATGAATATGATTATTTTTCTCAATAAATTGCTTGGTCTATAAAAGTATCAGAAAATAGTGGGAAAAAAGCTGATCACAATTTCGCAAATTCCAAAATGACATATTAAAATTTCTTGTTTTGTCGAACCAGCAGTTCAAAACCCCAAATTCTGATATTTTTGATCAAAAAACAACTTCAACAAATAATCATCAACTATCAAAATAAGTTTCCCATTCGCTCAATAAAAAAATGCCATCTTAAGCTGTATGACTTAAGTTTGACTGTTGTGATAACATTTTATGGTTAAAAAATGGTTAACCTACATTTCCTGTTTGTCTCCAATATTTCTCTTCACAGATTGAAGATAAAAAAGCACAACTTTATTTCCCTGCTTCTTCCTGATCACCTCAGGCTCTCCTTGCTTCCTCCTCTACCTTCAACCTGAAGGAGCTCCGGTGTTGCAGTCATGCCAAAGAACACCAAGGTGACCCAGAGGGAGCACAGCAATGAGCCGGTCACTGAGTCGGTGGCCGACCTGCTGTCCCTGGAGCACCCCATGGACTATAAGAGCAGTCAGATGAGTATGGGTCTGAGTCCCGGCTCTACTGCTCCAGTAAAGGCCCTGATACCCTCCCCTGACCCAGACGCAGAGGACGGCCGACCGGCCTGGAACAACAAGTTGGAGTACATCCTGGCCCAGGTGGGCTTTTCTGTGGGCCTGGGTAATGTCTGGAGGTTTCCCTACCTGTGCCAGAAGAACGGAGGAGGTAAGTGGATGTATACCTGTACATGATTTTGGGGCATATTATCAGTCTGAGTCACAGAAATGTGCAGCCCAGTGTGCAAAGTATAGAAACACTTCATGGGTTTGGAAGTTTGTTCCTAATTGGGCCACCCATGGTGGACATGTGTACCCTCAGGGTGCTGAGTAATTGTTAACAAAGAAATGCTGCGTTGAGTCAATGAAGTTATTTTTTTTATTAGTGTAAAATCTTCAATAAAATAAGTGGCCAGATGGGAGTTGTTAACTTAGTAGTAACAATTTTGATTTTATCCTTTTGTTTGGGCAGATTTGTTTTGTCTCATCCACAGCGTAGGATCTGCGCCTGTCAAGTATTTGCTGAGACTTGATTTGATTGAGAATGCCCACTGGTCTCTGTGATTGGTGTGGAATTTTATGCTGAATTGCTTATCTCATAAAACCGCCATTTGCATAGAATTACAAAAAGAAATACGTTCTACTAATTTAGCGCTTATTTCCTCCACCAGATATAAGTCAGTCAATAAGCTCTGTATTTTCTGTCTGTTGTTGTAACTGACACACACACACACACACACACACACACACACACACACACACACACACACACAGACAGCACTAACCCAGTTACTCTTACCTTCATGTAAACATTCCAGCCTCCTATGTTTTCCCAAAAGTCCAGAGTCTTTGAGGTTTTTAAAATACCTTCAACTTTTCATTTTCCCCTCAGTCTCTCTGACTGGACCGGCAAATAAACTGAGCAAAAGTTTTATAACCGGGGAAATATTGCCATCTATGTCTGCCCTAACATTGTCATGAGGTTGTTCTATGCTACTACTACTACTACTACTAATAATAATAATAATAATAATAATAATAATAATAATAATACTATAATCTAATATATGTAAATGTTCTTCTGTTGACCTAAGATTCAATTCAGAGTATTGAAGACCACATTTTTTTGGCATTGTTGGGGATCCTTAATTTGCAATTAGAGCAGCCCAGATTATTACGCTATGGATTCTAATGTGGCAGATTTGTCAGCTACACATTCATTCTGTGAACTCTACTCCAGCATAGTGTAACAAAAATAGGTTTCAAGATTAGTAATGCTGTTTAGCGCCAATTTCCTACCCTATCTGTGTTATGTAATTTAAAAATAGAAACATAAGACAATTTTGTCAGTCTTTCTAGGTGGCAGGAGCAAAAATTTGTCATCCTCAACATTTGGTGTATTGACTGTTTGAAAACAATTATGTACAATTATGATGTAGGATGCACAAGATTTTTTTCATGTTTTTCCAAAATAATGTGCAGACTTTTAGTTATGTCATTATCAAATGGCTTGAAAAATAGTGCATATTGCTGCCGTAAATGGTAAAAAACAATCCCCCTGGGGAGGATGCCCCCTGACCCCTCTAGGTTTGGGCTGAACCCTGAATGTTTACGTCTGGCTCCGTCCCTGTGGTGACAGTTTCAACCACATAAAATGTTGTACTCGTCCAAATTGCCACAACATCTCAGCCACGTATAGACTTTCAATATTATTCTGAGCCATTAAAAAGGTAATGCTAACACACTGCAAAACAGTTATTCTAAAATAATCCAGGATGTGATAAAGAAAATATCTTGTAAAATGTAATTTTCTTTTGTTCACATATATCATCACACCATACCATGTAAATATATGAGTTAATCATTGGTGGATTTTGCTACACCAGAATCATAATAATTTTTGTTGACTTTCGGTGGAACCGTATGGTGATTATTATGATCATCTCATCTTACAAAACAATGTTATTCAATTTATTGATTTCAAGCACATTGCAAATAAAACCAAAGTTTTTGGGTAGATTTGCATCCTAATTTAGATTTTAGTATAAACCTATTTCCAGTACATATCATGGCCTGTGCTCACCATCCTCTAATTAAAAGTCCTGCTCAGTTTGCCTGCTGACGGTCCGCAGCCTCCTCCTCTTTGACAAATTGCATCCTGTCAACAAATTAGCCAACTAATCGTCCAAGTCAGTTTTTTTAGACTTGTGCCGTCAGCAGCTACAAGATTAGATAGTTTTCCCCCCATCAAGACGAGGCAACATTGAAGGGCCTGGCGCAACTCTGCGAGATCCTCCTGTTTAGTCTATATTTGCTGTTCTTGCAGGTTTCTCAGCCCTATCTCTTTGGTTTTATGATTTACTGGTTTTATGGGGAGATGTTAAGGGGGTGATGACTAAGATGGAGGAAGTGGAGGAGTAAATACTGATTTGCTGCTTTCAGACATTGTTGGTTCTACCTCGAGTAGGAGGTGTGTGTAAAGAGGGTATTTGAGATGCATGATATAACAAAGCTTAATCATATTAATCAGAGTGTTTGCAGTAATGAGTGTGTATCCCCTGCTGGATGTTAACTCTGTGGGAGGTGTTGTATTGTCTTGTCTGGGCTTGTTCCAGAGATGAGGACAAACTGTCTCTGTCTCTTGTCCACCCTTGTCCATTACGTTGTCTTTTTCTGTCTCTTTCTCAGCAATTCTAGTCAAGTGAAGGTTTACATTGTTTTCTTTCATCACAAAGATCAGTCACAAAATAATGTTATATACTCCACAACAAAACAACATGTTGACAGACTTATGCACCTCATCTAGCTGACCAAGTTTGCCTCAGTGGAGCAATGTAGACATTTATCTTGCCCTACAGATACACAATTTAAGTAATTAGTTTGTAGTATCTTGCTTGTGTTTCCTGGTGGAACTTGCGTCACGTAAGTTAACATTTGTCTTCACTGCAGAGCGCAGCAGTCCAGAGAAGACAAAAGTACCAAGTAAACTTTTTTTCTGGACAGATGATATTCTTTATGAAGCTGTGAAGGCAAAGTGATGAAGACATTACAACAGAAGGCACAAGATTAAAGGGTCTATCTGAGGAGCCTGAATGTGCTCAGAAAAAGCTAGGGAGTTAACAAAAACATGAGGATTTAGCCTCTGAGGAGCATGAATACCTGCTGCATATTTCATTGAAATCTAAAAGTTCATTGACCAGTAGAGGGTTGTGTTGCAGACTTTTTAAACTTGTTAGACTTTTCTTTATTCCACAATGAACCCATCAAGGAGGTAAGTAAAAACAAAGAAACAGAAATAAAGTTGAATTTGACAGACTATGACTACCACACCTAAATATATACAGATTTGCTCTGAACAAAAACAAATAAAGCATGTCAGACGATCAATCAGTCTTAAAGTGTCTGCAGCTGCTACACCGCAGGTTATAATAGACCTCATTTTGCCAATCATACAGATCTATATCATTGAGTCTGAAGTTAACCCGAAATTGTTCTGTATTGATATCTTCATGATTTTAGCATAAATACTTTCATGAAGAATATATTTTAACCTTAGAAATCCAGAGAGCCAGAATAAATGTCAATATGTAGTCAAAATAACAGCACCATCCTTAAGGTAACCATACTGAGCTGGTCCTAACCACGTTTTGATTTCCTCTGTTCTGTGTGTGTTCTGCTCAGAATAGACATCAAAGATCAGTGAAGGTAGGCAGTAACACAGAAGTCACTTCTAACGGTCCAGATAATAATACCACTGTGTAACACAACACTGTCTTTGTGCCTGTCTTTGTTTCCTTTGTCTGCTGCTTGCTCTAATGGCCACTCACAACGTTGTCAGTATTTTTGATCGAGTCAAGCGTCATTTGTTTTCAGCCTAGAAACAAGCTGCTCCTCCCAGCTGTCCGTCAGTATGAGCCCGTCCTCTCTGCTGTTTGTCACCATGGTGCCCTTTCATGTCCTGACTTGAAGGACGGACTGGACATGACTTGTTGTCTTTGAGTGCCCTCTCCATTATTCCTTTTGCAAAAAAAGAGGAAAAGTGAGAGAGGGAAGAGAGGGATGAATAATGAAGAGAATAGACTCACTGAGAGAATTTAACAATGTCCCTTCTGCTGTTTTACAATGAGCTTTTTTACTTCACTATACATGGATTTCTAACATTCAGATAACCAAAGCAGTTGAACACTCTGCAGTAATGCCTCTTTCCTCTGTCCCTCCTCTATCTCAGGTGCATACCTGGTGCCCTATTTTATTCTCCTCATCCTCATCGGCATCCCCCTGTTCTTCCTGGAGCTGGCAGTGGGTCAGAGGATCAGGCGTGGCAGCATCGGGGTGTGGAACTACGTCTACCCACAGCTGGGAGGCATCGGGGTTTCCAGTCTGATGGTAAGCGCAAACATGAGCCCATTAATCAATTCAAATGTCATACTGGTCACACTTTACAACAAGTGGAATAGGGTACTTCTTTTGGTACAGGTTTTCTTCTTCATCTATTCCCATTTAAATGTTATATTTCAACAATATCCCTTCAACATATCACTTACCTGACAGAATAGCATGCTAATGTTCATCATCATACCACATCAGCATTACAAAGTGCAGCTGATGGGAAGGTCATTCATTTCGGATGTATTTGGTTATAAAACAAAGAATTGGATCAACTGAAATATTGACCTGATCATGGTACTATACAGAAAGCTAAGGGATCACCAAAGTCACTGCACTTCATCATCTGGGGAACATGTTCATCCTGTAGCAAAAATATTTCCGTCAGGTCCGAGGTAGTGGAGTGACCGACCAACATTGGAAGTCTTAACAATAGTTAACTAAATAAAATGTAACAAATATGTGCAGATTGTGACAAAACATGTGAAGGGATGTATGATAAAATTATGGCCGTAAAATGATAGGTCAGCATGAAATCATGTCAATTACCATGTAATCAGGTGGTCTTCACTGTGGAAAATGTCCAGTGGGGAAGTCAATTTTGCTGCAGGAGAGATTGGAGAAGTTTCTGTGGTATTTTGATGCTTTTTCCGCCATGAAAACTTCCCACTGGAATCTATTGTAGGAATCTATTGTCGCTATTGTAAGTCAACTACAGCTCTCCACTCACCTGTCTCTTTAAAGGAACCTGTCCTGTTAAACTGTTTGAGTGTCTACCTTCAGGAGGAAATCTGATTTATTAATGACCTACTAATATTTGATGTCTTATTATTAGTGGAAAAACACATGACATATTTTTTCCAGTCAGCCATTCAGACTGTAAAACACGGAGCTACAATTTCAGAAGATACTCATCAGCCAAACGGGCGTCTAACATTTCTTATTAGCTTTTAATGACTTATCACTGATCTGTTACACATTAACAAATTATTAACAATTAATAAACCTATGCGTGAGAATTTATTACCTCTTTTATAAAATGCCATAAAGAGTAATTTTGTATCATAGTTATTGTACATATGATTACAACAGGCTTTGAAGAAATGCAATCTGTATTTGAGATCCTGAAACACCAACTTCATGTTATTGGATTAGTGTTCTATCTAAAGTGGTAATGTTGTTGTGTGCAGAGATAACAAACGTGCTGTAGCACTCAGTCTACTCCCCTCTGCCTGCTCGTTTTGCTTCCTCTTGATGTTTAACAGCAAGCAGCATGCAAAGACCAGCGTTAATCACCATCATAATCTGTCCCCATCATCTGCAGGAGTAGTGACCCATCATGCACCCATCCCATCAGCGTCATCCGCCTAAAACAGTCAGTCAGTCAGTCTTTCTGTTTGTCGCTCCTTTTGATCACAATTTCATCAATCTAGTGATAAAGAGGGGAGGGAGAGGCCTGTCCTGGCGCAGTTAGGCGTGTGGCAGCCTGGATGTGGCAGAGGGAGATTCAGCAGCTATAAATACCTTCTCATAGAAGACCCCAGCCATGGCTGCTGAGAGCAAACAGCTCAATAATTCATCCACTTAAGCTGTGCGCTCAGCGTCTGTGCTCTGACTCAAGAAGAGGCGTTCACCTCAACAAACTGCATGCTGTTTGTCCACAGTGCTGTTTGTGAGTTTTTGTGGCGAGACAGTGATTGTTTTTTAGGAGTGATAAGTATTTCCTTTTTCTCTCATTTCCCTCTTCAGGTTTGCGGTTTTGTGGGCCTCTACTATAATGTGATTATCGGCTGGAGCATCTTCTATTTCGTCCAGTCTTTCCAGTATCCACTGCCTTGGGCCGAGTGCCCCATCCAAAGAAATGGAACCCAAGCCAGTGAGTGTGCAACACAAGGCCACCGCACAACACAGCTGTAACTATAACGGAGATGTGCGGCACAAGACAAGTGTGCATACAAAAGAGCTTTCTATTGTGAAGCCCTTGACACCACATAGAGGAAATACTAATGCCTGCAAGACAATTCCATATTCAGCAAAGCATCTCAGCAGACGCACACAGGCTGCCCAGTGCTTCACAGGGCGGTGCTTAAAGCTGCAGAACATGTCTTTGCATTGAAACAGCTTGCCTCGCTGTGGCTCTGCAGTGAAGCAGCAGTGCCTCTGCAGGCAAACAGAAAAGAGTTTGTGCTGTCTCTATAGGCGGGATGGCCCTGCACATCATCCTACAGCTCTATAGGCGAGGCCTGTCAGATGGTATGACCCGACCGACGGTGTCAGTACCTCGAATGGCTGGCGGCCTGTGGTGGAGGCACATGCGGGTTCTGGCAGAGTAAAGGGCATCAGCTTAACATTAGGGGGCAGGATGTCAACTCTGCTTATGATTATGAATGCAGCAGGGATGCTGTGGAGCATCTTACAGGATTCAGTTAAGCTATGTGCAGTAGTAGAAGTACTGAGAGTAAATACATTTACTCATCTACAATTATGAAGTACCTTTACTTTACTTGAGTATTTTTTTAATATGCTTTATACCATTGTTCTTTATACTCCACTACATTTATCCGACAGTTACAGGCATTTTTTTATTTTGCAGATTATTAAAGGAACTCTGTGGAGTTTTTGACCAGTAGCACTACAGAGCGATGCTTTGATTGCTCCGTAGTATGTCCCATTTTGCGTGTCCTGTGCTTGTGCACAGAGATAAACATGCACACGCAGCCGTATGACACGATACATATTCCTTCCAATGGTTTCACAATATTCCATCGAACAACAGGTGGGTAATGCTTCAAGAAACACAGCAATTTGTCAGCAAAGGCAGACTGCAAGCTACTAAAGATGGATGTAAACAAAACATTTTTTGCATTTCTTTTATGAAGAAAGAAATGCAACTCCACCTTTAAGATTTTACATTCAAAACATAACACTGAAAAATCTCATTTTTTTGTCAATTTTTGATACTGAAAAGTGACAAAACAAGTAGAACTTTTCTCCAACATCAATTAACTTATTTCATGATTTTTCAAAGAAATCAGGGTCAGTATGAAATAATGAATAATGCTGCATTGAATCAGAAAAATTACATTTTTTTTTAGAAGTTTGTTTTGTGAAAATAAGGCTTTGACTTAATAACAGATAGAAATTACTTGTTAAGACAGTGGGGTTTGCAGAGTAAGATGTATGTTTAGAAATATGACTTGTAATTTAAGCACACAGCAATTACCTAAAAGTCAACACTAAGATAAATCTTACACATGAATGCATCAGTAATAATACATCAATAAATAGAACAATTAAGAACCTTTCTGCCTGATGTGTACCTTACTATCAATACTTTCAAGTACATTTTTCTGCTGGCACTTTTGTAGTTTTCATCATATTTTAAAAACGCAGGACATTGCTACTTTTACTTTTATTAAGCAAAATATACTCAGTTCTTCTGCCACCATTAACTATTTACAAATACATTTATTTGACAGTGTTGTGAAATTTCAAGTTTTCTGTAAATCTTATTTAAAGCACTGTTTATGCCATTTCCCTCCTTACCGTCGTTGCTGTTGTAGTCGTGGTGCCGGAGTGTGAGAAGAGCTCGGCCACCACTTACTTCTGGTACCGCCAGACTCTCAACATCACCAGCACCATCGACGACACGGGAGGCCTGAACTGGAAGATGACCCTCTCCCTGCTGGTGGCCTGGATCTTGGTCTGCCTGGCTGTCATCAAGGGCATTCAGTCCTCTGGGAAGGTACGGGGTCTCCATGGCTTCACAGAAGGGGCAGAGCCTTCAGAGATTACAACATATAAAGATGCATTGTTTTAACAATCAATAACTCCTCATTATCAGTGAGTGTTTTATTCACTTTGCCGATGCTTTTCAGTGAAAGGTGAGATCATAAAGTCTTGTCTATTTTTGGATCTCATCTATATTATGGAAGAGAGACACATGCAACATTAATAAGATTAAACTGAACAAAACAAAGACCGATTCAGGATGCAGATGGAAAATGCTTAGTTTGGCAACAACTGCAAAAACATCCTGTCATCTCTATCCAGAGAGTGAGTCATACACCACAGTGCAACATCCAGCCCACTATTTCAACAGGAAAATAAATGGATCGCCAAGGTCTGACATGGTTTTTTAAACACTAAACGTAGTAATCCAATTATCATCGTCAGTTTACTGCAATGATTCCCCGAAATGCTGTAGGAAGGATTTTTGACTCCTCTCTCCAAACCTCAAGTAGTCCTCTCCACATTTGGTAAGATTTCACAGATTCATTGCCAAGCAAACACAAAGCAGTTATGTGTGTGTGTGTGTGTGTGTGTGTGTGTGTGTGTGTGTGTGTGTGTGCGTGCGTGCGTGCGTGCGTGCGTGTGTGTGTGTGCGTGCGTGCGTGCGTGTGTACGTTTATGGTTGCAGTTTTTCTCCATTTGTGAGGCACAGAAAAGCGTGTCCATGGCAACACTGTTTAACGGACTTGACTCTCTCTCTCTCTCTCTCTCTCTCTCTCTTTCTCTCTCTCTGTCTCTCTCTCTCTCTCTTTCTCTCTTTCTCTCTCAGGTGATGTACTTCAGCTCTCTCTTCCCGTATGTGGTGCTTTTCTGTTTCCTGGTGCGAGGTTTGATGCTGAAGGGAGCGGTGGACGGCATCGCTCACATGTTCACCCCTAAGGTGAGACAAATAAAACAAACAATAAATTGACAACTGTAAAACAGGGTTGAGTCGGCAGGATTGGGATTTTCACATACAAATAATACAATATGTAGAAGTTTGCTGAGGTTGTCAACAATGTAATTGTGGTGTGCTGGAGGTGAAAATGTAGTCAGTTTTTTTGGACTGTCAGTCAAAGAGATATGTAACATGAGTGACACTTTGTCTATGCAAGCTGCTCAGCCGTGGGTTGATGGTCAGATCCACTCATGCATAAATGTCATTAATATCCACAGTCACGTGTTGGGTTGATGTCCTCCTCTAGTGGTGAATATGTATAACTACATGGACAATTTTAACCTGTACTTTGCTAATTGCTCTATATGATCATGCAATACTCATTTTGTAGTTGGGCTATCTGCCGACATCACACGTCAGTGCAGTACACTGCAACAAGAGTAAACATGGATTTCTCTGTTACTCTTGCATTCTGAATTATTTTAATTAAGAAGATAGTTTGAATTAGAGATAAAAAAAAAACAGATAACATTATTAACACTACATATTGTTTGTAGTAGATGCACTCTCAGTTTCAACAGACTCAGACGTGTGTCTGTTATTACAAACTATTGTTCAAACCCACATCACTTTTAATTATATTTCCAATCCTAAAGTTTCCATCCATCCATTATCCATAACTCGCTGGAGCCGATCCCAGTTTACATTGGACGAAGGCAGGGTACACCCTGGACAGGTTGCCAGACTATTGCAGGGCACAAAATGACAGACAACCATTCACACTCACTTTCACACCTATGGGCGATTTAGATTCAGTTATTAATAAGCTGCATGTCTTTGGACTGTGGGAGGAACCCGGAGAAAACCCCCAAAGGTTCCAAAGATACTAAATATGTCACAGGGGGATGAATGTACAAATATATTCAATGTATAAAATAATGTACAAAACATACTTTTCAATTTATTATATCAGAGCAATCCAGTGTTAAAGGAGGCAGAATATAACAGGATTGATATAACATCAAGGTTCAAGGATATTAAGAAAAGGTTAAATATGACATTTTTGCTCTCTCCTGTCTTTAGTTGGAAAAAATGTTGGAGCCGCAGGTGTGGAGAGAAGCAGCCACGCAGGTCTTCTTTGCTCTCGGTCTGGGTTTCGGAGGCGTCATTGCTTTCTCCAGCTACAACAAGCGAGACAATAACTGCCACTTTGATGCAGCACTGGTCTCCACCATCAACTTTGTTACCTCCATCTTGGCCACTTTAGTTGTGTTTGCTGTCCTGGGGTTCAAGGCGAATGTCATGAACGAGAAGTGTGTCGTCGAGTGAGTGTGTCGTACTGTAACAAGTGCTACCTGACCAGTGTCTCTTTTTTACAATAGCCTTTACTCACTAACTTGTCCTCCTTCTCCACATCTCCTATTTTCTATGTGCAGTAATGCAGAGAAGATTCTGGGCTTCCTAAACACAGGTGTGCTGAGCAAAGAGCTCATCCCTCCTCACATCAACTTCTCCCACCTGTCCACCCAGGACTACGCAGAGATGTACGGCGTCATTAAGACGGTGAAGGATGACAGCTTCGGACAGCTGGGCCTGGACGCCTGTTTGCTGGAGGACGAACTCAACAAGGTCAGAGGAGGAGAATTCACAAGCTGAAAGGAGTGTGATTGTTGAGTATTTGAGAATAATCTTGTTTAGCTATCAAGATTTAGTTTGTGTTTGTGATGATACGTGAAGTTGTCCTTATATCAAAAAAGAGAACAGACAAAGGGGAGATTAAAAATACCAGGATGCTAAGCAAAGCACTGTTTCCTCTAGAGCTGCAAAAAATAGATTAAAAAATCAATCAATTTGGCAATCAATTCATTGTTTCAGTAATTTTTCAAGCAAAAATGTGAAAATGTTATGTTTTTCTTTGTCATTGTAAATTAAATGTCTTGGTCAGATAAAACAAGCATCAATCATTTTAGACTCTGGGGAATTATAATGACCATGTTTTGAATCTATATAAAAACAAGTTCATCAATAAATTGAGAAAATCATCGGCAGAATAATCAATAATAAAAATAATCGTTAGTTGCAGCCCCAGTTTCCTCTACCAAGTCTGTTATTGCACCCACACATTGACCACTCACCAGTCAAAATGCAGTATTTTGAACACTGTGACTATTATCCATTTCACTTTGACCTCCACCTCCCTCTCTTATTCTCCAGGCAGTTCAGGGCACTGGTCTGGCGTTCATCGCCTTCACAGAGGCCATGACACATTTCCCCGCCAGTCCCTTCTGGTCTGTCATGTTCTTCTTCATGCTGATCAACCTGGGTCTGGGAAGCATGATCGGCACCATGACTGGCATCACCACACCCATTCTAGATGCTTTCAAGATTCGCAAAGAGATCCTGTGTGGTGAGTTGACTGTTATCAAACTCAAACATCTTGTACATGAAATTGAAGTGCTTGTGATTCTCACTGGATGTTTCTTATTTTTCTCAGTGGGTTGCTGCATCATAGCCTTCCTGCTAGGCCTGCTGTTTGTGCAGCGCTCAGGGAACTATTTTGTCACCATGTTTGATGACTACTCAGCTGGTTTGCCTCTCACTGTGGTGGTGATCCTGGAGAACATCTCTGTGGCCTGGATCTATGGCACCAAGAGGTAACTCGACTGGATATGTAGACGCAGCCATATTTGGATAGAATTAATTTTAAGGCAGCGTGTAGACATTTGCAGTGTTTAAGCAATTTGTGATCTGTTTCAAAACAATATACTGTATATATATATACGCCACATAGCCTACTTAACACTCTCCTTAATTCAAGACAATTTTATTTATACAGCCCCCTATCACAAATCAGCCATTTGCCTTGGGCGGTTGGCTTTACAATCTGTACAGCATACAACACCCTCTGTCCTTAGAACCTTGCATTCAAAAGGAGCTGTTAGCGCTGTCAACACCATTAGCTGTGGGCCACCAGCTCGCCATTGACATTTTGAGAGGCAATCCCAATGCTACCAATTTTGGATCTTGTACATTTAAAGCAACACTGTGACTAAGTACCAGCTCACAGAGCCGTTAGCATGGCTGTAGACACTTAAACCCAATCCCAATGTCCCCCCTAAAGCCTATAATCTCTGCTTCATTCCTCTGATTTTATGTTTTTTTATTTTCTATCTTTAATCCTGAATGTTTCTGAGTAAATCTTATTGTCAGGCTGAACATGTGCCATCCTCTTTGTGTACATTTTTTACCTTCTCCATGCTTCCAATGGTAACCCCGTGTTTAACGTCATATTGCTATGAATTGTGGGTAATTCCTTTGGGCTAAGGGTTCATAAAGGCCTTAAAATGTCTGTGAGAGAACCCTCAAACAATCAGCGATGTGACAGTGGGACAGCCCTAAACCCTCACGGACTTTGAGGTGCACTCCCCCATTCGTATTTACACCTTTCAAGCTCTTACGAGTCTCTCACACTCAACTTTTTGCCAGGTTACGTCAGTAAGTCCCTGAGGGTTCAGGGTTTAAGGCTTTAGGTGGGACATTGGGATTGGGCCTGGTATTGTGCATTGATCATTGGCATGGCCAACTGGGACACTGAGATGGAACTCCTTCAAAACTCGTTCTTTCTTTCTTTCACCTCCTCGCAGGTTCATGCAGGACCTGGAGGACATGCTTGGTTTCAGGCCGTACTCCTTCTATTACTACATGTGGAGGTACGTGTCGCCAGCTATCCTGGTGGTTCTCATTGTCGCCACTGTCATCGAGATGGCCGTCAGTCCAGCAGGATACAACGCCTGGGTGGAGGCTGAGGTCAGTGTTTATGTGTGTTTACACAAAGTAAGAAAGAAAGTGGGAAAGGAGATTAACATTTCTTCATGCTCTCCTGTCTGCACTCTTTGTTTGCCAGGGCGCTGAGAGTTTCCACAGCTACCCTCCTTGGGCTTTAGCCATGGCCTATTCCCTCATTGTGCTGGCAATGCTGCCTTTACCCCTCGTCTTCATCGTCCGCCACTTCAACCTGATCTCAGATGGCTCCAACAAGCTGTCCGTCTCCTACCGTAAAGGCATGATGAAGGACATCTCCAACCTGGAAGAGCAGGACGAGCAGCGCTTCATCCTCAACAAGAACCCCAGCGAGACTCCTTCCCCGATGCCCGCCCATCGCGCCTACCTGGGCCCTGGCGGCACCCAGGAGATGACCAACACCAACTACGGCACCAGCACCAAGACGGGCTACCAGAACATTGGCTCGCCCGAGTCTGAGCTATGATCCACTGAGCTCATAGATCCTCCCGTCTGTTAAACCCCAGCCCTGCTTGGAGAGAGGGAGACAGGAAGTAAGGGAGGAACAAAGGAAGTCAAGAGGGAGAGAAAATCCACTGCCAGTTGTTGCAGCGTTCTTCACACCTTAACCCCCAGAGCTGAGTCCCTCTATCCCCCTTTTTTCTGCCATAGGATCTGTGCTGCCAAATCCCAGCTGAAATTAAGGGATCATGGGAATGTGAGTCCCACCAGATCTCAACCTTTTCCATCTGTCGATGTATTAAAGGGGCAGAGAGAGAGGGACAGAGACAAGAACAGAGGGAGCAATGAAAGGTCCACTGAGGGCTTCAATGCAGGCTGTTTTGCAATAAGCTATGGCCGAGGTTAAGCTGTGTGCAGCGCTAAAATGCTTTACATTGTGCTGAACCATGTGTTCACCAGTTTGGAGAAGGTTATTTTTGAGACAGTTGGATGTTCCTTGATCTGGGAGATTATCATCTCTTTCTGGTTCAGTTGTAGAAGATTGTTCATTGTGGGGTTAGGATGGAAGGAGACTCAGACAAGAAAAATATTTTCATGATCTGTATCACCGTGTGAGAAAATGTCTCATCTAGAAAACAAAATGATTATAAATGCATCTATAACAGTATGTAATAAGTGATTCTGATAGTGTAAACAGTGTTTCAAGCACATTACATCTTTATTGTGCCTATCATGCATCAGCAATAATAACCAGTCAAAGTAGGGTCCTTGTAAAACTGTGGATCTCCTTCTATCCCTACTGTTCCCACTGATGTAGAATACTGTACATATGTGTTGTGCAATAGTCTGAGCTGTCACCGTAAATTGGGTATATACGCCACAGTAGTGCAAAATGATTGGAAACTTTTCACCTCTTCATTTCTTCTCGGTGAACACCGAAGCACAGTCTCCTGCTATCGTTTTAGAGCATCTCTGAGCCTTAACACAGAGCAGCACTTTTTTTTTAATTAAACAACCTTACTCCTCGGCAAACCAGGCTCTGGAGCTGTTGCCAACAGTGCTGCACACATTGTCTCTGTGCTGTTCCAGTCCCAGCTGGTCTAGACAAAGCTTTTCCATTTGAATCAATCCTTTTAATCAAGCGATTCCATTTGAATCAATGCCTTAGAAGGGCAGAGGTGGCAGTGCACGTGCAGAGATAAGCAGAGAGGCTTCACGCTTGTTTGTCTGTCTGTGTGTTAGAGAGGGAGACCCAGAAGGAATAGGAAAATGTGAGTTCTGTCTTTGTATACTTATACAGATGTGCAGGTGCAAGTGTGTGTGCGTCAGTGTGTCGTCTGCCGCCGAATGAGAGCTCCTGGTGACCCTGCCGCTTTAAAAATAGAGCTGCGTTTCCCAGGGGAAGCCGTGGCAACGCACCATAGATACAGATCCTCTTCTGATGTGGAGGAGGAGGAAGAGAGCGGACACCTTGCTTTGTCTGCTCCACCTGCACGGCTGTTTGTTCAGCAATACACAGATGAGACATTTTACTGTTGAGGTCCTACAACAATATATCTCTAATGTTGTTACAGTGCATTGAATAAGAGGTTCAGTTCCGTGCCGCGCTTTGGCTTTATCATACGTCAACCCTACGAGGAAGATATTTGGGTTTAATTGTTGTACATTCCTTAAATTATGACCACTACAGACATCATTTCATAAGCACTAGAATTTACACTTTGATGTATTTTTGTGAACTGAGGTGTGAAGACTTTTTTTAATGTATAGTCTTGTATGACGATGTATGTTTAGGGGTAAAATGTGTAAAATGTGCAGTGATATAAAGGTTTGGAAAAAGTGGTAATCCACCAATTCACCACTGGATGTCTCTGCTGGCCAGCGGAGGAGCCAATGACTCTCTGACTCGTGGCCCCTCCCTGAGACAACAACAATACTTGAGACTGAACAGATGTAGTGTGAAACACAGTCTTATGCCTTATGCTTTTGTCAGTTTGTTTTCTCGATTATGTAGTGAGTTTGGACCAATGTCTCGTCTCATTCACTTGAGCACTTTAATTAAGTAGAGACCCTGGAGTCGTTTGTTAAGTACAGTTTTGACAAAAGCTTCTTCGTTACTCTCAAAAATGCTGTCACAGAATATGTATTGGTTGGCAATATTTATATAAGGAAAGATAGAGGGCTGAATATCCATAAAAGGCACAAATACACAAATGTATCGCAAGCCACTTTGCAAAAACATCTTACAGCGTTACATCTTACAGCATTTCTTGTGTGTCAGTACGGCAGATATTTATGTCTTCAAAATTTGAGCATTTATCAAGTTGTAATGTTTCATCTTATGACGTTAAAAGCGTGTTGATGCGTTGAATTTTGCCTTGTTATCACACCAGTGTTGATCGATACTTCCATGTCATTGGCTGGCACCGCTGGGTCCTCTCTATCATATGTAATGTAAAACCAACACCTATGTTGTTATGATATGTGGTCATGTGACCTCTTTCATGGCTCAGGTTACAGCCTACTGAAGCTGTGATATATTGCTTGGTATATACTTTTGTATATACTGAAGTAATTAATAGTCTAATTCCCTAACACCTCTATATTATCTATTTTCCCTCCTGTCTCACATATCCCGGTATGTTTGTCAAGGTTCTGTTGTCACAAATTTTGTAAGAATAAGTAAAGTAGAGAAAGTCTGCATTACAGAGTGAAGAGCGGTAATACATCACTACAAGTATGTACCACTGTAAAAACTAAACAATTGAAAAACAAGGGGATCTTTGCAGACTAGTCTAAATAAGAATAAAAGTGTTTGTACTCCATCCTGAATGTGTCAAGATAAATGAACATGTAAACATGCCCTAGCTGGATAATAACCTGTTCAGTCACTAAAAGTGAAAAAAAACTAAAAACTACTGTTAACATGTACAAGAAACAAGATGTTTTTGGTCAATTGGCTTGTGATTTAAACGGCACGTGACCTCAGGTGAGTACAGGTGAGGGCACTCATCTCTACTCACCTGCAGCTTTGGCTTAGAGTTAAAGCACATATTATGGAAGCACAGGAAAGTGAGCACAAAGGAGTTTCATGCCTTGGTGAGCAAGCACCGGTCAATGAGTTAAGAACCAGTGTGGATGAACTTGATGATATAACTTGCAGATCATGTTAGGTTTGGTCTAATTCCTGCATCCTCCTGAGGATCACTGCAGGATCTGCACAATTTAATGCACCACAATGATTAATTGAGAGGGTTAGGAGAGAGCACAGTCAACAGAGTTTATATAGTCTCAGAAACAGCATCCTCATGTTTAAACCCCTGGCCTATTCCAATACATGATGCACAGTTTGCCACATTTCACCAAGGAGCTCCCACCTCTCCAGGCACAGCAGGTCTTTGCCTCTTAAATTTAAAAGCACTGTTGAAATACTTTGAACAGTGTAAAAATGTCTTCTCATGTTAGTTAAGATTTGCTCAATGATAAGATATTGGCATTTAGTATTGATATTTGATATTTATTATTGAAAACAAAGACTCCAGGGTCTCGTTGTCTTGTCCATGTGTCAGCGATGTTGCATTATGTATTTTAAAGCAACTTCTAGAGGTTTACTGTGATTAAAATAATAAAAACAGAGTAATAGTGTATTTATTTAACCGTGCAAATAGTCTTTATGTGACCAAAACCATAGTTATATTTATAGTATTTAAGACGATGTATTTAATCTGTACATATTGATGTACATTCTGATAAATTCACATGGAGTATCTACAGTAAGGGTGTATACTTGAGCTGTAAATAATAATTGTATATTTTGAGATATTTTTTGATTTTTGTAATGTTACTTTGGTGTCTGTTGGTGTCTGGTGTTAGTGTGTGGTTGTTCTCAATCCAAATAGCTGAGCGCCTGTACTTGTGTGTGAGTGTATGTGTATATGGGTGTGTGTGTGTGAGTATATGTAGGTTTTTGGTGTTTAAATGTGTTCTTTTTTCTCCTCTCTCAGTGTTGTGTGCTGCTGATCTAATTCAGCAGATTAAATCCTGTTGTTACAGTGAACTGGGACCACTAATATAAGCAATCTCTCCTTTGTGTTTCTGGAACTGCAGCAGCTTCCAGCACAAAACTGACAACACAATCAGAAGGAAAAGTCTGATGAGAAAGACACCGAAGTTTTTTGGTTTAAGAGTGTGGAACATGATGGAGCGAACAGGAAATTAAAATAAACTGTTTTATCAAACAGACCATGTTGTTTGTCTCATTTATTCTGATTTAACCCTAAGTCCAAATGCAAAGATGTGTTTTTCAGGACAATGTTTTGTTTATACTGACATGACTTAACACATACATTATGTTTGTGATTTATAGATTTCAGACACAAGAAATTCTTAAAACTGCATTACTGCATTATACTTTCTGGCCTATGGCTCAATAAGAAAAGCAGTAGGTAATAAAATATCTGACCATGAGCTCTATTGATTTCTAACAAACCAAAACTTCAATGTGGATTGATTATAACCAGACATACTTTTTAATTCAGTTACTATATGTAAAAAGGAGGTTGGTGACAAAATGATTGTGCGTGAAAGAGACATAAAAAACTATCCCTGTGACACAATTTAAGAAGAAGTACTTTTTTACTTATATGAAATTGACAATATCTCATTTTAAAGAGAGGTGCATGTCTGAATGTCAGTTTTATCTGTATATTAGCCAACTCTTAATGATAAAGCGAAAATCAATTGCTGTATTTGCATTCAATAACCAAAGAAGATATTTTCTTAGTTGCACTTTCAGCATGAGTGAGTACTTCACTAATGCGGCTTCTTTTTTTTACATCTTCCCACAACTAAATTGCCTAATTTGCTCGTCTCATGCCTCGCTCTGTGGCAGTTGGTCGGAAATGGACGCAGCAATTTGGTCTGGCAGCCCACAGCGGTTTGCACTATGTCTAGTTCAGCCTACCAAACCGCCACGAGCTAAACTGCAGCATGTGCAGAGCTGTACAACACAGATCCAGGCTCTAATAGCACTGACACATCATACATCCATCGTAACGCAGACTAATTATGGACTGTCGACAGGGACACATCATCATCCTTTAGAGCTACGAGGTCCATCACCTGCTAGCGCTCTATGCAGCTGCTCACGGTGGCTCATAAGTGCAGTGAGATGGTACAGATTCACATCAGGGTCATGCAAGAGACACATTTGCTGGACATCACAATGGTGTGAAAATATCAAGTTTCGGTTGTCTTTAAATATTTGAACTTGAAAAACAACAGAGATCAGTATTTCAGTCTAATTGTAGCTTAATTTCAGCTGATTAGTGGATTTGACAAAATGATGCCCCACTCCCACATGCCATCTTGGTGTCTGCGGAGTGATTTTACTTAAATTGATATTGGACAGCATGCACTCACAGTTCCAATAAAGCAGAGACTGATGCTGCTGCGTTGGTTTGGGCCTCACAGCTTGTTGTGTGTAAATGTCGAGCTATTAGTTTCCCAGGCTGCTTCACACTTCCTCTCTTGACTCGGCTGTCCGGTGCACTTTGAAGAACATCTCACTATCTGTATCCTGTAAACAAATAATTTCCCACCACAGTGTTACATATGAGATACACAAAAAGGCTGAGGTGACTTGATAATACACACACACACACACACACACACACATACAGTGTATATGCACAAGCATTAATGGCAATCCCACCTGCAGGATCCCTTACAGATGTTTATCTAAAAAAACAGCACATGCAGCCAAGAGGCCGTTTCCCATCTTCCCACTGATCCAGGAAAAGACTGTGTCGTGGACATTTTTCACACTTTGAGCGGCATTTTCCTGGCAGATTGAGATTGCGTGGGCAGAGATCCATCAGTCATATTCTCACATGGCTCTTTCAGCTGCTGTCAGCCTCCACAGTAGAGGCCAGATGGTCCTCTGTGAGGCCTGCTCAGAGGACTGACCCGACAGCCACGACAGCTCATTACTGTTTGACCAGCTAGTCTCACTGCAAACAACGCTGAGCTTTCACAGTATTCTCAGTGAAGGAGGCCACATGTTGCTCTGTAGAAAGGCAGATAGGGATTTCATGCTTTGGAGATGGATTTAGTTTTTCTCTCTCACTTTTAATATGATCTCTTTTAACACAGATCTCAGCTAAATACGTTGTTTTTTTAAATCACAAGGGGACAAGGTAGCAGGTTGGAGAGATGTGAACAAAACATATTGGACTCAGTGGATGAAAACTGCAAAGGCTCCAAAATGTGAGTTTGTAACCTTGTGAATGTAAAAATGTAAAGCATCTAAGATTTTCTTTAACCTCTCAACTGTAAAGCTGATTTTTATGTAGATCTTTTAGACTGAGACAAACTATTTGAAAATGTCATCTTGGTTTCTTAGAAAGTATGGCATTTCAATTTTCACTACTTTTGACATTTTAACAAATAATTGTTAATGGCTGCCCTGGTGTTATTTTAAAAATGTTTAGCATCGCATGAAGGCTTTTTGATTGGAGGTAAAATTTCTGAATATACCATGAAGTGGACTGAGAATTTCCACAGACGTTAGCAGGCTAACACGCTAAACAAACATGGGAAACATTATAGGCCTACATGCTCCTAGCGTCAACATGTTAGCATGCTGATGTTACCATTGAGCTCAAAGCACTTCTGTGCCGACTGACTGGCTGAGCCTCACAGAGCCGCTAACACACTGAACACATTCAGATACCAACAGACAGAAACAGTTTTTGAAGTATTAATATTACACTAAGATAGAGATGTTGTTCCTGAGTGTCGGCCTATACTCTAGCAGGGTCAAAAAATCCATTTCAGTATTGGAGAATTGTTGAACCTGGCAAGCTGTTTGAGAATACTATGATGTAGATGTGTGGTGAGGGGTGTACTGTAGATAGCAGTCGTAATCAGCTGGGAGACTACAAACTCAGAGAAACAGGTAGAGCAGGTCACGAGAGGCGACTGTTTCCGCTTCATTTGTTTTTTCCTGTTGGATGAGCAACAAGTTGTGAGCAGGGCTACATGCACTGGTGCGAGAGCTGTAGAGGTCAATTATCTGACGCAGAGTGAAGGGAAGCAGGAAGCATGAGACAAATTAAAGAAACATCCAAATTTATCTTGAAGCACTGTTTTTTTTTAATATGATCAAATAATTATATAGTAGTAGTATAGTGATTTTTACATTATAATATAGCCACATTAAGGTTAAATATGAAGAAGAACATGGCAGCATTAATTATCTACACACTCAAGCCCAGATAAACCACAATGCTCCTTGTCTTCCTGGATCCCAATTAGTTGGTTGAGGCGAATGCGGCCCCAGACGCCCACTGAAAACCGTCTATCTTTAACAACGGCAGCGTTCCCGTGAACTGTGAAAAGAATAACCTTTCATGTTTCACTTGACTTGAGCTGGAGCTTCATGAAAGAAGAGCCAGAAATATCTCTGGACAGACAATAAAGATAAAGGATTGTTTTTTCAACAAGATCAAAGGATATAAAACCCTCTTGGCATCAGTATGTGAACATCTATGTTCACATCCTAACTTCCTACAGGAAGTTAAAACAAAACACTACATTACAGAGAAAATGCTCAGCTAGTGTCCTTTTTAAGCAACAATATTTAAATACGCACAGTAAGTGGTTCCATTCATCTTCACATAAAAGTTGTATCTGTGAGGCTGAAGTGTCACAGGTAAACAGGAAGACGTTTAAAATTCACCAGGAAGAGGGGGAGTGCAGAGGTTACAGGATCCATCGGAGGAATATGATAAACACAAACCAGTCCATAGACAAACACCGCCTTCTGACTGCTTCAATCATGGAATATATAAAGGGACAGAATTACTCTGGTTATCTAAGAATGTTATGTTATGTATGTAACGTTATTAAAATGAGGATAGCATCCAGCTTTTCTGCCTTACCGGCTAATGGCGAATGTTAGCTAATGTTGACGTTAGCCAGCTACTTTGTTATATATTTAATAAAAACACATATAAGGTATACTAGCTGAGTCATTTCTACATTACTAAACCCTGATACCTGTTTTATTTAAATTACAATAATGTCACAGGGAACTTTACATTTTCGTTAGTAGTGAGTCTAATGTAATTGACTAGCTAACGGTTAGCCGTAACTGGCATTCAACTGGTATATAATTGATATTTAACTGACAAGTTTGAGCCTAATTCAATTCATGCACATATGGTATATTAAATGTTCATACAGAGATAGTTTTAAAAATAAATGTTTACAAATAAAATAAGTGCTACCAACTGAGGTTAGCTAAAATTATTTTACTCTGGATCAAGGCACAGCGCCTTCTCTCTTCTTAGCTGGCAAGCCAAAGAACCCTTAACCTGTTACCACTCCAGTCAAATTTGCCTAAAACGCCTATCCAAGGCATACCCAAAGTAAATTGAAAGCTGTTCTTGAACCATTTGGAGTACATGCATGGTTTTGGTTTATTTTGAAAGGTAACACTCTGAAGTGCTACTGGCATTGAGTAATAGAAGTTTGAACACACTGAAGTAGAAGGTTTTCCGCCTGAATATTTTTTTGCAAACAGATGCCTGCAGATGACTATAGCTGGGACTTATTAGCTGGAAACCACAATGGGGCCACAGCATGAAGCCTTCTCTGCTGGCCTAAACAGAATCACAAAGTTATAGCTATTTTATAATTTAATCATTTTTCACAAATACACTACAAGTATTATAGCTAACACTATCAAGTGTGTGTTTGCTACTTTTGCTAACGTTACAACAGCTAACGTTAGCTTAGTTACTACTTAAGCTAACGTTACAACAGCTAGCTTAGTTGTGTAGTAACATAATGTCAAGGTGATAAGTATGTTAACATTAAGCTAACATGGTATTGCTCTCAAGTGGGATGCTAAGTGAATTCAATTGTAGTAGCTTTTAGACTGTTTTAGTAGCTTGTGGACTTCATTAACATGTACATGTAATGGACTATTTAATGAGTTGTAGACTGGCCATGCTGATTGCCAACTGTATATTCCTGACTGGTTGCAAGTATGTTTTCAAATCTTTTCACTTTGGCAGAATTAGACAAAGCTAAATGTGAAATCAAGTTAGTAAATGGTGTTGAAGATGCTTTCAGAGGCAGACAGCAAGGGGTTAATGTTACCGTCGCTTATAGTGTAAACTGAGTGGCAGCTCTGACACGGTAACTTAACGTTATATTGCTGCAGCAAGCTGTCATTCAGTCAACATAATGACCGTGTTCAAAATGTTAAAGTTAAGGCTGAACCATTTACTGTTTCTGTTAGTATCTTTTCAATTTATGGTAGCAGCTAATTAGTTACTCTGCTTAATATGAGATACACTGCCCTACATTATAAGTTACATTAAAATAAACGATTTTGTTAGCTTTACTGTGGCTTTATGTAATCAGAGATCAGCATGTTCCTGAGGCCAAACGGTCACTAACCATGTTTAAATAACCACACAGCCTACAGATCTAGTTCTGATTTTGTGCAATTACCTTAGATTAATAGGAATATGTTCGACTTGAACACACAGTACACCAATATCCATGCTAACGTCTTGGTTAATCAGGAGGTCAATTTGTGAATATATCTTTACACAGTGCTCTTTGTCTTCCGTTTTTTTTTGCGTAAAACAGATAAATGCAGAATTCCAGCGCATCACAATCCTACTTGAAACCACCTTCATGGTGCAGTTGGGCAGCCATTTACCCCATTGGACATCCGTTTTCCAGAAAAAGGGGGTGTTTCTGTCCAGAAACTAGCCAAACATCTGACAATCTTGCAAGAGGTAAATATGTGTACACAATGTTGTATACAAATATTCATATTCTCTGGAGCAACTTTATGAAATGTACATAGTTTGAAATCTCTCAGTTTGAAGACCTCAAGAACAGCCTGGACTATTTAGATTTAGAGTAGAATTTAAAATAGTGCTATCTCTCTACACATTCAGACCTCTGACATTTCATGAAAATAAAGTCACAATTTAGTAACGTTCTTTAGTTAAAGAGAGCAGTCTATTAAGAGAATGTATAATGAAGTCAGTGTATTTTTTAAGGTCCGATATATATTCTAGACATTTTTTGTAATTATTGATGTTTTGAGGGATATTTCAACAACTGTAATTCTTTTTATACAGGTGACAAGTGCTTTCAACCCTTAAAGGGCTGCCATCCTCTAGGCATCCCACTTGAGGAAGATGATGGGCATCTCATTCGGAAGTATATGGTAAGTCACTGTAACTGCATGCCAGCCACATGTATTACAGAAAATGTTTTAAGATCCTAATATCACTAATAGTTACAACAAGTCATTGTGACAGCACAAAGAACTCAGTTCACATCTGTTGAATAGGTATAGAAAATGTCTGTGGTTTTGAGTAACAACAACAATGCTGATTTAACCTCATACTCCACTGTGTCTGTATGTAATGAAATATATAACATAAACACATTTTTCTTTTTTCTCATATTCTCTTTCAGTGTACAGGACATCAAGGAGACGACATCCTGAGAGACCTGAAGATATCCACCATGTGCATACATGTCATCAACAACAAGGGTGGAGAAGCTGGACGTTATGATGACATTGACATTAATGCTGGAGGAGTAATCATTCTGGACAACATTGGATCTGTAGCCCAAGCTCCTTACAATGAGGCCAGGAGTCACCTACGCACTGAACACATGAAGTCATTCAGAAAGTGCTCTTGCTTTCCCTCAAAGTACTTTGACCAAAGACCAAAATCAGTGCTGGACTGGTGGATTTCTTCAGTCGTTCATGTGAACCCTGTTTGCATTATTTCTGGTTTGGAGGTGAAGGAGAACATTTTCTATAATGTGAAATGCAGCTTAAGAAGATGTTTCAAGCTGAAAAAAGGGTGTTGGACTGTTTTTATTAACACTATTGTGAACCCTGGACATAGGGGCTTGTTTTTGTGAGACATTGGGTATTATATTCACTCAATGCATCCTTTTGATGTATGTGTTTGCTGTCATGCAGCTATGGTACTGGTGCATTGTTTTATTTTGTTAGCAATGGCACTGTTAAGTATATGTCCTGCATTCAAAGTCTTACTTACTGTAAGTAAAAGTGTTGTCAGCAAGTATTCTCATCAAAATTTACTTTTACATTTACTGCACAATCAAAAGTATTGTGCAGTAAATGCACAATAGAGCTTTAGTTTCTTTTCATCTGAAAAGAAACTAAACCTTTCAGACAAATGTAGTTAAAAATACAATATTTACCTCTGAAATAGGGGAGAAGTGGAAAGTAGCAGAACATAGAAATACTCATGCAAGTACCTTGTATTTTTACACAAGTACAATACTTGAGTAAATGTACTGATTTACATTGCTGGTAATGAAGATAATAAAGTTGTAAAAAGTGAGTATTTTGTTTGCTTCGTTTGTGTAAACATGGAATTTATTGAAAGTTAATATACTAGTAATAGCTATAAATGTTTAATTAGATCAAACTTAATTTTAGTTTGTAGAAATTAAACCATTAAATTGATCTGAATCTACAAAAACAAAATAGGTAAATAATAATTGAGGTTACATAATTCATTTTAGTATACTGAACATGAACATAGTGAGTAAACTTTACTCAAAATAGTTGAGGTAAAATTATGAATATAAATTAATTAAAGTCAACTTAAAATATATCTGGATTTAGATACATTTATTTCTTGCAACCACTTACCTAAAAAAAATTAGGTAAATCCAACACAACATTTTTTTCAGTGCATTGACATGACATTTTTAGCATTTTTAAATGGATTTCTGGAGAAGGCCATTTCCAGAAAAGCTGGACATCATATCAAAGGGTCGGTCAAGCCCACAGCTAGCAGCCCTGACCCAGCATGGAAAAGGATTTGTACAAATGGAATTTCTGGCTGACAGCGGCGGAGAAGCGTTGCACATTTTATGGCTAAGAATGCGTTTCATTTGCAACTGAGCTCTTGGTGTTTGGAGCTGTTTGGAGCTATGCTACACTAACCAAGGCAGCTACACTAAAGGGCATGCACAAGCTCTGTGCTTTTGAAAACTTTTGGAGAGACCTGAGTGGACTTGTTAAGTGAAGAGTAGCTGTGGTAAGTTAATTGATTTTGAGTCTTTACATCTGCAGTAGTGTTTCTACAGTGTTCATTTGTCTACATTACATTACATTACATTACAGTCATTTAGCAGACGCTTTTATCCAAAGCGACTTACTATAAGTACATTCAACATTGGTAATCAAAAGAACTACTAGTCACCAGAAGTCATAAGTACATTTCCTTTTCCAAACAAGCATCTAAGAGCATGAAGCAGAGCATAACTCAGAGCCAAAGTACAGGGCAGAAACAAGAGAAACAGTTAGTGCTATAAGTAATATGAATACAATAAGTGCAACAAGCTAGTATGAAAACAATAAGTGCTAAGTGGAAGGCTCAGGGTAGCACTTCCTGAAGAGGTGGGTTTTCAGCCTGCGCCGAAAGATGGGCAGCAACTCTGCTGTCCTGACGTCAGTGGGAAGTTCATTCCACCACTGTGGGGCCAGGACAGAAAACAGCCGTGACCGGGTCGATCGGCCACCAGGACCTCTGAGCGACGGGGCAACCAATCGCCCCGAGGTCTATTGTGTTGTTTTTATGAATAATATGCATGGCTCATGCTCTAGCGCCGCAGTGTTGCTGGATTGATTTGTTGCTTTGTTGTCATGTAAATATATGTGACTGGTTCTTGTGAGTTTTTCTTGTCATTGTGTTAATTACATTGTTTTGGACTATATGCATTGTCCGTTAATTACAAAGCATCCCGTCATGCGCGGGGTTATTGTCCGGACAATTGAATCCGTTCAGGCTCCCCGCTAAGCTAGTTAGCTTAGCCCCCTTGAAGACATGCGTGGTGCACAATTTTGATGATTTAAAGAAAAAAAACTTCTAAGTTATTGATATTTGTAGCAGTAACCACTGATACATGGGGTGTATCGATGTGGTGGTAGAAGTAGCACCTTTGTTTCAGCAGTTAACCACATCCCTTGGATGGACTTCTGGTACCGATCTTCATCACTGGCCCAACTCTCATCTATGGCTCCAAGAATTGCCAATGTACCGTAGCAGCAATGGCCACACCCCGGTAAACCCAGTGATCTCAATGTGAAGTCCACCAAACATGATTACCAACTTGTCCAACTTAGCCAGAGCATGCAACGGTTGATCAGCAGTAACAACAGGTGTCTGCCCTGGGTTAAGGAAAGCCACTGTATTACAAACCTTCCCCAGGACATGCTTGATGGTTGCAACTGAGTGAGCCTGGTCTCGCATTAGTGGCATCAGTGCTGAAATGCTTACTTCAAATGGATGGCTCCTGTTCTGCATTGCATGATGGGCTGACCATGTTATGCAGGCAGCATTATCCACATCTTCAGTGAGGTAAACATCTTCCAACCAGGCAAATTCTTCTTTCAAGTGTGACTGGATTGACTCTGGTGCTGGGAGGAAATTGTATGCTACTGGAGGAGGGTTGGGATTCTTTGTAAAGTAAGTTGGAAGGACATTGGTGAATGCTTCTGGTAACTCCGGAACTTTCTTCACCTTCACATCTGACTTCACTTTGGGCACTTCACGTTCTTCACCAGCATTTTCAGTGCTTGGGTGTTGGAAATGGATTGTGGTCGATGTTGTCCACTGCTGTAGTTGTGAATAAGTTATCTCTCAAGACTGGTGGACAGACAACTCCATCTTCAACATACTATGCAACAACTGCTTCTCCTAACTGAGCTGAGATTTCTAAGACTCTGTCATATGAGATACTCAGGCCATTTTCAAAAAGCATGTCAATGAGCATCCTCTTTCTGGTTTTTGCAAACACAGACATGCTAACGGCAAAAGATGTCTCATGGTCCTTGGAATGCCTGTGCACTTCTGCTTCTTCTTTATACTTTGAAAAGCAGTTGAACTGCAGGAGCTGCAATATAGCAAGGTCTGACTTTGATGCTCCATATTTGAGTTGGGACTTGATGGCTGCACCATGTTCTATCACGCATACAAACTGGATGAGATGGTGGCACAGCTTGTTCCATCTACATTATGAAATGTGCTGCTGAAATTGGACTTGGGATGAAGCATGTCCTGTCTGATCATTGCAGCAGCTTTTGCCAGATGAATTGTGTCACCATACTTGGATGCTTGCGCAAGGATGGAGCCAACATCTTTCTCAAAAGCCAGCAGGATGTCTCGTCCTTTATGATGAGCTTGCAGCTGAGGGATATGCAAAAGCAGCTGGTCTTTCAGTTGAGTAGCATGAACATCTGGCAATTCAACACCAAGCTCCTGTGCTCTTTCTTGCTCTTTAGCCTTCATATAGTCTCACTCTGTTATACAGAGCCACCAAACAAGCAGAGTGATACTTTAGTTATTGTGCTATGACATCTCCACTGCTAAATTTGGCAAGAACTTTTCCATCACTGAGTGTTCTTGCACATTAATTTATCTTTTCATTGACTTTCATTATCATTGCTTCTCTTAACTCACCTCCTTTGTGCTCACATAGAAAACACTCAAGCGTTTGTGGACATGTCTCTTGAACCTTCCGTGGAATCTTGCTTCTCGCACCATCATCACTACTTGATGCTGGAGTGGATCTTTTCTTGGCTCTGTCTAACTTTGTGTTGTTGAACAACAGCCTGCAGCTCTCATGATATTGTGCTCTGTTTTGTCTCAAAGAGTCCTCTATGCCACAACCATTATCAAGTCTTGTAGGGTCAAATTTGATGCGCAGTGCATTGAGTGAGATAAATTGGGGAATATTCCTTCCCAAATTCACATAGCCACCATCTCCTCTTTTGGTAGGATTGGCCTGGCGGGACTTAAAGTCTTCCTTCCTGTCCTGCTGACATAGGCAACACTTGTTCCAGTTGGTGGTTTGTGACTTACTAGTAGAGATTGCATCCATGGCAAGTCTGACATTCAGGGTCGAGGGTTGATCCTTTTACCACCTTGTAATGTATAGTGGGCACTTTCCTGTATGGGATACAACTAAGTTCATGCATTTGCCCTACACTTAGTCTGATCGTTCATCTGCTGTCATAAGTCCTGTGCGATCTGTACACCATCCAGATAACTATAACCCCTGTTATCCTTGGCTCGGCTGTTCCACGCTGGCACATCCTGTCAATTCAGGTGCAGCTGCCTAACTGATCTAGGGGTTCGTTAGGTAGCATTTGGAATACTAAGTTGTAATAGAAGCTGGTATGAAATTCCAACCTAGCTGACACCAAACTCCATACTGAGTTTTACAGCAGTGATGTCACCAAGGTGCCTTGGTAGTGCCCAACAATCACTCTGCTAAGAAATACTTGGCTGCTTGATGACAAACTGGAAGTGTTGATTAGAGGATTTGTAAGTTGTCTTTATACTTTTAGTATATCTCTTTGATCACTTCCATAATGAGGAGATGTCCTCCATCACACACAGGCCTTCTGTGTGCTACCTTCATCTAGTTTAGCCCGTGAGCCAACGCGGTTTACCAGGGTGTGGCCATTGCCATTTCGGTACATTGGCAATTCTTGGAGCCCTAGATGACAGTTGGGCCAGTGATGAAGACCAGTGCCAGTAGTCTATCCAAGGGTGGTGGCTGACTGCTGAAACAAAGGTACTACTTCTACCACCACACTCATACACCCCATGCATCAGTGGTTACTGCTACAAATATCAATAACTTAGAAGTTTTTTTTCTTTAAATCATCAAAATTGTGCAAAATTTAGAAAATTTGCAGTCAGAAGGCTAAACAAGTAGCATATTTAGCTCCAGAGTACTTAAAAACATAGGAATAGTCACCAAGATCATTCAAATCGGGGAAATACAAACTTCGGGCAGATTTGACCAGATACTTCTGGAGAACAACTGCACCAAATTTCATGCTTGTATCATAATTTGCACAATTATTCTACTATCTGCCCCACTACAGGCACTTTCTTTCAACGAGGACTCTCGTTGGCTATCGTAGGCTGTAGACAAGACATGGAAGCTCTTATTGGGTCAAATGAGGGGTCAATCGAAAGGTCAGAGTGCAGACGCCATTTTGAGACCGACAGACCGTCAATGTTTACATGGAAACTGAAGTTACGTTGGAAAATAGATCGATAGTTAGACATATCTGCCGGCTAATTTGAAATGATGCAACAGCAGTCCGTGGGTATTTATGGACGTAATAATGTGTTTTGGACTAAATATTTTACTGGATTGGATTGTCTGGACCTTTGGCAATGTAACAAGATCATTTTTGGCGGAATAATATGGATGGGTGGACTTTTATGAAGCTTCATTGGTGGGTTGCCTCGATTTTGTAAATGTTTGTTTGTTGGTTGGTGGTCTGACAGGCATTGATTGTCCCTGCTGATGTGATTGTATCTTGAAATGGTTTGGATAAATCGAATCACAAGAATCTTAGCTTTCCACATGACACAGATGTACAGTTAACAGTGGTAACAGGTTCAGAAAAGCTCTACATGGTGTAAAAATTAAATATTAAACCCTTTTTTGTGGCAAATGTTTATTTAGCTGGGGAACAGAGCCTTGCGGCTCCTCGCTGAATCTCTTTATTGAAGCTATGATGTTTACACTGAGTGAAATATTCAAATCCGAGACTCCCATGTTTCCTAATTCCTTACATCAAATGGAAATAACTTCTGCATCATTTTACCCCCGAAAATTTAGCCGACATATTCACCATTTTATTGGAAACTGAGATTTCAGCAATGTTTTGGCTGTAAGGCACAAGTTTGTGGTGTGTTATTTTACCTGTTTTACAGCAAAACATTACAACATCTGATGTAAGAAACTGTTGCTGGTAAGAGACAAAGTGAAAAAGGTTTGTCCAATAACAAAACATACTCATCAAGATTAAAGACAGACCGATGAGCAGATGGAAATATCGACATGGCTTCCTGGGATAAGATCTGGCAGCAGACGGAGGGTTCTCTGGAAATATTTGGTATCAGTTAATTGTTTTAGATTTTTCTCCAGCAGCGCTTGGCGGGAATCTTGTAAATCCATGTTGTGATATTGATCTTCCTCAACTGAAAATACAACACACTAACACATGGTGTGACATTGGTGGCCCACACCAATTTCAAAGGCAGACATGCTGTATTTCCCTCTTGAGTGATCTTTACCTCTGGTTTTCTGGAGAGCACCTCTTCAAATATGTGAGAAATATAATTTTACTGCATGAAATGGGATTGTGGTTGTGCTGTAAAACACTGATATACACACAGCTGAATGATGACTTTATATGTAAAACATGAACCATCCATAGATAATTGATGTTTTACCATTTCTGTGACGGATCACCACAGCTGGAAGACTATTGTCCCACAGTGTGAGGGGTGTGGGGTGGTTTCCCTTTTGTGAGTCTTCAGATGGTTGAGGGGGCTGATTTGTTGAATTTATTACTGCATTGATTGAAGTTGCTTCTGAAGAGATCCTCATTGGTTGCTATGGTTTCAGGTCTACGCCAAATCCATCTGTTGAAGCTGCCTCGCAAACACTTCTGCTCACACCAGGCAGGTTGGTGTGAATGAAGGAAGGGAAATAACCATCAATGAATAAATAACCCAGATGGTGATGACTGATGTAGAGACATGGTTTTGTAGGTAAACTTGCATGTCTTGTTTAAGTTTATTTGTTTTCAGGTTAAATTAGCAGCATTACCAAGAGAAGTGATAGCTGTGTTAAGGAGTTGTTTTTATTTTTCTACACAGCTAATAGTTATTCAAGCTGCAAAGGTATGCAAGGCATGCCCATTTCTGCTGTGTACTATTGTTCAGAGCTTATGGTGGCTAATGTTAGCACACATAGATATTGCTGGGGTTTTTGCTGACTTTATGACTCTATCCTCTCTTCATTTGCTACTGTTACACTACATAAACCATAACCATTTAAAGGGTTTTACCACAAAAACAAGAAGAAAATACCGTATTACCCGGAAGACCTGTTTGTTGTAGCCTGTGGTACCATCGCACTCACTCTCATCAGGTTTCCTGGTGATGAGGTCTTCAAAGCAAGTGCCTCCAGAGAGTCTTGGAAATGGAGGGAAATTCAATGTGCCATATCTTGTAAGTGCCCTAGTGATCCAGTCCTACTATGTTTCCCAAAAGAAGTATCCTATTTATATTTGGAAATCCCTTAATTTTTCCTTTAGCGCCACCATGAGGTTGACATTTGTGGCTTTGAGTAAAATGTGACAACAACTACTGAATTGATCGCCATGAAATTTGGAACAAATATCCAGAGGATAACTTGTAATAACTTTGGTGACTCTCTGACTTTTCATCATTAGGTCCAAATTTTGACTTATGACTATATACCTGAAAAACGAATGTCATTCCCATCGGCCTCAGCTGTGTTTTAAGTTTAGTGCTAATTAGTTAATCTTGGCATTCCAACATTATACCTGCTAAACATCAGCATGTTAGCATTGTCATTAGTGCAGTCATTGTGAGCATCGTTGGCATGCTGTAAGCACTAAGTTCAAAGCACTGCTATGCCTGAGTACAACCTCACTGAGCTGCGAGCATCCGCTAACAGACTTACATTTGTACTGATGAGTTGATGGTAGCACAATATTTCCTTGATGAATAACGGTGGCGCCTAAATGATGCCACACCTACCTGGGGGAGGCTGCATTACTAATGCATTAGCCATTTAGTGTGTGCTGGCCCAGTCAAGAGGGATGATTGCACCCATTCAATCATTCTTTTTTCAGTGCAGCTCTGAAATGACAGCTGAAAAGCAGTATGCACTGATTAGACCGCTGCTGAGAAAGAGTGCATATTCTTACTCTCTAACTCCTCAAAGGTAAAGACTTTATTATGCATAAGTAATGACATCCTGTATGGTCAAAGGTTTGTGATGTAGTGTTACTGTAAAGAGAATCAAGAGTCTGTTATGTTTTAACAGAGGCCTTTACAGCAAGTGACAAAGTGTTTTTGAGGGAAGCCAAAGGAGCGATGAATAATCATATTTCCACTTACCCACGTTTTTAATTATTCCCTCTCAAAGGGTTGGGAAGTGACTGTATGCGTATCTAAATGGACCCAGTATTTCTGAGTGCAAATGCACATAGGCTGCTAATGGCTGTGTTATTTCCCGCCTGTCTTCAGACATAATGGCCAAGCTCTTACACAAGACATCCCTCCCATCTGAGAGGAATGTCATCCACCAGTAACATGAATTGACTAAATGGTAGTAAAGAGTTTCAAGAGAGGCCGTCCAGAAAACACTGAACATTTCCTAAACTTTCCTGCTGTTTAGTGGACTCCAGATTCAAAACAAAGATATGCAGCCACAGTCGAAATGTCACCCAAACATTATCAGTCAGCGAGTTACTTGTCACTCTGACTTATGATATTGTTTGTAAGTTTGTTCAGGATACATAAACGTTTCTTGGAAAAGCACCCCATTATTGTCGAACTGTTTACATACACAATCCACTGGGAGATATCTGCGTAAGAGGGGTCGGCTTCTCAGAAGCAGCAGATTTTTTTCGTCAGCTGGCACGAATCCAATCAGCTGGGTCACTTGGTGAAGGTTGAATGTTGTGACTTCCAGAGCAGGAACACAACGTTCAACAATTAGGACACTTGGAGGTAAAAGATGGATTGCACATGGGTAAGATTTTTATTTAGCTCATACGTTTCTGTTATGTGAAATACCAATGTATGTTATTCTTATTTTATATATAGATTGTCATTTCATAAATACGCAACACAAAATGTATAGTTCATCTGATATTGAATGTTAAAATCTAAAGTATATTCTGACATAATATGTGTAAATATCAGGAAGAAATGTTCAGTTGTTTCCAATTCAAAATTATTTTATAATGTTATTATTCATTTTGGTTTATTTTTTACCATTTCAAAATATACCAAGAATTGTCATAATTCTGAATTGGTTTTACAGCATTTACAGATTTTTTGGGGGGAAATACAAAATATGAAAGCTTATTAAACTAAATGACTTGTTAAAGAAACATTTTGGTAAAATATGTTTATTTGCTTTCTGGCCAAGAGTTATTTATAAAAGCCAATCAATACCACTCTCCTTGTCTGTGCGGTAAATATACAGCTAGCAGCCAGTTAGCTTTGACTGAAAACAGGGGGAAACAGCTAGCCTTACCCCATCCACCTACCAGCACCTTTAACGCTCATTAATTTACACCTTATATCTTATATCTTAACTTCTCATATTTTCCTCCCTCAGTCAAGGCCAATTGAGCTTATGATGAAGCGACTCTGCTGCCTGGTCTTTCCATTGGCTTCTAAGCTGCACCTCATTTACTTATTAAGATGTGGATGCAAAACATGTGAGTCTGATGGAAAAAGAAAATAGCCTGGCATTTATATTCAGTCCTAAAAGCAAAAAAACAACACGTGAAAACATGTCTAGTTGGAATCATATTCAGCAGCTATAATACATTACTGATCAAACCTTTCTTGTGATCTTTTAGTCACAAGCTGTTTGTGACTGACTCAGCGGTTTCCCATATGTCCTGATGACTGCTCCTCTTGGCCTCCTCTTGGAGCTACATAAAGTAAACTTCACCAGTACTTTTTAGTGCCAATCATCTCACATTACATCCACCTTCAGCTAAAGATGAATTGACTCTTAACCAGACTAGAAAAACCAACCAGCCAGGATTAAAGATAGTTTCTGATTAAAGTGTGTGATGTTGGTGCTGTGATCGTTATGTGAAGGGTCAATGCTGACACACACACATACACACACACACACACACACACACACACACTTGGGCACAGGAGAGCCGGGAGTGTTGTCCATTAGTGGGCCACAAGAGACTGGCCCTGTGCTGAACACGTAATGCTTCTGTGGCTAGAGGAAACTCCCTTTAGGACAGTTGACTGAGAAACAATTCTCCTGCTCTTCACAGATCATTGCGTCTCCATCCACGCTCACAGATTGGTTTCACTTATTATTTGGGGTTTTGTTGTTATGGTCAGTGGGCTATTCACCTTAGGTAGATCATGATCATGAGGCACTCGGGCAGAACGGCAGCTGTGGAAAATTTTGATATTTGGTACCCCGACAACATTTTGGTTATTGTTTAAAGAATACTTATGATTTATTGCTTATGATTTTTTTTTACCATCATTTCAAATGGTTATGATGACAATGTTTACATGCACGTCAGGTCAAAGTTGAACATCGAAGGTTTTAACTGTGATGGATTTTAAAAAAAAATATTGAAAGATAATTTTACAGTTTTTCTTAGTTTTCTCTGTATAATCATCTGACTCACAATTCTCACCCAGTCAGATTTAAGCCCCAAACCTCCATCTACATAGCAATCACATTGTGTCACCTGCCCCTAAGAGACTGATGGATCTGGACTTACAAAAGCCTTTTAATACTGTAAAACAGGGTCATCATTGCTCAGGATTCGGACATGTTTGACATGTCATCTGCGTGGCTTTACCGTGGCTGGATTGTGATTTTTAAAGTCGCTGAGTCCTGCTTCATAAAATGAGAATAAAAGCCAAAGTCTTATCCCTGTTTGAAAATATCTTCTCATTCATAATAAAAAACAAGGATATGTTGCAAGCAACATGGACAGTCTTTTTTTCAATTAAGTAAGTTCAATCTCACTTTGCACATGATTTGCAGGCCACAACAATTCAACAATGATACAAAATTGATATATTACACAGAAGCTCTTTATCTCTTCTGTATAGTGGAAATTCCACATTGCCCGTTATGGACTACCCTCTAAATTTCATCCTCATAAAGCGATAAATTAGTGAAATTTTGTTATTCAACCAGACAATATAAGACGACAAGACAAGGTCCCTTTCCCACAGTGTCGCACCAATCAATGAGCTGGTGAAATGGCTCGGGCTCAGCCTTTCTCCATGGAAACTGTGTTCAACATTGTCATGACAACCTTCAACTGAGGAGGAAAAAAATAAAACAAGGAATGAGGGGGAAAATGAAAAGGGGTTATCACAGATGACAGATTCTCTCTCTCTCTCTCTCTCTCTTTCTCTCTCTCTCTCTCTCTCTCTCTCTCTCGACTTCCAGCTCTGACTTCCTCTTCTCCACAAACTCACCTTGTCTCATGAGTCGCAGCCTCGCAAATCTGTCAATCTTCTCTCCTGAGCGGGAGATGCTGCTTCACTAATGGAGTTATTCAAGTGTGGAAAAGTATCAGGTACTGGCATGGCAGGCTGCTTTGTGTTGATAGTCATCAAAATACGGCATTCAAACAAATCAAAGGATCCATCTGGTCAATCATCACCTCTGAGCACAGAGGTATACAATTTTAAAGTGTTGTATTTCCCTCTGAAGACCAATAGTGTCGTATGTTATCGACAGTGTGTCTGCTGAAGTGGTGAGGTGTCCTCAGTTGTGGGGGATTAGGGATGCTGATGTAGACTTGATGGAAACACTAGAATAAAATCTGATTTAAATTCATTATGCACAGGAAATGTCACTCAAATGTTCAGTGGATTAAAGGGTTGGTGCAAAACATGTTTTCTCACACTTACCTTTGGTGATATCTAGCCATCTAACTTTTTGGTTTTATTTGTGCGTTTTAAAATATCCATCTCTTTCTCTAGCCCAAAGCAATAGCATGGAATGGAATTTGACAAATAACTTTTAATTACTTTATTTATAAGGTAATGGACATTAATCAACATTTCAGTAAATGTGCCGGTGCTAGTCAGTCGGATAATGTTCAACTGCAGGCCTTTAGTTCTGTAACCAATAAAGTGACAGGTTCAGAAAAATCAACATAAAACAATAAGATATAAAAATAAATACATAAAAGCAACGTCAGAATGCAAAGGACACAAATTGCTTTGCATGCACAAATCATGCAGAGGAAAGCAAAACACTCATGCACCAGTACAATGGCAACCTCCACCATTCAGTACAGCAGCCATGTAAAAAAGCAAAATCACATTAAAAAGAAAACGTTCTACTTAAGTATAGTCTGCATGAAATCTGTCTGGTGGATTGTTTTGAGTAATGTGGACCCTTACCTGGAATGTGAGCACTTTAATTTCCTTTTTCCTTTATTGTGTTATGGTGGAAGCAGATATTTCAACGCAGAGAAATAAATCCAAAACTGCCACCTCTAGAGGTGACTGAGAAAATTGGTATGTGATTGAATGAATCTTGCTTATGAAATAAAGCCCTCAAGAAAAATCCACAAATGTTCAATGTTTCACAACATATAAACTTCAAGCAGATGCAGGTCTTGAGATGTCGTGACTCCAATGACTGCCAATTTGTGCAGATGAACTGAATATTTCTCTTAACATGTTTACATCCTTACTCAAGTTAACATCACTTAATATCAGTGCAGCAAAATAGTGAGTTTGAGACAGAGTAAGAGCATCTTCTTGTCCTCGCCCTGCTTCTATCTGACCGATTAGTATCTCAGTCCACATTTCGCTTTGTTAAAAGACTGAGTCTGCTTTTGTATGGAGACATGGTGTCTGCATTCATATTAATACAGCCTTGATGGCTTAGTCTCACTCGTGACATCTTGGCCCCCCCTCCCTTCATCGCCACAGAGCACTGCACAATACATCCCTGAACATCAAAACGTTCCTCATGGGTAACAACAGTCATGATGATCACGCTGAGCATGTATGTGTGTGCATGAGAGAGAGAGAGAGAGAGAGAGAGAGAGAGAGAGAGAGAGAGAGAGAGAGAGAGAGAGAGAGAGAAAGAGGTGTTTTTTTGCCTGTGAAAGACAGAAGGAGGGGGAGACGGAGGCAGCCGAGCAGTAATTAGTGTTGCCTGTCATCCCAAATCTCCATGGTGATGTGCTCTGTATGCCATCTACACCTTTGGTACATAATCATGGAGGCGCAGGAGAGCAGGAGGCTGTGACTGCTGTTACACCAGACAAGCCACCAAGCCACCAGACTACACTGGTGCCACCACTATAAATAGCCGTACAGTAGGTGACACAGCAGCAGCAGAGAGATATTCACCCCCACACTGTGCAGGTAATGGGGGAAAAAAGGCAGATTCCATAACGCAAGCTGTGAATGAAAATACAAATGTACAGAAACGACAAGATCTTATCTTCAACACCAGGGTGGTTGGGGGTGGATTTTATTTCTATTTCTGCATAGAAATACATGCCTACATGATACAACGTCACACGCACACATCTGGCAGTTGGACTGGGTTAAATTCCATCACACCTATACAATCCATAAAGGGGAGATATGAAACAGAGTGTGCTTCTCAATCACATTCGAGTTTACAACAGGGAAAACAGGAAATGAGGTGAAACAGGTTATTTATCAAAATAATAATGCTTCCTTATTGGCCAACGTCTATTTCATGGTGCATAAACATGACGTATAAAGAAGAGAAAAGAGTTGAAGGAATGATCCAGAATATTTGACTGTGCTACATACGTACAACTGTGCTTATACATAATTTCAGACCTCTGGGTCATAGAGACGGAGCTGGAATCTAATGAAGATGAAATTAACTTTCCCTTTGTTTATTAAACATAAGGCCACTATGGTAGACCATGAGGAATATATTATAAGTCACAAGTGAAAGAAACCACACTCCTGCTGCTTCTCCCTCTGCTGAAACATGTAACAGGGTTTCTACAGATCCGACACAACCAGAAGTGTTAAGGTACAAATTATATTACTGCACATATTTAAGCTCCATTACTCAACATGAGCCACACATGGAACTGATGGCATTGCACTGTATGTATTTTATATATTTTTTTTACTAATGATAGTACTAAAAATCTACCATGTAATCTAATAGAATCTACATTTGGTCCTGACTCAACCAGCAGTGATGCCTTAATTGTATACAGCTAATATAACAGACAAACAATACTGCTCCATTTTTTCTTTTTCTTTTGTTAAACTCTTATTGTACAAGGATTTACAAACAATGTGTTGCCTGAGCAGCATTCATACCACTCTGGGGACAAGCTGTGTCCCTGTGGTCAGTGTTAAACAGTAGTGGCACGACAGAAGGCAGAGACCGGATGACCAACGAAGAATTCTGGTTCTGTTTGGTTGAGGATCGAACAATGATTTCAAATTCTCATCTAATCCTAGTTCACAGTAACAGTTTTGCTGCACAAACCCATATTCACAAGTGTTTGGGTGTTCTTACTAGACAGTTAACATTTATAGACGAAAGACATTAATCCGATGACGATTAAGTTTTATGTTGTTTATAGTTAAAAAACTGACACTTCTGTACATACTGCACTACTCCAAAAGGTGAAAAATAAAGAAAATTACGCTAACAAATCTCATTAGCAAATGAGACTCACTGTAGATTAAAACCCATGAAAAGTCTTCCTCTACAACATTGACTATTCATGACTAAATAAGCAATAGTCAAAGATGACCAATAATTTTAACTTAAGTTTATAATATTTATGAAAAGTTTACGACTGAAAACTCTATTAATCTGCTTCACCAGCACTGTGTGGGTAAGATTTGGTCAGATTTGATTGATAGTGACCAAACAACCCACCAACTGTCGTCCAATTCAAATGTTGCTAAATCCTGATTGGTGCACTGACATACATGACATCATATTTTTACAATTGAGCCCCGCCCACTTCAAACTTGTAAGAAAAGCAACGAGAAAAAAAAAAGACAGAAGTCTGTGATGTTAAATAATCAAAACTATTCCAACGATGGCAGAAACTTGTGTGTTCATGTAGGACCCAACAAGAAGCTAAAGAAAATGTCTTTTCAGGGCCTTTGAGACACACCCACTAAATGATAAACATATTAAATGGTAGCCACCACATTGTATAATGGTAGATCATGCGACACATGCAAAATGCTCTGTAACATGCAAATGAGTGTACATCTGGTAAATCTCCGATGCAACTGGTTTTCTACTACAGGGTTTTTGGATGTATGACAGAGACAAAAAAAATCAATAAAAAAAGAAATTGTGTCTTGAATAAAGAGAATCCATTCCGTAGTTCATCCAGGACAAAAAAGGAGCTCCACACAGCATGTACTCCACCGAGAGCTCATGCTCTTTCTCCTTTTCGTAGCCAATCAGCATCAGGTCAGCGTGGTGACCTCCGGCTGAGCGTAGTTTCCAGTGGCAGCGAGGATGTCTTTACAGGTCTCTGTTAAGAAACACAATGAAACACACTGAATTGGGATTTGAGCATGAAAGACCAAGAAAAGCGACCTGGAGCATAATTTTGTCGTAGTATAATGAAATATCTCTGCCGAATAAAAGCTGACCCTGTTCATGCTGGTAACCTGTCACTGTGAACTAATAAATATTCTCATTATTAGTCAATCCTTTATTTAATTTTTTTATCTATAAAATGTCATGAAATAGTGAAAAATGCCCACAACAGGTTTCCGGAGTCCAAGAGGACATCTTCAAAAAGCCCATTTTATATGACCAACAGTTCAAAACCCAAAGAAATTCAATTTACAATTGTGAAAAATCCTAAAATTTAAAAAGCAGAAACCTGTAAATGTTTTGCATTTCTGCTTGATAAATGACAAAAAAAACTAGAAAATGCATTTCCTGCTGAAAATGCGTTGGAATGCTGAAAGCTGAAAGCTGAAATGAATTGCAAAAACATTGCTGAAAATACAGAAATGAGAGACTACCGATCTGAAAAATGTTGAAGCTCGAAAGCATTTAAGCTGCACTGCTGAAAACCCTTCTAGTTGAAATGTCTAACTATGGTGTCTGTAGCTGAAAGTATGAGAAAGAAGAAGGCTTTGAAAGTTGAAGAAGTTGAACAGGATTTGAAGATTTTCTCCATAGATATCCCATTCAAAACAAATTGCAAAAAGCTTAATAATTCAAAAAGTTTAAAGATTACAAATATGAAAAATATCACCCCTCTCCTGAAAAAGCTGAATATTTTTATGTTCAAACAGCTTCTGTGGCTTACAAAATGTCAGCAGTAGTGATATTTGTAGTAGTAGAAGTTGTAGTTGTAGTAGAAGTATTATTATTAGTAGAAGTATTAGTAATTAGAAGAAGCAGTATAAGTAGTAGTATCAGTAGTCGTAGTAATAGCTGTAGTAGTGGTCATAGTATTTAATATAACAGTAGTAGTAGTAGAAGAAGTAGTAATAGTAATGGCAGTATTTGAAGTGATAGCAGTAGTATTAGTTCTAGTAGCAATCGTACTAATAGCTGTAGTAGTATTGGTACTGGTAGTAGCATGAATAACAGCAGTAGTGGTAGCAGAGAGAGAGCCAGAGGGAGAGAGGGAGAGACAGAAAGAAAGACAGAGAGAGAAACACAGAATGACAGGAAGACAGAGATAGAGAGACTGAATGAATGAGTGTGAGAGAGTGAGAAAGGCAGACAGACAGTTATTTGTACTGAGTGAGTGAGTGAGACTGGCAGACAGACAGTTATATGTACTGAGTGAGTGAGGGAGACAGGAGGACAGACAGTCATCTGGATTGAGTGAGAAGAGCAGACAGACAGTTATATGTACTGAGTGAGTGGGAGAGAGAGACAGGCAGACCGACAGTTAGATGGACTGAGTGTGTGGGAGAGAAAGACAGGCAGACAGACAGTTAGATGGACTGAGTGTGTGGGAGAGACAGACAGACAGTTAGATGGACTGAGTGTGTGGGAGAGAGAGACAGGCAGACAGACAGTTATATGAACTGAGTGAGTGAGTGAGTGAGTGAGTGAGTGAGTGAGTGAGTGAGTGAGACAGGCAGAAAGACAGTTATATGTACTGAGTGAGTGAGTGAGTGAGACAGGCGGACAGACAGTTATATGTACTGTGAGTGAGGGAGACAGGATGACAGACAGTCATCTGGATTGAATGAGAAGAGCAGACAGACAGTTATATGTACTGAGTGAGTGAGTGAGTGAGACAGGTGGACGGACAGTCATCTGGATTGAGTGAGAAGAGCAGACAGACAGTTATATGTACTGAGTGAGTGGGAGAGAGAGACAGGAAGACAGACAGTCAGATGGACTGACTGAGTGGGAGAGAGAGACAGGCAGACAGTTACATTGACTGAGTGATTTGGAGAGAGAGACAGGCAGACAGACAGTTATATGGAGTGAGTGAGTGAGTGAGACAGGCAGACAGACAGTTATATGTACTGAGTGTGTAGAGAGAGACAGACAGACAGAGAAAGAGAGAGAGTGTGTGCGTGCGCGTGCGTGCGTGTGTCATTGGTTCCCATGGTGACAATGCAGCAGTTGGAGAGTCTGTGAGCCTGTGTGTTTATAAACATTGGTAATTAGCTCAAGCACAAACACCTGTGAGCCTGCCGCCTTTTCATGAGAAAAAACTGGAAAACACCTGTCAAACAAAACCACAAAACTCCCATAACCATAGCCCCTATTGCTCCGATATTAAGACTGAAGTGCAAGGATGACTTGAAGAACAGATCATGCGAATATTGGATCTGTAGTGTAAAAAAAAGTGGCTTCAATGGCGATATAGAAATGGGGTACGGTTGTCTGTGCAAGACTTTTTTGAAGTACGTTTTTACATTGGGGTCTATGGAGGAGAAAGTTGGTTTTCCTCAAGTAAAGGCTTTTGAGCCAAATGTGTAAACATGTGGGATTCCACAGTCATATGTCTACGACAAGGACAAGATTAGCTACGTTTCCATCCAAAAATTATGCATGTAGAGTGAAAATTGAGGAGTCAGTCGCAAAAGACAAATATTTTTTTCACAGGAATCTCAAGCCCCTCTTCACTCTAGCGGTGACATCACGCACTCTAAGCTGCGCAATACACACCCATTATAAAAGCAGAAAAGGACTGAAAAACACATGAAAGCAAAAATGCTACTATTCAAAAAGTGTAAAAGATATCAAAATGATTATAACATACAATCATTGGTCAGGGTTTTCTCAACATTTGAAAGTTTAAATGGTGTCTGTAGCTGAAAGTATGAGGAAGTAGAAGGATCTGAAAGTTGAACAAGTTTAAGAGGATTTAAAATTATTCTCCATAGACATCCCATTCAAAAAATAAGTTGCAAAAAGCTTAATAATTCAAAAAGTTGAAAGATTAGAAAAATTATGAGAAATAGCACCCCTCTCCTGAAAAAGCTGAACATTTATATAGTTGAATGGTTTCTGTAGCTTAAGAAATGTGGAAGTTATTAAGTGCCAAAATACGTACGAAGAAATAGTTGAATAAAGATTCGAAGAACAATACTTGGAATGCTGAATCAGCATTCCAACAATAACTAGAAAATGCATTTCCTGCTGAAAATGCGTTGGAATGCTGAAAGCTGAAATAATTGCAAAAACATTGCTGAAAATACAGAAATGAGAAATGTTGAAGCCCGAAAGCATTTAAACTGCACTGCTGAAAACCCTTCTAGTTGACACGTCTAACTATGGTGTCAGTAGCTGAAAATATGAGAAAGAAGAAGGCTTTGAAAGTTGAAGAAGTTTAACAGGATTTGAAGATTTTCTCCATAGATATCCCATTCAAAACAAATTGCAAAAAGCTTAATAATTCAAAAAGTTTAAAGATTACAAATATGAAAAATATCACCCCTCTCCTGAAAAAGCTGAATATTTTTATATTCAAACAGCTTCTGTGGCTTAAAAAATGTCAGCAGTAGTGATATTTGTAGTAGTAGAAGTTGTAGTTGTAGTAGAAGTATTATTAGTAGTAGAAGTATTAGTAATTAGAAGAAGCAGTATAAGTAGTAGTATCAGTAGTCGTAGTAATAGCTGTACTAGTGGTCGTAGTATTTAATATAACAGTAGTAGTAGTAGAAGAAGTAGTAATAGTAATGGCAGTATTTGAAGTGATAGCAGTAGTATTAGTACTAGTAGCAATCATACTAATAGCTGTAGTAGTATTGGTACTGGTAGTAGCATGAATAGCAGCAGTAGTGGTAGCAGAGAGAGAGCCAAAGGGAGAGAGGGAGAGACAGAAAGAAAGACAGAGAGAGAAACACAGAATGACAGGAAGACAGAGATAGAGAGACTGAATGAATGAGTGTGAGAGAGTGAGAAAGGCAGACAGACAGTTATTTGTACTGAGTGAGTGAGACAGGCAGACAGACAGTTATTTGTACTGAGTGAGTGAGTGAGACAGGCAGACAGACAGTTATATGTACTGAGTGAGTGAGGGAGACAGGAGGACAGACAGCCATCTGGATTGAGTGAGAAGAGCAGACAGACAGTTATATGTACTGAGTGAGTGGGAGAGAGAGACAGGCAGACAGACAGTTAGATGGACTGAGTGTGTGGGAGCGAGAGAGACAAGCAGACAGACAGTTATATGAACTGAGTGAGTGAGACAGGCAGACAGTTATATGTACTGAGTGAGTGAGTGAGACAGGTGGACAGACAGTCATCTGGATTGAGTGAGAAAAGCAGACAGACAGTTATATGTACTGAGTGAGTGGGAGAGAGAGACAGGCAGACAGACAGTTACATTGACTGAGTGATTTGGAGAGAGAGACAGGCAGACAGACAGTCAGATGGACTGAGTGTTTGGGAGAAAGAGACAGGCAGACAGACAGTTATATGAACTGAGTGAGTGAGGCAGGTAAACAGACAGTTATATGAACTGAGTGAGTGAGTGAGACAGGCAGACAGACAGTTATATGAACTGAGTGAGTGAGTGAGACAGGCAGACAGACAGTTATATGAACTGAGTGAGTGAGTGAGACAGGCAGACAGACAGTTATATGTACTGAGTGAGTGGGAGAGAGAGACAGGCAGACAGACAGTCAGATGGACTGACTGTGTGGGAGAGAGAGACAGGCAGACAGACAGTTATATGGAGTGAGTGAGTGAGACAGGCAGACAGACAGTTATATGTACTGAGTGAGTGAGGCAGACAGACAGTTATACGTACTGAGTGTATAGAGAGAGACAGACAGACAGACAGAGAAAGAGAGAAAGTGTGTGTGTGTGTGTGTGTGTGTGTGTGTGTGTGTGTGTGTGTGTCATTGGTTCCCATGGTGACGACGCAGCAGTTGGAGAGTCTGTGAGTCTGTGTGTTTATAAACATTAGTAATTAGCTCAAGCACGAACACCTGTGAGCCTGCCGCCTTTTCATGAGAAAAAAACTGGAAAACACCTGTCAAACAAAACCACAAAACCCCCATAACCATAGCCCCTATTGCTCCGATATTAAAACTGAAGTGCAAGGATGACTTGAAGAACAGATCATGCGAATATTGGATCTGTAGTGTAAAAAAAAGTGGCTTCAATGGCGATTTAGAAATGGGGTACGTTTGTCTGTGCAAGACTTTTTTGAAGTACGTTTTAACATTGGGGTCTATGGAGGAGAAAGTTGGTTTTCCTCTCAAGTAAAGGCTCTTGAGCCAAATGTGTAAACCTGTGGGATTCCAAAGTCATATGTCTACGACAAGGACAAGATTAGCTACGTTTCCATCCAAAAATTATGCATGTAGAGTGAAAATTGAGGAGTCAGTCGCAAAAGACAAATATTTTTTTCACAGGAATCTCAGGCTTCTCTTCACTCTAGCGATGACATCACGCACTCTAAGCTGCGCAATACACACCCATTATAAAAGCAGAAAAGGACTGAAAAACACATGAAAGCAAAAATGCTACTATTCAAAAAGTGTAAAAGATATCAAAATGATTATAACATACAATCATTGGTCAGGGTTTTCTCAACATTTGAAAGTTTAAATGGTGTCTGTAGCTGAAAGTATGAGGAAGTAGAAGGATCTGAAAGTTGAACAAGTTTAAGAGGATTTAAAAATATTCTCCATAGACATCCCATTCAAAAAATAAGTTGCAAAAAGCTTAATAATTCAAAAAGTTGAAAGATTAGAAAAATTATGAGAAATATCACCCCTCTCCTGAAAAAGCTGAACATTTATATAGTTGAATGGTTTCTGTAGCTTAAGAAATGTGGAAGTTATTAAGTGCCAAAATACGTACGGAAGAAATAGTTGAATAAAGATTTGAAGAACAATACTTGGAATGCTGAATCAGCATTCCAACAATAAGCCCGCAGGATTACAGTCAGTGTGCTTTGGCACAGGCAGTATTACTGCCTTGTGCCACAAAGCCACACTGAATAAAGATTTGAAGAACAATACTTGGAATGCTGAATCAGCATTCCAACAATGATTAATTGAAGATCAAAATTGCTGTTTAAAGTGTCCTGTTTAAGGAGTATTACTTTACATTCACTCCACAGACAGAGAAATCCTACAGATCTGAACTTTAGAGGCCAGCAGGAGGCTTTTGCTATGACCACCCATGTTGTTAATGGAAACTTAGGAGGAGCAATCATCCAGTCACTCGGGAATATGGAGGCCCATCAGAGCTCAGGAGCCTTTTCTCTGCTTGTCTGAATATCCACCTGCTGCTTCCTTTTAGCAGCACTTGAACGGTTTGCCACACCATTATGCACTCATCACAAAGAAACAAGCTGGTGGTTGTCACGTCGCTGAGGCAATGCACTTCCCAACAGGACAGTGTTTGCATGTATAATATAAATTGTGACGCCGATTGTTGCAACAATGCCGCATGATTCCCTGTGATGGCCGTAATCACTTCAAATTCACCAGCATTTTGTTCCCTCTGCAAGGCGAGAGACCATTTCCTGTCACTGATAACCATCTGAGCATCTTCAGACCTGCTGCATCCATCTGTCCTTCTCTCTGCTTCCTGCCATATTGCTCTGGTGAAATATGATCCATACCTTGTATCCTGTAACTCTGGAATTAAGCTAACACCATCCCGTATGGGCATAGCTCTGAAGAGCAGAGCCACTGTGTCATAATCCATCTCCATCCAACCAGCTCAAAATGGCTGCAATCACAAAAGGCAGCTTTTTGCATGTTGGACAGAAACAAAGAGTTTTTGATTTCAAACTCTGACGCAACAGTTTAAATACTGTTAGGAAACAGTGAACCTCTACTTGAGCCCTTTTGCAGATAATATGCACTAAAATGTGTTGTGTATGTGCGATATTTTCCTGTAATAGACTGGGATGTCATTATCCACATACTCACCAGACACAGGGCTCAGGATTGAATTACCCCCTCCCCTCTCTCTCTCAAAGATTAGTTTTGAGGTGTTCTGGCTTTGCTTAGCTTCCAATCGTTTTTGTCTCTGTGATCAGAAGAAAGCTCGCTTGGCAATTTCATGAGCTGACCAGATACTTCAGGGTAATATTAGAGAAGTCAGCGTGAAAGCAGGCTGGTGATGATTTGTGTTTCTCTGTGTTTCTCTGTGTTTGTGTCTTTGCTACTGTGACTGTGAGGCTGGGGATTTTATATTGACTAATGATTTCCTCCCCTGAGCATCATAACATGTCGATGGACATCCCTTCTTATTTATTAGAAATCTGATACAACAGGTGTTATTTTTTTTTTCATGTGCATGTGACAACATACCATTAATCGACACCAATCTATAACACTCAACACATTCAGTGATTGACGAGGCTTTCAACAAACATGTTCAAATACTATTTCCTTGTAATGGGTTGTCAAAAAAGGGGGATGAGAGCCAAGCTACAGTAAGTGCCCCATTTATGTGTTGTTTTTCCTCCACAGTGATGTGCTAATGACCTTTGGTAGAAAAATGCATCGCGGTAAAGTGCATTTTTGCAGGAAAACACCTTCAGTGTCGTTGTGCTAATTGCGGACGAGTCAGGATGTTGACTGGGTGGGATGTGTGCTCAGGATGTCAGGAATGAATCTATGACTGCCAAATATAGAGCCTCTTCTCACAAGGGGCTTTTGGGTACTTTGGGAAGCTCAGATGTGAGATCCGGCAGCCATTCAAGCAGAGAGAGATGGCAGGCTGACAGTGGATGTCAATTGAGACACTTAAGGGAGCTTCACCTTTTTTTGTACACGTTACCAGTTTCAGACAGCTCCTCTACTAGTCAAAATTAAAGAATATTGGTGTTATATAAGTAACAGAGTTGGAGGTCAAAGGTGTATAAATGCAATCTAAATGTTTACAAGATGACTGATTTGATTTAATCAAAATTGCATTACAGATACTTGTACATAAACCTTAAAGCATATGCTATAGTATATAGGGCTAGTATATAGGGCTTTTCTTAAATTTAGACACAGCAGGTTGTTTGGTTCCAAAGTGTAAAAACTACAAATGTGTAATTTTTGCACTTCGATATTTGTAATAATCAAACAAATAAGATATAACATGTTATATCAAAAGGTGCAAAATTTGAACTTCAGACCACATCTATTGCCTCCACACGGCTCTCAATATGGCAAAGGCTGAACCCGTAGCACACAGCTAATGGTGCTACCAGCTAACAGTGTTTACCTGAAGGGGAATCAGAAGGTGGAAGCGTAGCACCCACCTTCTGATTCCCCTTCAGGTCTCTTGGGACGTCATTATCATCTGTAACAGCCGTATGAGAGCAGTGCGGAGCGGTGGCCATGAGCTAACCAGTGGGGCACGCTCACATGCACAAAAAGCTTGCGCAGCCGGCTTGGCTATGTCAATAAAGCAAGCAGAAGCTCGGATTACAACACACACAGATGGAGAGTGACTTCATTCTCTGCTACGATAGACATCACTCCACTTTATCTTCACATATCAAATGGTTATTTGCTGCTATAATAATGCTTTGAATATTGCATAGACAACTTGTAATTAGTGAACTTTAGAGGAGCTGGTAGGCAGATTTATATTTATACCTTTGGACAGAGCCAGGTTAGCAGTTTGGAGAACAGACGTGAGAATGGTATCAATCTTCTAATATAACTTCACAAAAAAAGCAGATTTCCCAAAAATGTAATATCTCCCCTTAAGTACCTGTAACCTAACTAACACAATGTTCTTGAATTACCAGAGAGCACCAGTGGAGGAAACACAACTGACCTGACGACATACCAATAGAACCAAATTTGAATTTTCTCAGAGAAGTAAATTAAAACCAGATAAAATGCACAGTGTGCAACCGTACAGACAGTAAATGTGTATATCCAGGTGTGCACTGATATGCATGTAACTTACCAGTATGGACGTTGGGGTCTCCAGGGGTTAGGAGGAAGCAGGTGGCCTCCTTCTTAGTCTTGTCTCGCCCTCGAGAGCACCGCAGGGACCACTTTTCACTGGGCGACAGCGGCTGGGTCAGGCTGCAGCCTTCCTCCTCTGAAAGGGCCACATTTGCATCCCCGTTCTGTTTGGAGTCTGACAGGAAGACAAAAACACACAGAGACGTAAATGCCAAAGCTTTTACTGAGACTGCCCCGAGTGCCCAGACAAAGGCAGAGGTATATTGCATAAAATCTGTATTTTTCTGTGATGAAATTCAATTTGTCTGAGATGTTATGAGGAGTAATTTGATCGTGGTGTCTTACCGTCTATATGAATAAGCACATTTCAACTGTTAGACTGCTATAACACAATTAGTTGGAGACCTCTCAAATATTTATCATCACAAACAAAATAATCTTCTAAATGAAAAACCTGATGAATAAATTCAATAAACAGTAACATCAGCTTAAAAGGATCACTTCATCCAAATTACAAAGAAAATATTTTCTAACTTACTTCTAGTGGTATTTAGTCATGCTGATACTTTTTGGTTTTATTTACCCCAATTTTTTAATGAATGAAAATGAATGTAATTTTGTTTGTGTTGTTAACAACACAGAAATATAAATTATAAATACTAAATCAAAAACATTTCCTACATTTCTCTCCAGCAACAATGCCCCCAATCCTCTGGATAATCCAAAGAAAACATGGATAACAATTTGAAAAGAGAATATTTACATGGTAGAAAGTATCTAATGTTCAGTGATGTATATGGATCTAACTTTTATATACATTACTGTTTAAATTAAAAGGCAATCAATGATGTGAGCACCACAAATATAATGTTCTTTGTGTTTTATGGCATTTTTCAATAATTTGGGTGGATGAACCCTGTAACATTGCATTGCAACCTGACCTGAGCGGTTCCTGTTGACGCTCTCCTCAGCAGCCAGCGGACACGTGTCGCTCTGAGTGCTGTCTCTGTGTGAGTTTGTTTCCGATTTCCCAAACGAGGCCGAGTCAGTCGGAGCGTCTGGGTTCGGGTTGTGCTTCTTCTTCTTTTTCGGCAGCTTCTGTTTGGCCATAGCCAGCGAGTAGTACATCCCAAAGTTATTGACGATGACGGGGACCGGCATGGCGATGGTCAACACCCCGGCCAGCGCGCACAGTGCCCCCACCATCATGCCCAGCCACGTCTGTGGGAACATGTCTCCATAGCCCAGCGTCGTCATCGTGACCACCGCCCACCAGAAACTGATAGGGATGTTCTTGAAGTGTGTGTGGTTGAAGTCTGTGGGGTCGTTGGGGTTGGCTCCGATGCGCTCAGCGTAGTATATCATGGTGGCGAAGATGAGCACACCCAGTGCCAAGAAGATGATGAGAAGGAGGAACTCATTGACACTGGCCCTCAGCGTGTGGCCCAGCACGCGGAGTCCTACGAAGTGCCGCGTCAGCTTAAAGATCCGGAGGATCCGAACAAACCGCACCACACGGAGGAAGCCCAGCACGTTGTTGGCAGCTTTGGACGACAGACCCTTCAGGCCCATCTCAAGGTAGAACGGCAGAATGGCCACAAAGTCAATGATGTTGAGCGTGTTCTTGATGAAGACCAACTTGCGAGGGCAGCAGATGATACGCACCAGGAACTCAAATGTAAACCAGACCACACAGATGCCCTCCACCACGGTGAGGATGGGCTTGGTAACCATCTCCAGCCTCTTCACTTTCTGTGTGACGTTGCCCACCACCACCAGCTCCGTCCGGTTCTGCAGTTCATTGAAGGCTTCATGGGTCTCCATGCAGAAGGTGGTGATGGACACCAGGATGAAGAAGAGAGAGGCAAACGCCACTCCCTAGAAAAGACAAATAAAACAAATAATTAATACAATTTCATGCCCTCCAACTAATTAATAGGCATGGCTTTTTCTATCCATGCCTTGTGTAATTATATTATAAGACTTCTTTTTATCAAACTTTACAGTATCACTGACAAAAAAGACATTGATGTGAAATGTTTTGAGGGATTATTTTCTGGCGTAGGCAGTGAGTTTGAGATGATTGACAGTAAGCAAAGACTAAACACTGATATTAACACTGACATCAAGAACAAAAACATTATGAGAAGACACACGCATTGACAATATCAAAGTTAGGATTCATGTTAATTGTGATGAATCATTTGTTTTTCACTTAAAAGAATGACTATGAAAAATAGCTTCATATGAAGTGAATAAATTGAGCCCTGATATCTCTAACTATCCTCAATGTAATAAAATACAAATATACCATATTTAAATTACACAGAGGTGGAGGGCTACCCAGACTACTATGGAAGACCTTTACCCACCAACCATGATAAATACCAGCAGATACCAGTCTTCCCCAAATGGGAAAGAAAAACCTTAATCTGCCTAACATCTGTGAGGCTGCACTGCAGTGTATTGAGCTAAATGCTAACGTCAGCACGCTAGCATACTGATGTTTAGCAGACAGCGTTTACAATGTTCACCATTTCAGCTTGTTAGCTGCTAACATTTGCTAGTTAGCACTACACAGTAAGCACAGCTGAGCATGACAGGACTGTCATTAGTTTGGAAGGTATTTGCAAAGTGCTGGACAAATAAAACATTGACATAATGATGGCGCTAAATAAGAAATCAGGTCTTCACCAAAGTTACTATTCATACTGTTCACAATGAATGCAAAGATACAAAAATGCACTACAAATTTGTTTCTATGAAAACAAAACAAAAGAGTGTCATTGATAATTAAGACCATAAAAGGCAATGATACTGTCATTTTTATAGCAACTATACTGCTATACTATACTGCTATATACTGCAACTATACTGCTTGTGGTTGTCCACTGCCACTCTAGCTTTAAGATTAGTGAGAGAATATCTTTTTTTCTGTTTTAAAGGACTTGGGAGCCAGGACAATTTTCTTTTGACAAAACGGACCAATTTCAAACCAATTACTGCCATGAACACAGAGCCTGAATCATACTGAGGAGCTCACATGGTGCCAACGCTGACTTATTGTGTGAATTGTGATTCACACAGAAAATAGTCTTGAGGTTTGATTTTGTTCCAAAAAAAGGAGGTTTTTGGTTCATCTAGTAACAGCTCATGTCGTCTCTAAGCACTAGTGGAGGAAAAGGAAGTGAAGGGATGAGCAGAGTCTGCCGACAGAGAACGACTTGAGAAAAGAGACTCTAGACAATTGGCTGAGTCATGAAAGAGTCACCTGTCCTGTTGACAGGTTTATCAGAAATATTTCACCGAGTGAAACACTGCTATCAGTGTTCCCTCTGACAATTACACAATAAAAACACAAAAGATCTCTCTTAAAAGTACAAATCCAAACAAAATGGCGAGCGGGTCAAACTGCTTTTAGAACTGATGGAAAGTAAATTGAACAATGTGGCTGCATGGCCTCCTCCTGATCCGGCACAATGGCCATGCCTGTCTATGTTTGTGTTCATATTGTGTGCTAACTCATACCTGATCCGTCTTTATTGTTTACTAAAGCCTTGACAAATTGCAATGCCTCTCCAACCTTTCTAATGTTTCAGCTGGATAAATATGTACGTGTACCTGGCATGCACTCAGCTACCTTTTTCCTCCAGGGGCCTCTCACATATCAACCTGCTTTGTAGTGTTTGGGTCTGCGATTAGAAAAAACAAATAAACCATGTGATGTCCAATGGACATACTAACTCACTGTGGAATAAATAAAATCAATTAAAATGGGACAGCTTATGGAGTTTAAAAAAATAGCAGCTCATGTTCAAAACAGCAATACCACACACAGTATGGTACGCATCTGATCATATCTCTATTGTGCAGCTTTCTACCATGACCACCTTCTTCAACTTTGTCCCTGCAGAGCTCTGATCCTCTTAAGATGATGAGGACTGCGCTGCAAGACAAGAGGGAAGGCCGTGAAGCCCCGACTCTGAGCCCCAGGAGGAGCTCAGAGTTCCCCCTGTCGCATAGATACAGGTTTACCTGAGCATCACCAGGCCAACCAGTCACAGGAAATATCACAACAAGCAAACAGAAACACACGGCTGGATTATTCAGCACATCACAGTCGCTGAAGTTGAGGATTGTAACCATGTAGAGGGATTTTGCTACTCTTCTCTACCAGTTTAAAACCAGTAAACAAAGTATTTTCTCCTCTGTTAGTCTCTTTCAATCAACATTAGTTAGTGGTGGAAGAAATACTCAGATACTTAAATAAAAATAGGAATACTGCAACGAAAAATACTCCATTACAAGTGAAAGTTACCTCCTGGGCTTTAGTGGTGTAAAATTATAAAGTAGCAGAAAAATGAAATACTACTCAAGTAGTGTGAGTCAAAATTGCACGAGCAGATATACTTGGAAAATCAATTAAAGTATTAATTTACGTGCACTCACAGTTTGTCTAACACACACGCACACAGATGCACAATATGTTTTTTAACTGTGTCCTTTCATATCGGAAAACTATCTAGACAAAAGAGCCAGATATACAGTCAGCACCAGATAATCAAGGTGGGCAGCCTCTGTTAAAGCACCTCAGCAAGACAATTTGCTAAGTCAATGAATAAAAGAAATTACCCAAGCTTCTCATCAGTCCTCTCTGGAATACTCAGTCCCTGGACACGTTCACACTTGCAAACACAGGGGGTTGTGTTTGTTGGAAAAACAAAAGCCTCAATAAATGTGTCCATTGTGTTATTTCTAAAAACTGTTCAGCTGTTTTATCAATTTCTGTATTTGTCTCATCAAGTGACAATTATTTTTAATGGATATAAATAAACATCTTGCAGCCAAACACATTTTCACACTTTTCTGGCTTTGACAAAAACACGAAAAAAAGGCTCCTTCGGTGTGACAATAAATCAGCAGCCACCAAAAATAAAAAGTGAGTCCTGTTGCTTGTGATGAGCCCAACAGGCCTCAACAGTGTTCAGTTTATTCAAATGCCAGATGGTTTATCCAAGAACTAAACAGAGCTGTATATTTCCAGCCAGGGGCACCTCTGCAGGGAAGGGACTGGAGTTCCTGACACACACAAATTTGCTCTGCTCATAAAAGGCTTATTAACATTATTGACAGTCTTCACAATAACACCCAACGGCTTGACCTCACAAATGTTTGCGTAGGTAGGTGCCACTTCTTTTTCTGAAAGTATTTTGGGATTTGTAGTGAAGCATTTGTCCCTCTGGCTGTTTGTATTCTTATTTATTTGCCATTTAGTGTCCATGTCTGCAAGTGTTTGTGTTGTTCAATAAATCTTTCAGCATTTAAATGCATCTGTATGGTTAATTTAAGGTCTGACACAAAGTGAGACCACAATATCGTGTTTACAGCTGAATGGTGGAAACGTTAAACAGCCACAGTGTGTGAGTGATAATGTCTCTTTGCCACCAGAGTGTTTCCATGTTGGTCTGCTGAGCCTGCTGATGTAATGATGAATGCTAACATGCAGCTTTTTGTTTTTAATTTCCTGGGAATGTAAATGTAGCTTTTACAATCATCCTGAGTTATATACAGTACATATAGTGCTTGTCTATGTAACATTGGTTATTTGTTAACAGATTTCTATTTACACACCCAGAAGACACAGCGTAAAATAAAGCATGAATTTCGAACTGTGTTTGTCTCTGTGTGTAAGTCCAATATTCACTCCTAAACGTTTCACTATATTTACCAGCTAGTTTTCAGCTGTGTTTGACTGCTGTTTGGTGCTGAGCAGGTGGTGTAGTGGTTTTTTTTAGAACATTTTAACTGAAAACAACGTTATGAGAGCGGTGAGACGAAAACTGTACAGATGTGGGCCAGACAGCTGAACAATGCGTTAAAAGACACTATAAAGTTCCAAAGAGCTCACGAAAACGTTAGAGTTTATGAAATTATTTGTGAGTTCATCACTATAAATGACAACTTTTACTTCTTCTTGTTACAGATGATATACGAGCACTGTGCCCACAGGAGTAGAGTACATTATAGCCTCTGAGTATACGTAATGCCAATCACTGGTGGCAAAAAGACATTGAGCCAAGGTCATCAGGTGTCGGTGTGCAAAGAGAGCTGATATCCCCCCCCCCCCGAGGGGACAGCCGCCCGGTCCCAGATGGGAAGACCAGAGCGGGAGGGAGGGACATAGGACAGGCAGCAGGCTGTGCGTCAGGGTGCAGCAGCTGGGGAGTCCCATCACGGCCATCACCTCCAGCTGTTCAGCGTCACGCTCTGTTACTAACACTCACACGCATGAACCACAACAACAAGTCTTCTGAACAGTCAGCAGCTGCAAAGCCCATGAGAGCAGCCACTTCTGATGTTTTCTTAGAATTAATGTCACACTGATTCAGGATCAGTCCACCTGAAGGTGGAGGACAATAAATGTGCACTACTGTCAGCTGGGCTTCTCCAGGATATCTGTGGAGAAGTTATTCACTGTCACATGTTTATATTTCATGGAACCAGAAGCGGTAGGGATGATCTAAATTGCGACATAAAACAAGAAACAATATTGGAGGAGGTAGAACTCAATTCTAAGTTTTGACTTGCTGACATTGAAGGGCTTTAAGTAATTTTCAGCTTTAATCAGCCTTCATCATCAATCAATAACCTGGAGCAGCTACATGGAAAATCCCAAAACCACCACCTACAACATAAAAGATCAGTGGTGAAGACCTTCCTACACAGAGCTGAACATCTCAGGAGGAGGATAGAGAGATGGGGTAACTCCAGGCCAACAGGTACAAGAAGTTGATGCTGAGAATCCTTCGACCATGGACGGACACCACATCACCGGGGGAAAAAAACTGAAACACGCTATTGAGTGTCTCTTGTGTGGCTTTAATAGAACATAATATTCTATTAACACCTTAAGACCTCTGCTAGTACGCTCTCAACACAGGACTCCCCCTGAGAGGAAGACCAGTCCTTCTTGACATCAGATCAAGAAAACAGAGAGGACCCTGGACAAGAGACAACATCAGCTGTCTCTGAACCCAAAACCAAAGACTGAATACAGGGCAAAGGTCATTGACCAGGAGTCAATGGACGACTGGAGAAAGATCCACATCCAACGTCAGAGACCATTTTTGATCATAGACATGGGTTACTACCATCTGTGAGGGTGCAACTTTAATTCCATACTTTAGACAACAACTGAACCATCTCCATAACAACTGAGCATCCGCTATCTTGGTGAAGACTCACATGAGATTTACTGTAATAAAGTTCTGTGAGAAAAAGCCTGAAAACACCAGCATTTTAACCAGTAAAAATACTGACTTCTCTCTTATTTGACATGTCGCTCCTTCTCAAACGCACAATAATAAAATACCCCGTCTACAATCTTTCTGAGGTTTGAAGCTGATAAAACAATATTTAATCTGGCCAATCTTCTACACTGTTGAATAAGCTGTTATTTGTATATTTTGGGAATGCTCAGCATCAGATATTTGTGTAATCAAGGACAAATACTATGGCTTTTTAACTGAAGGACTTTTTTTTTTTAGGGAAAATCTTTGGTTTGGTTGATGTAAGATACCATTTTCAGTCATATGTATCCATTTTCAGCAAACTGATTAGAATTGAGCAGAATAAACAGATAGCATAATTTCACAGGATTACATCCCTCCTTCAGTGTGTTAAGAGTCTCTGTCTACCAAGGCTGTGCTGCTTTGATGATGTGTTAAAAATCAAATCCTGTGTTCCAATCACAGAGCAGCAGAGAAAGGTGTCAGTGCTGTGAAAGTCGAGCCCAGAAGGCTCTTTATTATTTATCAACTGAGTGTCACACAGAGATGAAATGGGATGTGTTAGAATGGGGTTCATATTCAGCAAGAAACACAAATGAGGTTTTAATGAGGATTTGATGACAGAAAAGTGAATACATTGATGTGATTCACTGAAGACAAAAAGTGAAAAGGCAATATTAATTTCTTATTACGGTTGGACTTTCCACCCAATATTAATATTTAAGGGTAAAATGGTGGCTCATACATCATTATTCAAATCTGTTTACTACAACTAATCGATACATAACTAAAGTTGCTAAATACAAGATTGAGAGCAGTTCTTTTGCCGCTCAACAGCTCTCAACAAACTCTGATTACAACACACACAGAAGGAGAGCGACTTCCTTCTCTGCTTAGGTAGACATCACTTCACTATATCTTTACATCGCAAATTCTTGGTTGCTGCTATACTCATGCTCTGAACATTGTATATTGCAACTTTAATCTTATAAACATTTAATTTGACAATAAAAAATGAAAAATCTAAATTCATGCCAAGCTATTTTATCCAGTTACTGAATCTGAATGTAAATGTCATTCAATTAGAAAGGTAAGTGTAAAATTGGAACACATAAAAACACAACTGCATTTTCTATTGCCAAATTGATTGGTTATTGGAAATGTAGACTCCAGATAATATGCATCAGACCTCAACAATCCCACATCAGTTAATCCTTTGGTCTCACAACAAAGACAAATTGATTTATTTCTCTATGTGGGATAGAATACGTTGCTCCTTTCTGTGGGAAAGGCAGTTTTAATTGCTCACCACTGATAACAACTTGCAGCCCATTACCACAGTGGTGATTAATTACAGACAGCAGCGCTGTGGAATTTAGGAAATATTGCATATGGGAAGATTTAACAAAGTTATCTGGTCTGAGTTTAATGTTAATGTCAAGTATAATTGTCACATGCAACTACTCTGAGATTAAAAAAGCCTGGTACACTTTCAGTGTCATGGAGCGCTCAGGTGTTTAAACTGAAATAACATGTTTATTTCTATACTATTACAATATTAGTGTTTTGGATCTATTCTCCAGTAATTTGGTTTAAATGTAAAATAAATGACTACGAGCTTGATGTTCTCACTTTCAGCTTAAAAGATATTTGAGAGTGTTCACATCTTTATTCGGTAAACAGTGTAAAAAAAATTGTATCCATTTTAAAACTTTCACCCCCAAAATGTATCCTGATCCTAAATATGCAGACAGGGAAGATACAAATATGCTGATGTCTTTGAGTCATAAACTTCAACCAGTCGATTAAAAGATTTACAACCAAATATGAATTATGTTAACTTAATGTTAAGGTTATTTAAACTTTCTGTCCACTAAAATTGAAGGACTGTGTAGTGTTTACAACCAGGCTCGTGGCTCTGTGGCACTAAATGCAAACGTGAGTGTGCCGACATGCTGATGTTAAGCAGGTGTAATGTTTACTTGTCATTGCCACCATCTTAGTTTGCCGTGTTAGCACGTGTTGGCAATTCATTGTTGAGACATTTCACTCGAAACCGCAAATGTCATCATCTTGGTGGCACGAGAGAAAAAGTCGTGGGATCACCATGATGATGATGATCATGGTGCCTAGCATGTCTAACGAGAACTACAATTCTTACACAGTTCATCTGATGTGAAAGTAAACAACCTCAAATTAAAGCCGAGAGTCAGCACTTTAAATCTTACGACCATTACTGCTCTAGTACATGCTGTATATGGTCCTCTCACGTCTTTGATTTTTGAGTAGTGCCATCATCAGAACAGTCTTTATGTGCAGACTTTCCCAGAGCTGCACCTCCAGTCATGGTTGATAGTGAGGATGTGGCTGAAATGATTAACTTTCCTCCGGTTTTCAAGAATCACATTACCTAAGCTGAGCTCAGAGGCTCTTTGAAATGAAAAGGCCATAAAGGTAACGTGAGTCCCTCAAAATGCACTCCTCTCAGAATGCACACATACGTACATGGATCAGCTGGAGAGGAAATGGACAAAGAACATTATGAGCGGGTCAATATGGATCCGCCCTCACTCGTTCTTTTTACATAGTTCCAGATTCACATCTACAGTGACAACCCTGATTGATTCATTTACAAATATTCAGTGGTGAGAGACAGACGTGATGAAGTGGCAGGCGGAGCGCGGTCATCTTCAGATGGCAGCTGTGACTCAGAGATGTCGGCTGTTCTACAGTGACAGCCTGCAAATGCCACCTGGACGGGAAGCTAAAATAAACACTATTTGTATTGTGACTGGCATTCAATAAGAACTTTTGCAACACTGCGGGAGCATCTGAATAGACTATTCAACTCCATAAACAGGCAAACAGAAACTAGAGTGAGCATCAGCCTCTCTCTCTCTGGACTAAAAGCATTTTTCTTTTTTGACCGATGAAAGCTCCTGGCCCTTTGCCTGACAACTCCTGCTAGTGACACTCGATACTTCATGTTTACTTCATTAAGCGCTCTGCTGCTTTTGTTGCTACGCCATTAGGCAGAGGATACTTTCAAACACTTAGAAATGGCTGTTATTCCTTCTGGAAGAAATTAGAGCAAAATTATTTCAATTTACAACATAGAAACATTTAGCTTATCGATAAACCAAACAGAAGTGTATCTCGTGCACCGTGACAAAATTAGAAACAGATTGATCTTTGGGGGAGTGTACGTCTTAAAATCATAAATACATGTCAAACACCTAAGGTGTGACATGACGACAATCTTTGAATAACAGTATTCACAAATGAGCAAAACGACACTAAAAATAAGGCAGTGGGGTTTCTCTCAACATTGTAGATTAGATTCTTAATGTTGTGATAAATGGATGATTATATGTGTATTATTCTGTTTAATATAAAGCATGATTTACTGTACATGGATATACTCCTGCAGCCTTTCAAACACTTGTGTTTAGAGAAGCTTTGAGTGGAACCCTTGAACAGGATGTGTGGGAACACTTCAGCAGCACTGCATTTTTGTCATGAAACAGCATTTTCTCTATTTTCAACATTCTGGTACTATTTCATAACATATATTTAAGTAAAAACAAAAAACTGCTATTCACATGAGTGAAAGCAACATTTAGTTGTCGGGAGAGAGTGCTGGTCGCGTGCCACATTTTTGAAATAAATAACTATCAACTTTAACTGGGAGCTGAATAAATACATTTGTCATGGCTTCTAACTATTAACAACAAATGGGTGGAGTGACATAAGAAGCTGAAAGATACATCAACTTGAATGTTCTGTTTGGAGTCCTGGAGGTCCATAGCCCTTTTTAACAGCTCAAAAAACAGCCTTTACATTGTTTTATCAGCCTGATATGTCATGTTGTTTCATCATTTTTGTTGATCATTAACATATTTTTGAACAGATTACATGTTTCAGAAGGCATGGACCAAGAACATGGTCAAATCTATTGGGTGTTCATATGCTCCTTTTCTGTGACTCGTGTTGTTAGTACTTTATAAACACAGCATTACTCCTCTTAAACCCCAGAATACTGTACATTTATTTGGAATCTGTTGTTGTTTTATAGGAGGTCCAGGGAGTTAGAAACTGTAGATTTCTGTCTGTGAATTAGTTTTTTTCAAAGAGTAGAACAAATAGAAACAGATTAAGGAAAGCAAATTGATTGATTTTGCAATTATTATTACTTTTACACATACAGCAGTGTGTTCTGTGGGACCCCAACAATGAGAAAATAAGGCCAACAATTTAGCTCACCTGAAAAATTCACCCATAAAGTATACGATTGTACATCTCATTCCAAAATCCTGTGCGTAATATGCTGCTTTACCAGTCTCCACTGTTGTGGTAAGGATTTCCACAATATTTTGGAACCAGTATACAGGGATTTGCTCCCACTCAACAACAGGTGCATCACTGAGGTCCACCACGGATTCTGGGTAGTATACAGCCTCACTCACAGTCGGTGCTCCAGGTCACTCCAAAGCTGTTGGATGGGGTTGAGTTCAGCAGGACAGTTCTTACACAACCAATAGGTCAAACATGTTTTACAATTCATGCCTGCCCTTGTCCGGACGAACACAAAAGTATGTAGACCGGGGTGTATGACTTTTTGCCATATAGTGCTTTTGTATTTTAATCTTAATATATCAGAAAAGAACAAAATGAAAACAGTTTGGTCATTATAGTATAAGTTTGCATTTTGTTCCCTTTGTTTTATCACTTTTCCTTCGTCAATAATGCACTCAATCATTTGTGTTTTTACTATCTGCTTTTTAACCAACTCAAACGAATTAGCACAAACGCAGCAATATGTTTGGTGTTTGAATTTTCTGTTGGACTGTTGATTCAAATTAAAACATGAGCAAGTCAAAACATCCGAACAGATGTTTGAGATTCAATCCCTAGTTGATGCGTTGGCGAAGCTACGTCTGTTCCTGGAAACAGTCAATGAAACAGATGTGATGATATGAATATGGCCAGAAAACAGAAGTGTCCTAAAAAAAACGTTACCCTACAAAGAACCACATCAAGCTTCAACTCCTACTGCCGAAAACTTCCCAGACTTTTTTCTAACACCAAAAAGGTTTGAATAAGGTTTACTTAGAATTAAAAGTCACAGTCACATGGATATTGACGTTGTCAGGTTCAAATAATTATAGCTATTAATACGTTTTCTATACTCACTCAATCAAGTTGAGTTATTAGGTTGGAAGATTTTACAACTAAATACCCAAGCAGTAACATTCAGGCCACTAAAGGGAAACAAGTGCACTATAGACAGACTATACAGAGTGCTGCTTTTTATTGCGTCCTGTCTTGATTTTACAGGATGGAGAGATAAAGTTAATTGAAATTGAATTGAGCTGCTGACCCTGCAGACAACAAACTATAAGTTGGACTAAAACAACTGGTGTGGAGAAATCTTAATTGTAAGGGGTCGATGGTAAACAACGTTGACATGAAAAGTGTAAATACAACAGATAGTTAATACAGCGAACTTTAAAATAATTATTGGGACACCTGTTGATTAGGACAACACGTGCGTCTATTTTCCCTAAATGGAAACATCACTTGCCGGTTTCATGGTCTCGCACTGAGATGTGCCCATTAAATCGTTTAGAGGATAAAACACCTGGTAGACTCACCCTGGCTGCTCTGGACGAGTACGGGTCTTCAAACAAAGCCCAGACCTTCGGCTGCCAAACTTCGCAGCAGCTCCTCGACCTGTCGGGACAGTCCTCGATGCCGAACCGCCTCGGCATATCTCGGTCATCCTCGGCCTCCGGGTCCGGCGGTTCAAACGTCTCCAGGGCCTCCTCCGCGTCCCGGTGCTGCCGGTAGGTCATCCAGCAGCACGGCTCCACGTCGGTCTCGTCAATCCCCCAGTACGCCAGCTCCTCCTCAAAGAGCGGACCGCAGACGTCGGCTGGGCAGTGCAGCTTGCCGGTTCGGTAGTAGTTCAGCACGTAGGCGAAGATGCCCGGGTGTCTGTCGAAGAAGAGCTCGGCGCTCGGGGGCGCAGCGTCCGAGTCGGAGCTGACCTGTGGGTCCGGGTCCGCCAACCATGCCAGCCGTGTCCCCGGCAAGGTCCTGAGGGTGCTCTTGTAGGTTTCATGTCGAGTTCCACCCACGTTTATGATAATTTTGTCCGAGTCTTCCCCTCTGCACATCTCCTCCTTCAGACATGTTTTGGACGGAGGTTTGTTGCCCGACTTGCGCCCGCGGTAAGACGAAACACACACCGAGCTGATCATCGAGAAGCAGGGACCTCCTGGCTGCACGCCCCTCCGTTAAAAGCGATTGTCCCCTCGTACAAAAATCTGAAAATGAACGCAAAGTGCGTCCTCATTTCACACCCCAGTCCTTATACTGACTGACCCGTGCATCTCATTTAGCATATCCAAAAAACAACAGCCTAATAATCCAAACAGCGGCCGAGACGCACAACGAAAACCACCTGTTACAAAACTCCGTCTAGTGGTCAGGATCACTGGATTTGTTTTTCAATGTTTTCGTCGAGTATATTACACAATGTGACTTCAATTAATTCTTCCAGAGGTTAAACTTATTTCCCGCTCGTGGAAAACAAGATTGTGGCAACAGAATAACTGACCAATTACGCACCGTAGGCTACAGTACGTGCCTATCGGATGCACCACGCAGTCTGAAGTAATGTGTCACTCCTCACCTTTTCTTAAGACAAATCATATCCAAATTCTGCAACGCCAAAATCCATATCTGTCCCTGACAACTTTTCTCTTCTCCACACAAGATGCGGAAGTCTGACAAATGATCCAGTCACGTATTTAGTCACGCGCTGAGATATTCCACCAGTTCTTCCAGCTCGGCTCGTGTGCCAGATGTGAGGTTGTTCTCCAGCTGGGGATCTGTTGCTTTTCTTCACAAGTAGCCGATCTTCCCTTAACGACACAGCCCGGTTGGATGGATGGTGCGTTCAACAACAGGCTCGCCAGTTTAACTCTTTGGCTGCTGGCGAAGGTTGGCGCATCATTGAACCACTCCCTCTAATCAGACCGAGAGGATGGGCTGATGAGGTGTGTGTGTGTGTGTGTGTGTGTGTGTGTGTGTGTGTGTGTGTGTGTGTGAGAGAGAGAGAGAGCGAGAGAAAGAGAGAGATACATGATCAACCCTCAATTAACCTCTTTTTGTAGACTGTAATATTTTTCCTATTTCGGTGTACATGTCTTAAAAGTGTACGATTTGATATGCTATAGAAGACCATTGGCAAAAAGTACAAACTGTGCACAATATGGGAATTGTTGTGTATTGCAGTGCAGCTTTTTACTATTGCATGGATTGTTGTACAGGTGTTAGTGATGCGTCCACTCCAGCATGTGAAAAAGGGGCTTATTGTTAGCTTGCACAACCTGACTGAATAAGGACTAGTAGGCTACCACTATATAGACTCAATAGGCTTATACCATACTGAACATATGCGGATGTTTCACTGCATGACAGCTACACAGATTATCCTCTTAAATTAGACAATTTCACCACTCTTTATATTAGGATTAAGGTAAACCTAGACTTTCAGCTGCAGTTCAACTGAAAGATACAGGTGTGATTTCACTGCTATTTCCAGGAGTAGCTCAATATTATTATAGTTATTGTTGTTGTTATTATTGAGCAACTAAAGTGTGATCCAAATCCAGGTCAAAAGTTTTGATCATTTGAAAAAATAATTTGAACCTGAAAGTTCAAGTTATGGTCTTGAACATTGAAAAATACAGCAATGTATTAAAAATAAAAATAAGTGAACGAAAAGTTTGTTTGGGTTGAATATAATTTTGATTCAGTTCTGGAATTGAATATATTTTGATATTTGAGGTCTTGTATTTTTCAGTTTCAGATTTTATATTTTCAGATTCAAATCTTTTTTTCACTTTCAGATCGTTTTTTTCAGTTCAGACTTTTGACCCTGATCTAGCGTGGGGGCGTGGCTTCAACTGAGAGAGGCGTGTCATCATGAGTGACAGCATCACAAAGAAGGCTGAGGACCTTCCTCCACAACGTTGCCTTCAGGTAACGTGGGCACCACGAGAATTATGATTGAACACTTTCTATACACGATATTCAGTGGGGAAAAACTGTGAGCGTCAGCTATCCTGAAGGAAACGTCGGAGGGAACCAGCTACTGGTTCGATTGGTCTTTCGTCCCTATACCCAGGTCGGACGACCGATTTTCCCTTCCATGCGCAGCAGCTGTTGCCTGCCTCTGTCGCCAGATTCGTCACACATTCACAAACATATTGCTGGAGATCTATAAACCACATCTCTTATGCGACTGTCGCACTGAGGACAGTCCGCCCCAACCGCGTCGCCAGGGCGGGGATCGGCGCAAGTAAAAGACGTCAGGGGTCTGTGGCGATGTCGGCAACCCACCCGACCCGTCATGAAACATGGACCAAGGAGTCTAGCGCACGCGCGAGTCACAGGGTGAAACAACTACAAACACCGTTGCGCAATGAAAGTGAGGGCCAGCGTGCCGGGTGAGGTGGGATCCCGGCCCCGTGGGGTCGGGTCGCACCACCGGCCCGTCTCGCCCGGACCGTCGGGGAGGTGGAGCGTGAGTTTGTGCGATAGGACCCGAAAGATGGTGAACTATGCCTGGGCAGGACGAAGCCAGAGGAAACTCTGGTGGAAGCTCATAGCGGTCCTGACGTGCAAATCGGTCGTCCGACCAGGGTATAGGGGCGAAAGACTAATCGAACCAGTAGCTGGTTCCCTCCGAAGTTTCCTTCAGGATAGCTGACGCTCACAGTTTTTCCCCACTGAATATCGTGTATAGAAAGTGTTCAATCATAATTCTCGTGGTGCCCACGTTACCTGAAGGCAACATTGTTGAGGAAGGTCCTTAGCCTTCTTTGTGATGCTGTCACTCATGATGACACGCCCCTCTCAGTTGAAGCCACGCCCCCACGCTAGATCAGGGTCAAAAGTCTGAACTGAAAAAAACGATCTGAAAGTGAAAAAAAGATTTGAAACCGAAAAAAAAAAAATCTGAAACTGAAAAATACAAGACCTCAAATATCAAAATATATATGAAAGTGAAAAATGAAAAAAATAAATGTATTCAAAAAAAATTCAGAACTGAATAAAAATTATATTCAACCCAAGAAAACTTTTCATTCACTTATTTTTATTTTGAATACATTGCTGTATTTTTCAATGTTCAAGACCATAACTTGAACTTTCAGGTTCAAATAATTTTTTCAAATGATCAAAACTTTTGACTGGATTTAGCGCCATAGGCTTTGAGGCCTCCAGTGTGTTAAAGAAAGCTCATGATGTCGCTGACACGAGCTAACACTGCCACCTAGTGGATCCTTCAGTGAACAACACAACAGCGAGACCGAGTTAAAGTTAAAGTAGCCTAATGCACTTAACATATTACTAGAAGGGCAAAAAATGTATTTAGTACCACGGGTAATGTAGACGGCAGGTATTGGATGAATTAGAATGGGCGGAATACGTTAATTTTGCATTGTGAGTTCGACATTGTTATAATAGCAATGCAATGCTGAGTCGATGGAGCGCTTTCGCAAAGAACATAAATACATATGTTTTACCTACCAAAAGTAAAATAACAAATTGCAGAGTGTTTCCTGGCAGAGCTATCTTACACATTAGCTATTGATTTGCAACCACATATATAAAACCTCCTCTACACAAACACAGGTGTTTTCACTTATGTTTCCTCTTCTCGGGACCTTACAAACTCTTTATTGACATTTCCCTCCCTCTGTTGGGTTTGTGGCATCACTTAACTCCATACATAACTCCATACATAACTCCACCCAATACATACCTGAGGTCTAATCAACCAGATTATTTAAAACACCTGTGTGGGTGTGCAGAGCCTTTTATTTGCAAAGTAACAGCTTGACAGTAGAGCAGTCAAATGAATGTGGAATGGTAGGAGTAAAAAGTAGCATACAAGTGAATACGTAAAGGTAAAATAGGCCTACCTCAAAATTGTACTTAAGCCCAGTACTTGAGTAAATGTACCATTACATTTTACCCAGTTAAATTCTAAGGAAGACGACACAAAATGTTGTGTTTCAAAAACAGTTTGCTACTTTTAATTGTATTGTGTGTCTTGTGTAATACACACATTTGAAAACTATCAATCATATTCCAACACATAAAAAGGGAAGATCAAAGGAATGGGTAGAAATGGGGAAAGTTCCATTTAAGTATATTCTCCAAAAACATTCCCTTAATCAAAACCTGTTGTAAATTATTAATAAAGGCTGGAGCAAAATATCTGAAAGCAAACTTTCCAAGCTCAGAAAATGTTATTGCAACCATCAGCCAAAACCAGTCTGCAGAGTGAGTTTTAAAAGTACCAAATCTCCTTGTGAGAAGTGAAGATGAATAAAACACTTGGGATTGGAGTAAGCCTTTATAGGTCAACATGTGCAAAAAACATCTGTAAATTGTGCATTACAAGAACAAATTAAAGACAGTTATATCATTTTAAGTTTTTTTATTATGTCAAGAAAATAAACAGTGACATCACATCATTTTTGCGACCAAATAACAGTGATACAGTAACAGTGTTTCTGTAAACAAAATGTTGATTTCTGTGGCTTTAGTCCACTTCCTCAATAGTGGGGCCCTTGGAGCTTCCTCCTGCCTGGCTTCCTGGCGGTGCTGCTCCCTGGTACAACTTGGTCACAACCGGCTTGCACACCTTCTCTAGTTCCTTCTGCTGATGCTCATACTCGTCTTTCTCTGCCAGCTGGTTGTTCTCCAGCCAGGAGATTGCCTGGTTGCACTTGTCAACGACCATCTTTTTATCCTCTTCGCTAATTTTCCCCTTCATGTTCTCATCCTCGACACTGCTCTTCATGTGGTAGGCGTACGACTCAAGTGAGTTCTTTGCTGCAATCTTCTCCATCTGCACATCGTCCTCAGCCTTGTACTTTTCAGAGTCCTGTACCATCCGCTCTATCTCCTCTTTGCTGAGGCGCCCCTTGTCATTGGTGATGGTGATTTTGTTTTCTTTGCCGGTGCTTTTGTCAACGGCGGACACATTCAGGATGCCGTTGGCATCAATGTCGAATGTGACCTCCACCTGTGGTACTCCTCGGGGAGCAGGAGGGATACCTGTGAGCTCAAACTTGCCCAAGAGGTTGTTGTCCTTGGTCATGGCTCTCTCACCCTCAAACACCTGAATCAGCACTCCTGGCTGATTGTCCGAATATGTGGAGAAGATCTGGGTCTGCTTGGAGGGGATGGTGGTGTTTCGTTTGATTAGAGGCGTCATAACTCCACCCGCGGTCTCAATGCCCAGAGACAGGGGAGCCACGTCCAGCAGCAGCAGGTCTTGGACATTCTCTGAGGTGTCACCCATGAGGATAGCAGCCTGGACGGCTGCGCCGTACGCCACAGCTTCATCTGGGTTGATGCTCTTGTTCAGTTCTCTGCCATTAAAGAAGTCCTGCAAGAGCTTCTGTATTTTGGGAATTCTTGTGGAGCCACCAACCAGGACGATTTCATGGATCTTTGATTTATCCAACTTGGCATCTTGCAGGGACTTCTCAACTGGCTCCAGTGTTCCCCTGAAGAGCTCCAAGTTGAGCTCCTCAAAGCGTGCTCTGGTGATGGAGGTGTAGAAGTCGATGCCTTCAAACAGAGAGTCGATCTCAATGCTGGCCTGAGTGCTGGAGGACAGGGTCCTCTTCGCTCTCTCACAAGCTGTACGCAGTCTCCTCACTGCTCTCTTGTTGTGACTGATGTCCTTCTTATGTTTTCTTTTGAATTCCTCTACAAAATGGTTGACCATCCGGTTGTCAAAGTCCTCCCCACCAAGGTGTGTGTCTCCTGCGGTGGCTTTCACCTCAAAGATCCCGTCATCAATGGTCAGGATGGACACGTCGAAGGTCCCTCCACCGAGATCAAAGATGAGCACATTGCGCTCTCCTCGTTTACCTTTATCCAAGCCGTAGGCGATGGCTGCTGCTGTGGGCTCGTTGATGATCCTGAGAACGTTCAGACCTGAGATCACCCCGGCGTCTTTGGTGGCTTGCCTCTGAGAGTCATTGAAATAAGCTGGAACGGTGATGACTGCATTTGACACGCTCTGTCCCAGGTAGGCCTCAGCGATCTCCTTCATTTTAGCCAGGACCATGGAGGAGATTTCCTCTGGGTAGAAGGCCTTGGTCTCCCCTTTGTACTCCACCTGGACTTTGGGCTTTCCGTTATCGCTGATCACCTTGAAAGGCCAGAGTTTCATGTCAGACTGGACGACGGCGTCGTTAAACTTTCTTCCGATGAGTCGTTTGGCGTCAAAGATTGTGTTTGTGGGGTTCATAGCGACCTGGTTTTTGGCAGCATCTCCAATGAGCCTCTCGGTGTCTGTAAAGGCCACATAGCTGGAAGTGGTCCTGTTTCCCTGGTCGTTAGCGATGATCTCCACTTTGCCATGCTGGAAAACCCCGACACAAGAATAGGTGGTGCCCAGATCGATGCCAATAGATACTCCCTTAGCTGAAGACATTTTGCTTGTTGCTTTAGATAAATCCTAGATAAATGAGAAAACATTACATTTTTAATTTTGTAGTGCTACACATGAAAGCACTGATTACTGCAACCGAATATTAGTCAGTCAGTGTAATCAGAGACAAATGTTAAATTTGCAGTTAAAACTAAGGAAACATTGACTGATAAACATTCTCATTATCATCTAATAAATTGCTCTATGAAAACATAAATGTAACATAAATGTATCAAATATATTTAAATATTAACCTATTGAATTAGTTATTTACTGTAATATATCAAATTCTCATATTACCCTTTTCCATTTGATTAATCATACAATAACATTAGATTTTTTTTAAATTTCCCAAATCACACACTTGAAATAATTCTAACACCTTTATTATAAATACATACTCAAATTCAACTGTTTCTCTAATCTACTGTGAAATTAACTTCATACCATCATTAATAAAGACATACAATAAAGCAGAATTGATGCATTAGTAATGGTGAGTTTGAGTGTTATTTTTAAAGGAACAGGTGGATTAAAATAATGCCTGATGACACCATCACAGATATGTGATAACAGCAAGTCTGCACTGATGTTTCCATTCAAATGAATTTAACCAAAATGGGAAAATCAATTGCTACTTACTTTCAGCAATGAGCTCTCTGTTGTTCAAAGATGTTGAAGGATCTCAGAGTCTCCTCGTGGCAGCTTTTTGCCTCTGTGTGGTTCTTCTTAAACTAATGCCTGGATTGACTCAGGCCCTTTGCTTTTATAGTTGTAACCAGGTTTCTAGAAGCTCCCAGATCCCTCCACCCCCTCTCTCCTTCGGGCTCAGTGACTCGACTGTTATTATTAGAAACTAATGCAGCTGGCGTGGTGCGAGAGAGACGGTGAATATTCTAGAATGGGACAGCAGTTTGACACTCGGCCAGCAGGGCTGACGGCAAGGGAACACAATGTAGAGAATGTAGTAACGCACATTGAGGGGTGTGTGTGGAAGTGTTAGCAGCCATGAATACAAGCTTTATCTCCCCCAAAATGTAAACATGCACTGTAACTACCCAACCACTGATCTAAAGAGGCATTTCTGTTCAGTTTTCTTGGTTTGAAAACATTTTGACATGTTTTAAGTTACTTTTCTCTGTTAAAAGAAGTTGTTTTATTGCTGATTTAATGCATTATTGTACATACATTGTATACACTTGTGACATTACATTTTACTTTAGGTGACCCTATTGGATCAAATTAAGACAGTGACAATCATATGGCAAACATAAAAGTCTAATATTTTTTCTCAACACATACATCAGAGTTATTTTTAATACCAGAAGCAGTGGAAGGAAGACATTAAACGCACCACTAATAGATGTGGTTTTACAAAAGAGGAATGTTCATTTAATTAAGGTCAGTGCTGATATTTATTACGTGTTGTAAATTATTTAAAAGGCACATTCATACCATGCTGTTAAAGGTATTATCCAGTCAGAACACTTTATAACCGACCTCGCTGCATCTCAGAGAGACAGATCTCTGCTGGAATTTCAGGAGTGAATGGAAACTTGGTATTAAATAAAAACAATTATAGTAGTTTGAAAATCTTTTACTCCTCAACTTTTTCAGTTCTTCCTTTTTAGGAATTCATACAGCTTGTTATCTTTAACATGACAGAACATCTTCATCTGTTAGCACATAAAACTTCCCTTTGGTTTGAACTTATTCAGGTGAAGCTTTGGGTGTTTTAAAATCGTTTTAGTGTTGAATGCCAACACCAAGAGTCAGGAGTTCAAAATGCACTCAAAATTTCACAGACTATTAGATTTTTATAATAAACAACAAGTGTTATATTTAATCACTGTACTTGTAATAAAAAAGTGTGACTGGATGATACCTTTTAGGACATGTATGCAGATACCATTCAATGAGATTATTTAACAAATGTAATACAAACATTTCTAAAATAATGGACACTGTAATACAGAGTTTGTTATGGCTCAGCCCAAACCCTGGCTCATGGAATGTACTAATAAGATCTTAATGTCATCGACAGACAAAACATACATGGTATCTGTTCCATTCTTACAGCCATCATTTGGCACTGTGCATAAATAGGGTAAACAAACAAATCAACAACTTTGTGATCTAGCAACAGAAGCATTAGCAACTAAATAAGCACATACACATGAAAGCATGCAAGCAGGCTTTTCTTTTAAACACGTGACAAGACATGTAAAATGTTAGTTGGTTATACATTGTATGTTTCCTACACATCTTATTCTTCATATTTAACACTATGTCCGAAGTGCTATTAATAACTTACATTCAGCATACTTAAAATAATTCCTCCATTTTGTAGCAATTTACAAAATAAAATAGATATCTCTGTTTATCCCAGGACAATTGTGTGTTTAGGATCACACCATCAGACACCGTCATTAATACCTGTGAACAAAATACACAAGTGTTATTGCACACATGTGAACACATCATAAAAACGGATGAGATGCAAGACAACCAACAGCAGAGAAAGATATACGGTATATGGAGAAATCTACCTGTAATAATTAGGTTTGAAGGGGCCATTCTTGTTGAGACCCATGTACTTGGCCTGCTCGTCAGAGAGCTCTGTCAGGTGGGCATCAAAGTTTGGTAGGTGCAGACTGGCCACATACTCATCTGGAGGAAAGAGACAGATTGGAATCATTACATTACATTACAGTCATTTAGCAGACACTTTTATCCAAAGCGACCTACAATTCAGTATCTATCTATACACCGTAGACGCAGCTAGCAAGTGTCTCGCTCAAGGACACATTGACATGAGACTAGTAGAGCAGGAGCCGAGGATCAAACCGTCAACCCTTTGATTGAAAGGCGGCCCTGCTCTCCACTTAGCCACGGTCACCACCAAATCAAAACTGCCTGGAACGATATTTGTTCTTGTGTACGTCATTTTTAGCCAACTGGATTGTGTAATTTTTAGGTCAAGTCACAAGATGGCAACAATGAGCCACTGACATATATCTACATTTTTATTCTAAATCTATAAATCAAAAATATAAAACAAAGCAGATTTCTTTCTTACCCATCTTCTTGGGCAGGAGATACACATCCTGTTTGTAACGCCCCTCTGGAGCATTGAACAACTCAATCAGGGCCAGGGCCTACAGACAACACAGAGCACACAGTGGTTGTTAAGACTCACAAAGAGTTTCAGGAAACTACATGTCACTACCGAACAGCAGGGGGACGTGGTGAGATATGGAGCATTTAGCTCCATAGTGAGACCCCTAAAGGATCAGTGAAGGGCTCCACAGAGAGGGGCCAAACTACTAACCTGAGTTGTAGCAGTGATGGACAACACAAACGTAGGCACTGTGGAGCAGCTCAGGTTTAAGAGGCGACCCTGAGAAATAACAAAGTACATACATGAACTGCACCGTAGAAATTGTCACAATAAGGGATATAAGTATGCAGCTGCTGTATGAACACAGAGCACACAGGAGCTGTTGGCTGACTTACAGTGAGACACTAGCAGGCCTTTTTATAATTAAATGTTACTCTAGGTTAAAATGATCAGGATTATAAACTGCATGCTAGATGACCAACAGTTATCAAGAGATTCTGCATATCAATATTTAAAAAACAACATATTTCACAATATATATGTTTCTGTTAGTTTATAAGACAAGAGTGTGGGTTTAAAAGAGGTATGACAAAACCAATCTTAAGATTTTAAGAGACACCGTTTAGTACAGACATAGCACTGTAGAGGGACATTACCTCTGCAAGCAGAACAACCCTCTTTCCATCGGGCCAGATGATGTGGTCAACCTGAGAGCGCACCCTCTCCCAGGTCAGCTCAGGGCTGCGCAGACTCGCCTGAGTACATAAAAGACAGGTCAGTCCTACAACTGTATGACACATAGAAATACAGTGCTGTGAAAAAGTATTTGCCCCCTTCCTGGTTTCTTATTTTTTTGCATATTTGTCACACTTAAATGTTTCAGATCATCAAACAAATTTGAATAATAGACAAAGATAATCCGAGTAAATACAATATGCAGTTTTCAAATAATAATTTCTTTTATTAAGGGAGAAAAGCTATCCAAACCTACTTGGCCATATGTGAAAAAGTAATTGCCCCCCCCCTTGATAAATCATGAATGAACTGTGATTTTTTGGGAAGCTGAGTTCGATTTCACTAGCCACACCCAGGCCTGATTACTGCCAGACCTGTTGAATCAAGAAATCACATAGAACCTGTCTGACAAAGTGAAGTAGGCTAAAAGATCTCAAAAGCAACACATCATGCCGCGATGTAAAGAAATTCAAGAACAGATGAGAAACAAAGTAATTGACATGTATCAGTCTGGAAAGACCCCAGAACAACATCTAAAGAACTGCAGGCCTCACTCGCCTCAGTTAAGATCAGTGTTCATGATTCAACAATAAGAAAGAGACTGGGCACAAATAGCATCCATGGGAGAGTTCCAAGGCGAAAAGAACACAAAGGCTCGTCTCACATTTGCCAAAAAACATCTTGATGATCCCCAAGACTTTTGGGCAAATATTCTGTGGACTGACGAGACAAAAGTTGAACTTTTTGGAAGGTGTGCGTCCCGTTACATCTGGCGTAAAACTGACACAGCATTTCATAAAAACAACATCATACCAACAGTCACACATGGTGGTGGTAGTGTGATGGTCTGGGGCTGCTTTGCAGCTTCAGGACCTGGACAACTTTCCATAATTTATGGAACCATGAATTCTGCTCTCTACCAGAACATCCTAAAGGAGAATGTCGAGCCATCAGTTCGTGACCTCAAACTCAAGCGCACTTTGGTTATGCAGAAGGACAATGATCCGAAACACACCAGCAAGTCCACCTCTGAATGGCTCAAGAAAAGCAAAATGAAGGTTTTGGAGTGGCCTAGTCAAAGTCTGGACTTAAATCTGATTGAGATGCTGTAGCATGACCTTAAACAAGCCGTTTCTGATCGAAAACCATCCAATGTGGTTGAATTAAAACAATTCTGCAAAGAAGAGTGGGCCAAAATTCTTCCACAGCGACATGAAAGACTCATTGCCAGTTATCGCAAACGCTTGATTGCAATTGTTGCCGCCAAGGGTGGCAAAACCAGTTATTAGGTTTAGTGGGCAATTACTTTTTCACATAGGGCCAAGTCGGTTTGGATAGCTTTTCTCCCTTAATTAATTAAATCATCATTTAAAAACTGCATTTTGTATTTACTCAGGTTATCTTTGTCTAATATTAAACTTTGTTTGATGATCTGAAACATTTAAGTGTAACAAATATGCAAAAAAATAAGAAACCAGGAAGGGGGCAAATACTTTTTCACAGCACTGTATAATACAGGTAGAAGAACAAAGGTTGGAGAATTGAATGCAACACAAAGGGTGTCATCTATTTGTTATCATGTTCAAGAATTCAAACAAAGCAGAGCGGAACATAGAAGTAAAATAAACAATAAAAAAGATACATCCATTAGCAGCACAATTCATGACAATTAATCATCCAGTCTAAAATATATAGGAATTAAAAAGGTATGTTTATCAAAGACAGGTGAAGATTTAGAGAAGTGTCTCATTCTGGATCTCCTAATTTGGCACTTAAAACCTGAGTTAATGAATTATATTTGGTTTCTAAGAACAGGATTTGTTTTGAGATGTACATAAGAGTTAAATGTGTTAAGATCAGCCACAGACTGACATAACAAAATATTAAGAGATGGAAGATATTTTAACATAAGTGTGAATATGGTATTTTGAAAAAGATGATAATAATTTATCTATAGATCACATGACTGATCAATACTGTGTAGGAAGCCAGAAACAGCCTCAGACGCCACCCTGATGAGAGCAAGAAAGCCAAAAGCGCTTGGTAAGGAGAATTACACAGAATGTACTGGAGAGAAGTTGTGCAACATATTTTAATTGTGTTGCCTTGAAACTCCCACTGGTCTGCATCTTTACAAAACACTCATACAATTATAAAGACACATTACCACATCAATCTCAGTGTTGGAGTGTCCCATGTTGCAGACGATGCAGCCATTCTTCATTCGGTCAAGCTGTTCTCTAGTGACGACATTCTTGTTACCTAGAAAAAAAAAATCACAACGTGATTTGTAAACAGAGTCGCTGTGAGAGCGCTAGTGAGAGTGAGTCGTGATTGCACCAGTTTCTGTTATAAAAATGGATTTACAGCTATATCTAAATTGTGATTGTGATTACAGACTCAAAAAGCATTTTAGTATTCAGATGTAAAGTCTGTCTTTGACCCAGAGACCTAAACCGGGATATTTAAATGGAAACACTTTTGTGATTTTCAAAGCAGAAGTAATGGATGTCCCTGCATGGGGCACAGTACCAGTGCAAGTTATCACCACGTCCATCTGCCGGATGACCTCACTCAGCTTGACCACTCGGAAGCCGTCCATGCTGTGTGGATACACATAGAGATATTATCATTAGTTTAAGTAGCACAAACACAGTGAACACAACTTAAAACACATGATGGTAACAAATTGTCTTTTTGGAATCACAGCTAATGTGATGCACAACATAGAGACAGTGGAGCACAACATGGAGCAGTGCTAATGTTAGTGACTCACCACGCCTGCAAGGCACAGATGGGGTCGATCTCTGTGATGCACACAATGGCTCCAAGGGCCTTTAGAGCAGTGCAGCAGCCTTTCCCCACCTACGCACCACAGGACAGGGCAATCGTTGTAAACAGAAATCTACAATCCATGTTAAAAGGTCTGCTGCACCAGTGAAAATTCAGTCGTTCCATCAAAAGTGAGAATTTTTTTAATCTGAAATCAAAGAATGATTCACCTCTCCATAACCACAAACAACAACTTGTTTGCCTCCAAACATTATATCTGTGGTCCTCTTCAAACTGGCAGAGACAAGATGACACACACTTTTATCCATATGCACGACTGAAACTGAGAAAACAAAAGTTTGCAAATGATGGCAAGCTTTCCGGATGATTTCATTCTCCTCACCCATCCAGGATAGATTCACGGCAGCAGTAAAGGTTGTCAAATTTCTGCTTGGTGACGGAGTCGTTCACATTCATGGCAGGAACACACAGCTTGCCAGCCTTAGACAACTGGTACAATCTGAGAGGACACAGGAGGAAACATGTTCAGGCACACACAACACGCGTGCACATATCCACACTCAAACTGAGCCGAATGGGACCGTACGCTCTCCGGGGCTTCTGGATAATTGATTCCATTGATGGTCGTACATGCACAGCTGCTGTGACCTGCAGTTTCTCAAATAGGCTGAAGTCAAATCAGGCCAGTGACCTTCTCAATCTACAGTGTCAGTATGTATTTATACTACTATGACTTATATAACTGCTTTTGATACTGTTTGTGCTGACGCGGTATGTGTCATTCATCAGGAAGCTTCCTGCTCAGCTCCATATAAAGGACAAAATAGTGTAAAGACCTTGTGGAAAAGAAGCAGCTTAAACTTTAATCGTTTACAAACTTATTAGGTTTTTATTAGCTATAAAAGTAGCCAAAATATACGATAATATATATCCAATAATATAACAATAATCAGAACTCCAACCAGGCTAAATGATATTGAATAGCGAGTGCAACGGTGTTGAAAACACAAACTGCATTGACAGCAGAGAGACAGCAGTCACATGGTCAAACAGTAATTTGGATATATACGTTATGAAAGAGGTTGGAAAAATACTACTAAATGGCACCTAACATGAGCCACCTTTGTTTGCAATGGTAAACAGTTACTCTAAATATCAAATCCTTATTGATGATGTGTTTACATTGTTTTGTCAACCTTCTTTAGTTGAGTTTTTATTTCAGTGTTAATGGGACACTAAATGACCATAAAATAACTCATGGGGTTTGATCAATAATAATAACTCAAAAAATATTGCCACAGTCTCTATGATTTATAGTCCATTATGAGCTGTCATAAGCTGTGCCATAACTTATCGGTGGCTAAAAGATCAATTCTATTATTCTGACAATTATAGCTTTGGCCACCTTCCACACTTTGCTCATCAAATAGAGTCCCTGAGTCTCAAATGTCAGACACAGAACGTGCAAAAATATTTCCTTCTTTCGTTTAAAACCCCCAAACTCATTAAATCTAAACCCCATCCCACCTGTGCACTCCAGTCACACTCTCCTCCACGATGCCCCGGACCTTCTTAAAGACACTGGGATACTTCTTGTACACCCAGTGGGTCAAGTCTCCACCATCATCCAAGATCTAAGCAAAAACACAGCAGGGTTAACGGCATGAATGATAACCACCACACAGTCTATGATAGCACGGTAGAACCCAGAGATAGACCAGAAAACAGTCATGAGTGTTGAATTCATCATGGGATTGCCAGGTTGATACCATATTAGCCTGCCAGCCCTCCGTGTTGACACAGCGATCGATGCACCACCAGAAGTCGTCCTCTGACTCACCCTTCCATGCAAACACAGGTACCCCTGCAGGAAACAAAACAGACACACCTAATAGCCAAGAGAGACAGCGGAGGAGAGGGGGACCGGCCAGCTGCATGAGCAACAGGTCCATCAGGGGAATATTACACAAGCACAGGATCCATAATTTACTATAACACAAGATAGTTCACAAAAAAATCAAAAGTAAATGCAACAACATTTTTTAAAGCATTGTAGACAGCCATTATAGTTAATGTGTAGACCCAGCCATAGCCATCGTGTTTTAATAGTAAGAAATATATATGTTATATTTGTTAATCTACAAACCATGACTCTACTTAATAATAATTGATAATGGTGATGTGTTCTTCTTGCCCTTGATGAGCTGACTCTTTGATAAGATTTAGCTGCAAATCAAGTTGCGAGACAACGTTTTCAGACGTAATAAAGAGAGGCCCTTACCTGTTTCAGCGAGAGCAGCAGCCACTTCATTCTGAGTAGAGTAGATGTTGCAGGCGGTCCAGCGACACTGGGCCCCGAGGGCTACCAGGGTCTCGATCAGGACCTAAGAGGGAACGACAACATATACAGCTACATGAACCGGTAGCAGAGACAAAGGAGAGAATAACAAAACAATCCCAATGATCTGCAGCGAACAGAACGAGAGGACGTACTGCGGTCTGAGCAGTGATATGGGTACAGCCGACTATCTTCGCCCCAGCCAATGGCTTCTCCCCCTGGGCTCTCTTCCTCAAGGAAATCAGGGCTGACATGTCTGCGGAGGAACAGATTGAGCATAAGTTAGTGGAAGCTGAAAGGACGTAAAGGTCAGTATTGTTTTTTGGGGAGAGAAAAGAATGATGGGAAATGTTGAATACAAAAATAAGCCCTTTCTACGATGTGGATGTGCCATAAATGGCTAGAAAATGGAGACTGATTTAACAATAATGTCATCAACAGCTGTTGCCACCCTGGCTTTAAGCCTATAGAACACTCGTCCAGCAGGCACGCCTACACATCACTCACACGGGCAACGTAAGCAACCAGAGAGACAGACTGGCAGCCTTGGAGTATACAAAAAAACAAAACAGAAGAGATGGGGGAAGAAGTAGGAGAAGAAAATAAGCAAGAAGTGATGAATAGAACTGAGAGAAAGAGCGCCGATCATGTTTCAAGAATAATATTGACTGCCTCAGCCTTGGGTCATAAACTATTCTGAAATCAGGAGGAGGGGACTGTTATCAAATAGTGTCTACACAGCAAAACAGAAGGTCATGTGATACATTTCTGGGAGTCATAACAGGTAGCACAAAGCTCTCCTTGTATAAATGGTAATGATAGCAAGTCTCTAATCCAACTGTGTCAAATAAAATAAAAAAAAACTGTGAAACCAACTTTTAAGATTGGTACAGCAGGTACATGAGCTAAAGGGACTCCGTAAGAAACACTACAGAGATTCTCAGCTAAAAATGTAAAGATGGGAACAGCTATACCTTGCTCTGCAATTTCTATTTCACGGCGGCCAAATTCGGCCTGCTTGATGTTCTTCACACAGAAGTCACTGCTGCCATGGCTGTTGACCTGGGTTTTGTCCCGGGGGGAGGTTTCATCATCGGAGCTGTCGGTGTAAGACGCAGCTGTGAGATGGAGAACACCACAGGTCACTTATTGTGGAAAATCATACAAAAGACAATTATGAAATATATACTTAAAATCCATTGTGTTTAGGGTGGAGGTTTTACATGCCGTTCCTGTCTATGTGTATATATACATATATGTACATATATGGCAATGACCAATAGCAATATTTCAAACAACCACATAATATAAAAGGCAATCTTGATACAGATCTCTTAACTGTGTTTTTTTAGATAATTGTGACCAAGACTTTATCAGACTATTTGTGTATATGTGCTCTTATGCAGCATTTGTGTATGGGTGTACATACTTCATTCCAAAAGATGATTTAAGGACTTAAAAATAGACACATATAATCAGTTCAATCAAATGTACAACACAAACTGTAAACATTTGCAATAATCTTCAATATCAACAGCAATCATTTACAATCACAGTCGGCCTGTAAAAACACAGCAGCTAATTTAACGTCTCATGGAGGTGGAAATAGAAATGAAACTTTCAGGTGTGCAGCACCTGAGCTGTAGCTGTCTGTGGAGGACTGCGAGATGGACCGAGAGAGGGAGCGCCGACCAGCTTTGGTGGGGTACTTGCTGAACTCTTGTTTGTCCTCAGTGTTCGCAAACTGGATCTGGAGAGAACCAGAACAAAATGGTGCACAACGTAAACATAAAAAGGCAACCATTAGGACTTTTATTCTGTATGTGTGCCCTGATTAAGTGTCAAAAATAAAAATAATGGGAGCAAGGAAGAACGAGGAGCAAAAAAAAGTACCATCATCATCACACCTGAACACACTCAGCTATATGCTTTAGGTTAATTGTTCACACTAGTTTATATCTGGACTCATTTTTGCTGATTTAGCCTCAAAAACGATCCTTTGAAAGGTAATACTGAGTCTGTTACAGTAAATCACAGGTGGATCAGGAAGAAGGGAGCTGTTGCCTATTTTTAGATGCTGCCCTCCTGCTCTGTGATTTATGCTTTGTTCAAAAACACAGACTTCAGTTGTTGGTGTGGTTCATCATGTCAACCCGACCCTTCAAAGGGCCCGAGATCAAAGACCTGGAAACACATAGAGTGGATCAGCACACGGCTAGTGTGGCTAGTTTCTTGACTGGCCTTAAACAGACTTAAAGTCTCTACTGTCCAGTCTTTGGGGTTACTCTACCAAACCACAGACGTTGATGCAATTTTAAAAAGTCTTATCATTCAGCTGCTCAATAAGAACCAGTGCCTCTGTGAACACCCTGAAACTGTAACAGTCTGGCTGCACTAGCAGACGACAACAGTCGGTTGTCAACATTAGAAACAGTAGGGAGACCCTCACGCCCTTTAGCAAACTGGGTCACGTAGGACAGAAAGGAGTTACAGTCCAACAGAACTATAGACATAGTTAACCAACTACATTGATCCTGACAATAATTACAAATGTAGAGAAGTCAGAAACAATCCCAAACTACATGCAGAAACACTTTCTTTTCACACACGTAGAAGCCCAGGTGGGCTGTAGCTTCTACTTTGCTTACACCTGGCACTGTAAATAAATAGGCCTGTATAGGTAGACGACCTACTCTGCATTTTACTGAAATAGGAAGTCTGCAGGTGGGTTTCAGGTCTGAACCTCATCAATGTCCTTTAGTTTTAGATTTGACTTTAATTGAACTGATCCAATCTTAATATCACATCTGGTAAACACGGATGCAATTCTTTTTTGACCGCTGCCGGCAACAGATCCACTACTGCATGTTGAGCAGCTTTATCTTGCATGAATAAAACGTTTCACCAATGTTACCGTGACGTTGCTAAAAGCCTGACAACACTGTATAATGTCACAACATCGGATAATGTCATGAAATGAAGAGGGGTGGACTGTTAACACGCACATTCACGCATTCTTTTCTTGACTTTCTTTCTGTTGTCATTCTTTTTTTCGTCGTCATGGCTTTTGCGTGATAATGTCTTGTTGTTGTCATAATATTTATGTTTCTATATTGATGATTTACATGTGCTTTAATGGATGGAGGGTGTTCAAAGCCCCTGAAACCCATTCAAAGACCTTCTTGTTGCTTACACTTTCTAATCCCTGATCATTGACATTGACAGAACAATTATTTTTCTTTAATGGTAGTATTAGAGATTAAAGGTTATAGTCAACTGTCTATATTTACATTTCTTCACAGCTTTGTTCATCTCTGTGATAAATCCATTCAATTATCGTTCATTGTGTCAATGCTGTGCGATTTCCTTGTTCTCGTATTTTAAATGTCCATAGAATGTGTTTGGATTTCAAACTAACGTCCGGCCAGCAGAGTTGACACAACACACAGAGGATAAATGCCAGACTAACAACAGTGAGTTAGGTAACATTTGAGTAAGATGTGCCCATGTGACCATCACAACCGTGACCTTTGTTGAAGCTTAGTGTTAGTGATTATGACATTTAGGCAATGCTAAATGTGAAGAAATGCTTTTCTCTGTCAAACATAACACTGAGAGGAGTGGAAGCTCACAGCTAGTATGCATGACTCAGTAGTCACCACACAAACGTGAGCAGAAGCTGAAGCGGATTAAATTTCATATGTTCATGAGTTCATAAGACCAGCACCAACAACATTTGTGATCTCTAAGGAAAATAGCTTAACACACCACACTACTTCTGCCTTATATGAGACAAAATGGGTACGTTTTCACCTAAAACATGAAAATGTAATGATTGCGACTGCCATTCGTTCAAAATGAAAGTAACTGTAGCATTAATGGCTAAAACAGTAGTAACTTTATTTACTGAGTGTGTATATCTCACCTCTGAGCAATGATACCTTCAACATCTACTGCGTCAGTACAACGAAACTTAAGAAGCTTGTGAGACAGCTTGAACTGAGATCTCTGCACGTCTCTGTTTTTACAATTGACAGTGTGCTCTGCCTCAAACACTTGTAAAATAGTTATTTTATATTTGCTTTGCATCAGTTTTTGCACAGACTCTTAAATATCTGTATCGTTTTCACCCACTCCAACCCCCCCATTCATAGACATCAAAATCAGAGACTCCTTCTCTTGTGGTTAAAGCATTAGAGAAAACAAGAGGTTAATCTGATTAATGAAGTGTTACTTAAGACAGCATTCTGTTTTTGGTACTCTTACACAGTAAAGCATCCCAGACATGAGCTCTAGGAATAACCTCGGCCTTTTGAGGAGAAGATTGTACTTCTTTCTGAATTTCAGCTGAATAACTGGGTTGCAATTAAAAGAGAAACACTTCTGTGTGGTCTGCATCGTTGCATAAGATAAAATAATAATTTTACATAACTGCAAAAAAGAAGAAATCTTATGACATGACAAAAGTAAATGTGGCACATCTGTATGGGGGATCTGCAGTATATCTTTAAGAAGTGTGCTGGATGAGTTCCCGGTGATGCATTGGTAGCGACTCACCCTTTCTCTCCTGTGCCCATGTTTGTGTGCCATGGCTGCCGGTCACTCTCCAGTTTTCTAGCCTGCTTTGCTGTGCCTGTGTGTCCTCTGTGTGATGGGACTAGGTGTCCCTGATGCTATTATCCCAGAACACTCCCAGGCAGAGCCAGAGGGAGGTTCCCACCTATTATCGTGATTTCTAATGGCCAACCTGGAGAGAGAGAGAAAGAGAGACAGAGAGAGAGAGAGAGAGAGGCCTAGAGAGAAAAGGGAGGTTGATTCTCACTGAGCCTCTCTCTCTCTCTCTCTCTCTCTCTCTCTCTCTCTCTCTCTCTCTCTCTCTCTCTCTCTCTCTTTCACTCTCTGGTTCTGCCCTTGACAACCAGCTGCTAAAGTCAGTATGTTGTACTTTATGATTTACGCTTTTTAAGTGCTGAGAGAGCAAATGTCGGAAGATTCTGATTTGTACACGGACAAAAACAAGAAACAGGAACACAAAAAAAATGACATACACACACAGAAAGAAAAGAAAACACATCTGCTGCAGCTTTTACTTTCAGGCTGTACTCCTGATTTGGACTGCTAAATGAAAGGGGATTGACAGGGGGAATTAAACCCTGTTTCCATTAGCCTTCAGCTGCATCAATAAGCGGCCCATCCAGTCCCATCCTGCGGCTAAAAATACCCATTCTCTGTTAGATAGCAGGCCAGGTCACAGACTTAAGCTGTGGTGTGACTGTCAGTCGGCAGTGTAAAGGGTTCAATATGGGCCTGGCATAAGGTGACATTAACTACTTAGCCAGACACCACTAGTGCTCTACAGCGCCATATAACAGAGAAGACATGCAGTCTAATCCACACACATCTTTGTGTACTGACTACAGTGTGGAGGCTTGAAGTATTTATCTAAGATTTAACTGAGGACAAACAGTGTATAGACAGTAAAGCAGTGGTGTGAAGTTCCTCAGACAGACGTAGCTCTTCATTTGTTCTGCGAAGGCGCCTGTTAAGATCAGCGCATGCATTATGGATTACACAGTGTTGTGAAAAAAACACACAATGCTAATCCTTCCATCAGAACTGTGTGACCTTGAGCAGAAACCATAACTTATACTTATTACAGATATGTATAACAGATAACCCACAGCCATATCTCATGAACAGACCCTAGGAAATGCAACCATACCATCTACAATATCAATATCATGTTGTTCCTAAAAATGTAAAATGAGAAAAAAAGAAAGAATGCTGATACAAATATTGTAGTTGAAGAAGAGGGATCCTTTTTAAATACCAAAAGGCAAACATGGCCGGGAAATGATGAAACAAGTCAGTATGGATGTGTTATATTTCTCATCTTATGGTGACTTTTCCCTCAGTGTATCACACAGTACTATACTTGTGTGGACTGAAGCAGGCTGAGTTTCAATAAACACTAGAAAGAAACTGTTAGTTTTCTTTTTTTTATCATATAACTAGATAGATGTACTGTACATTTCCAAACCTTTATTTAAAGCTGCCGGGGGAAAAGGAAATCTTTATTAGACCTTCACAAAACTCTGCCATAATGTTGGCAGACTAACAAGATGAGATAGCGAAAATGAGGTACAATCTTTTATTTTTTTTTATCTATGTAAAACAGCCCACAGGGATCAGATAAAAATGATGATGATGCATGAACAGATTCACAGTGAGTAAGTCCAGTTCCCAGGGGGGCGTATTGTGTAACTGCTGGATGGACTGAGAGAGAGAGAGAGAGGAGGCAGAGTAGTGGTGTTCTTTGACTCACCCACACACACACACACACACACACACACACACACACACACACACACTCTCATTTTATTATGTAACATTGACTGTTTTCGTTCGCGGCCCCTCTCAGCAGATTATGTGACAAGACCTCCTAACTTCATCAGACATCCAACGCTTCTTTTTCATGTATATTTTACAGGATTTTAATTAGTTTTATCTTTTTTTTCCAATCACTTTTGGTATTTGTTTTATATATTCATTGTTTCCATGCAAACAGGTGGCTCCGTTTGACACCAGGCTCTCACATTTATTCATAACACACTGCTTTGTTTTCATAAGCGGAGTGCACATTCCTACCATCCAATATGTTTTCAATCGGGCTCCCCGAGGCGACTCGCAGTCCACGCGTTATTGCCTCGTCAGACGGGGGGTCTGAGCTAATATTCTGAAGTCTGTAAGCCCCGCTGCTGGGAATATAGATACGTTTATTATGCTGATTATTTTGTCCCCCCTCTTGGACATCGGCCTACTTCAACTTTGAAGCAATCAAATCACAAATGCAGCAACACAAGATGTATCTTTTAGAACACTGCTGACTTGTAACAATTAATGGTACCTCTTAGATTACATTATAAGAATATTACCCCACCAATAAAAGGCAGTTTGGTGAAGCGGTGAATTTTGTAGTTTTTGTTGATAATGTTTCACTCAAATCTAACGTGATCTTTAAGGCTGCGTTTATTTGTTGGTTCGTTTATTTAACAGGGACCATACCAGATAACTATTGTTGGAGAAAAGCTAGTTTGCAGGACACATTGTTTGTTACTCAGCATTTTACTTAAATAGGACTGTCTGCTTGTGATTAGTAAACTTCCTCTGCCTCTGCAGTTTTCCTGTGATGGGTACATATCATTGTCACTACTAAGATTTATCTTTACCACATTTCATAACTCTACAATGCTTGTGACTGATTTATACACAAATAATTCAAACACCAACTATTGCAATTTAATAAGGCCAGCGAGTCAACGTGTTGATCTGAACACCAATCGGCGATGTGCTTAACAGAGGTCTGAGGATCACCATTTGAATACAGATTTTAAGGCAACAATACAGAAGCACAAAGACATCACAAACATCCCAAAGTGTGTAATGAGGCAAAGGAATCGTGATCAACATAAAGCACACAGCATCAAGAGGTGTGGCGACCACTCCTGCATGTGAGATTTGAAATTGACATGAAGTTTAAAGCCTGAGGTCCCAGAACAGCAGTTGTGTGTCAGTCACACGCACCATGTAATTATATAATGCATCATGTAGAACCCAACTGATACTGACATTGTGAGGCTGGTATCAAGATTGTAGTGATAGTAAACATAGCAATACATTTTGTTATAATGAATTAAAATTTTGGATATCGACACATGGCATAATGTCGCATCAGTTATTTCAAACACAAACAAAGTCTGTGAGTAAGAAGGACAGGTGTCACGAGTTAACGGTCACCTTGAGGGACATAAAAAAGCTCCTCAATTGAGATGCTCCGTGTTAATGTGCTGCCTGTTGCCAGCTGTCACACACGGTGGTGGATCTGTAATGAGCAGCCACCTCGGGGGACTCTTTAATTCTCATGATTGTTCTGTGCCGCTCTGTAACAGCCAAAACATTCAAGGCATTTTCTCACAGGGCCTTGTGCTGCTAATACATCTCTGTCATGCTGTTAATATCTCTAATTATCGTAGTGCCACACACACACACACACACACACACACACACACACACACACACACACACACACACACTCCTGAACAAATTCAAGATTTATATCACGAACACAGGGATGAATTTGCTAAATATAGACATCATTCATTTTTACAAATGAAATGTCCCTGACCCTACACCTTCAACAAATTCAAAGCTTTGTGATGGCAATTCATGGCCGATTGAAATTCTTCATTTAACACCTCATATGTAGCGTGCGGACCCCCCTGTCTAAGCTCAGGTATGTTAGGCCATGTATTACTTCACTTTTCAGAGGCCTTAAATCAGAGGTTTAAGAGCTCAACTTGGCTTTCAGTTGTTTCCTGCCTACAGGATGTTGACATGATGTAGACATTGTGACTTTACATAAACAGGAAGGCTGAATGAAGGCAGGTTTTTAACAATAATCCAATCTTAAAGAAAGACATCATATGCCGTAACCTCAGTAATAACAAACTATAAGTAATGATTAGATAAATACCACGTGAACGCTTTTCTTTGTGGCCTAACTTCTCAGATCCTAAAGTCGGATGTGAATAATATAAATGGTAAATATTATTTTCCCATTTCGCAGCTTGTCTTGTGTGAGACTGCAGCACCACATGTAACACTGCATCAGAGCTATATTAACCGCCCTGCTGTCGTGGTGTCTCTCCAGTGGCGTATGAATACATGATAAATACACACAGTACATTCACTGGCCCGGTACACTAGTACTTCTCTGCAGTACAACGCTGACTTACAGTACATGTACTGGCCCGATACACTAGTACTTCTCTGCAGTACAACGCTGACTTACAGTACATGTACTGGCCCGGTACACTAGTACTTCTCTGCAGTACACCGGTGACTTACAGTACATGTACTGGCCCGATACACTAGTACTTATCTGCAGTACAACGCTGACTTACAGTACATGTACTGGCCCGGTACACTAGTACTTCTCTGCAGTACAACGCTGACTTACAGTACATGTACTGGCCCGGTACACTAGTACTTCTCTGCAGTACACCGGTGACTTACAGTACGCACCGTCTCTCTGCTCAGTGAGTGATGGCGAGCATCACGCTCCTTACCTTCTTGACGGATTTCAGAGTGGGCACTGCGGTGAACGCTGCGGAAGGCATTTCCCCCACGTTCATGTTCACATCACTGCTGTTCTTGCTGACAGTCATCGCTGAATATTTCTCCGCAACGTTTTCGGTCTCTTTGACATATTTCGTGGCTTGTTTCACCTCCGCCTTGCTGTCCACAACCGAGTCAGTCATCGCATCCAGGAGAGATGTTGATTCCGTTACTGAAGAAAGAAACCGACTTTAGACCAGACTACCGTTAGCGTTAGCTTGATCCGTTGTCTCTCTTCGTTAAGCTTCGTGGCTTAAAATGACCGAACCGTGGCAGAAGCTCTTCCACTAGAACCCAGCGCAGAGCAATAAGTAGCCTACTTTAAGAGAGATTACCCTGTTCTCTATCTTCACTACTTTCTAAAGAGCGGTGCAGGCACTTGTTTCGGTCCTCTGGTATGCTGTCATCCGCAGACGGCAACATCTCCGAGTGGAGGGGGCGGTTAGTCGAGGCTGTCACCTGAACGAGTAACGTTAGGCGGTGTAACGTTAGGCGGTGTGTGGGCGGTGTTCATCCAGTCAGAGCCGGTGCAGAGGAACACGGAGAAGCAAACGGCTGAGGCTGTTTTTCTCACATTAAGAGTAGCAATGGTTTTGGTTATAATCACTCGTTACTACCGGGTCACTACTTGAGAGTCGAAGCAAGTCTAACCCAGATGTTCTGTTTCAATAGAAGCAGTATCTCAATGGCCCTTCAGCGTCATAGGAGGCTGAGTACATTCCCCGCCCCCTTCACTGTGATTCGCCTTCGTCTGTAATCTACGGCGTCTGATTGGCCGAGCCTGCTCCGGACAGTGTTTGACCCTTTGATTTAAGAGGTGTAAAAAAGGGAGAAGACCGTGCCATGTTAGTCCCATATCGAAAACACATCCATTTAAATTAATTAATTACGTTCCGGTTTTTTTTGTTACGTTGAACTAATTTGTTGAAAGTTTTATAATTGAATTAGTCTTAATTATAATTTGCTCAGGGTCATTTACTTGGATAGAATAATGTAAAACGGATGAATACTTTACTTTATAAAGATTTTGAAGTTCTTGTACTTTGCCATTTTAATTTTATGCAACTTCATACTTCTATCACATTTTATTTTAAAGTTAAATAATGTAATTCTTACTAGATTTTTTGACTAGTTATTTAATACTTTGCAGATTCATATTTTATATACAAACTACATGATGCATTTAGAAAATATGCTACATTTGTATGGATTAAACTACCCAAAAGCATATAAAGTATACAACAACTACAGCTACCATAAAGTATTGATAGAAGACTCATAGGACATCTTGAATGAATGATTTAAAAAATGACCAACTAAACTAACCAAAAATGGGAGTGAAGAAGTTACCACAAACAGCCTTGAGTCACTTAATAAAATTTAATTGACAGGTTTCAAGAATGTCCAACCTTTTTTCCATTATAAAAAAAACCCAAAAACTTTGCATTGCTGCATCCGATAGGTAAAAAAAAAAATCTATTATCTACAATGAAATAACGAAACACGTAGGTGGACTGACTAATAAAGAGGTAACTACATGGATAGAATGTGTAATGTGATTAAACACCAAGTCACTGTTTTCCTACAAACACTATGTCTAACCACGAAACTGTATAAAATGCATCCACAAAATGGGGCAAATTAGTAAGTACATCCGTTACACAGTGGGGAAGAGAAGAATGTCTGTACATTATCTTCATTAGTATCACATTTCAGTTTTTGCTCTGTGGACGCAGGTTAGACTTATGATGCAGAGTCCATCCCCCACAGTACATGGGCTGAAAAAATAAAAAGTAAAAATGTCTTAAGGGCATCACATAATAGATACAAGACACCAATGCTTAACAAGTGTCTCTGAAAAGAAATGTACCATTTACAAAAAATATTTAAAGCATCCACTGGTGACAAAATCTCTTTTTACAGACCAGGGTGTGACATCAGCTGTTGTTTGCTCTGAGTGACTTGCCCTGGTTACCTATATCTTCATGCATCATAATTGTCTAAACAAATCCTAAAAGCTGGTCGTTAACACTCGACCAGATAAGCTGAGGGTGGAAGCATCCTCCGTTTCAGAGAAGAAGACCAGAACCGTCAACAGTCTTAGCAGCCACATGGTCAGCTCCCTGGAAGACTGGTGTCAGACTGGAGCGATAACAGAAGAAACCCAGCGGCGGTGCTGTCATTTGGTGTAAGACGGCGTGGCAGGAGGGAGTAAAAGTGAGAGCAGATGGTGCGGCAGATCAGGTGAGATGGGATGAAGAACCTCAGGCAGAGTTCACAGACAGAAGAGATGATGTTGGCGACAGTGCTATGAGACTCGGATCATCTGAGCCACGGTCTCGTCTGCTGCTGCCTGGGCTACCTCCTGCTGTTGCTGGAGGAGGAGGGGGAGGAGAAATGATCAATGAGGTCACCATAATACATTATGAGGAGATCTTTACAAAATGAGATATCTCCTATTCAGAAAAAAAGTAACACCTAATTCCATACACATTTTCAAAAATCCTTCAAAGTAAGTTGTAAGTGCTTAGTTGACGATGTATAATATATTTATTTTATTAGCTTGAGTCAGTATATGACAGGGGCCGGCAACCCGCAGCTCTGGAGCCACATCCGCATGCGGCTCTTCAGCCCCTCTGTTGCGGCTCCCTGAGTCTACATACACACTAATACATTTTCGTTTTAAAGCGGAGTTTCAACAAAGAAAAACGATCTCCGTCCACACAGCGTTTCAGCATCGTTTTCGAGATGATCTCCGTCCAGACAAAAATGTCTGAAAACGAATATCACGTGACTATTCACATACACTGGGTATGCGGGTGGGGCCGGTGTAAACAGGAAGTAGATTGGTTGCTTAAAGCCGCTAACCGTGACTTCAGACGGCTGCTCCGTAGGTCTGATAACTGGACACGCCGCTCACTAATCACTCCAATAACAGCTGCTTCCTCCACAGAAATGCAGACTTTAACTGGACAACAGCTGCTAGTCAAGAAATTTATGGATAAATCCAAAAAAAGAAAAGTCACGGAGGAAAATAGAGAATTTAATTCTGCATGGACGCATTAATTTGCTTTCACTGCCAACAATGCTGGCTTACCTGTATGCTTGATATGTGCAAACAAATCAGAAAGACTCTTCCAGAACAAACACACCGCATTTGCTGAAAAGTATCAAGCTGGATATGAGCAAAAAAGAGCGATTTCTCAACTGCTGCAGAAAACTCTCCTCTTCATAAGAGTTTGATACAACAGGTAAAATAGCAATAAAATGTCAAGAATTGTCTTTATTCTTGTCCTATATTTTCATAAATACAACAAACTATAGTTTTTGTATATATAATATAACTATATATAAAACGTTAAAAGCTGTAATATCAAACAGCTTTTGCGGCTCCAGACAAAATTTATTTGGTGGAAAATAGGGCAAAATGGCTCTTTGGATAGTAAAGGTTGCCGACCCCTGGTATATGATGGAGGTGATGTTTTTCTGCACAAAAATTCTCACCTGTGCCAGGGCCAAAGCCATTTCCTCCTTGTCTTTAGGTGAAAAGAAACGTCCTCCATCTCCTCGCTTGCGCTGCATAGCGTGACGGTGGCGAGACTCGTGAAGGTATTTCTGCTAAGGAGTAAGTGGTTGTACAGGAGCATTAGTATTTTAACACTGTGAATACTTTGCACCACCTCTGTACCAGTGCTGGTTGAAAAACACATTTTCGCACTTGCCTCTCGTCCTTCTCTGAGATTACATGGCTAAATACCACTAGACATACACCATCACAGCCCAAGATGATATACAGAATGAGCCCAGTATGAAATGGTACATAGACAAAACGTGCACTTGCATTCAGCAGGTAGTGAGGAAGAAGAAGCTTCAATGTGCCTGTGTGCGTGTGTGTTGTAAACCAATGTGTCTTACCCTCCTTTCCTTGGGGATCTTGCCCTCAGCCTCGAGCTTGGCACGAGCCTGTCTTCGCTTCAAGATGCGGTGGTACTGTTTGGCGTTGACGTACAGAGGTTCCTCCTCGAGCATCTCAGCCCCTGGCAGGGGGATACGCTGCATTGTGGGAACTGCACCACCTCCAGGCACCATCTGATAGTGGGAGAGACACAAACAGGGACACCGTGTTTAAAGCCTCTGGCATGGAAAGCACACGTGTATAGCAGCACGCGGACATAAACAAGTAGTTACTGTGCAAATACAGGTGTTTTCAGTCATTCTGGCTGAATAGACTTCTCTACAGGCTGATACTGGGTGAAGTTATGCTGGGGATTGCATGAGTAAAGAACTCAAAAGGTGCCCTGAAAAAAACGTTGTCCTGCCCTAACAAGTGCAGTAGAGGTGAGGGAGATGTCAATCAACCATAGTCTGTAAACGCCCATACAGTCCTAAGAAGAGTGAAAATACCTATGTGGGACGACAACGGGTGTTAAATAAACAGTAATATTCACTGCATTCAACGAAAAAAAAATCAAATAATGTTATTTTGACAGCTTTTCCATCAAATATACCACTTTAGAAAACATAATTATGTGTCACTAAATAATTTATTAATCATATCAACACAATATGATTCTACAAAAACAATATAAATACATTACTACACCACATTTCTACATTTTCACAATGGGTAGAGAAAGGAAGTTATGATTGGCCCAAAAATAAATAAATCGAAAAACTGGAAAAACTTTGATGCTCTTAAAAAAGGACCTCCACCACACTGTGTGAGTCTAGATAAAAAAAAAAGGTAATAAGATGCTGGATACCTCTGCACAGGGTCTTACCATGACCATTCCACCTGCATTGACCATGTTACCAGAGACGGGCAGGGTGACGGTCACAGTGCCTTGGCCACTATTAGTAGTGTTGGTGTTGGCACCCCCTGCCTGTACAATCTGGGCACCTGCCAAGCTGGAAGCTGGAATTGTGATCATTCCTGGAAACAGATTATGATCACAGTTGTTATGCAAAATGACAACTCAGCAGTGCTCTTCTTTATAAAGTCTACAAAGCAGAAGGCAAACAGAAAATGTAGGAGAAATCTGAGTTTACCCTGCTGCAAGACGGTGCCATCTGCATTGACCGGCTGGTAGACAATTGTCTGTCCGTCAGCCGTCTGTGCCACCTGTTGGCCCTGGACACTGATCTGCTGTCCCTGTGGGACCACAAGTAAGAAGAGAAGACACTCAATAATCATGGTAATAATCATTTGATTAAATGGATTTGCCGTTCAACTGGTCCGAGTGTAACACCTGGTTCTGCCCAGCGGTGATGGCTGTCTGGGGCTGCTGGATGATGATCTGCTGGGGCTGACCCTGCTGGCCCTGCAACTGGAGAGTCTGTCCGCCCTGCAGCTGGATCTGACCTGGCTGCACCAGCTGGATCTACACATGGACAAAGTAGCACCCATAGATTCAGGAACATCCTAACCCAATCACAATGTGCTTCTCATACTAAAATATTACACCCACCTTTCACATCTGCCAATAGTATTACACAGAGAACACATATCCTTTAACAAGATAATGTGGTTCAATCTGAATACAGAACTTAATCTGGTAACTGAGCGTCATCTCTTACCTGCTGTAATCCCTGAGCTCCAGATACAGGGACCTGCATTATGGTTTGACCCTGACCCCCCGACATGGCCTGCACCATTATGGGTTGCCCTGATGATGTGATGAGCTGCCCACCGCTCACCTGGACCATCAGAGGCTGTCCCTGGACCTACAGAGAGATACAGAAAGTTGTTATAACACCACTGCCCGTGTTTGTTACCTCAATATCTCATATGTGTGAAATCATACAATGTTAAATCAGGAACATCCAGGATACCACATCATGGATGAAATATGATGATTTGCTGTCATTTCTGTTTTGGGATACAAACATGAAACGGTCTGGTTCCATAGTAAATCCAAACTAACTTATGTACAGTATATTCTATACGATTTTGTTGTCATTAAGATTAAGATACAATTGCAAAATACAAAACCTCTTTATTCAATGGTTTTGTATTTACTGGAATACCGCTACTGAACCAACAGGTTACATTAAGTTGATTTACTTAAAATGTACATGATTAGGAAAGATGTTTCCATCAAATTAATTTGCATTCACTATGCGACTTGATAAGTACAAATGCAATTGGCATCCATCAATTAAGCGAGAGACCACAATGGACAACTGAAAGTCCGTGGCAGCAGTTGTACCATGGGGAAAAATGCCAGAGGGAAGCAATCCACTGCCATTTTGCAACTAGACAATAGAAAAACATAGCTAGATGATGAGAGGTGACAGCCAATAATGAAAATGGATCCTTGCTGTTCAGTACTGGTTCTTCAGCTAACAACAAAACACATCCATTTGACTCATGTTTCACACGTAACTTCCGTTCTCATTGGGAAGAACGTCTAACTTGCTCAACTTGCAAGAGACAAACACAACTCAGACAAACAGTAGTCATGAGAGCACAAGCGGGAACCCGAGGCTAACACGCAAAAACACACTGTGCTGAGGAACATGCAGTTCAGGCAGCTGTCAGACATGCCGGGGAGGGAGGATGAACCAAACAGCACATAAGACAGGTCATGAAAAACAGCCCTGGTTGTATGGCATGCAATCCCGTAAGCCGTAACACTGTCATGACTCTTGACGCAGGGCGGCGGCGGTGACACCACTACCTGGAGTGTCTGCACCTGCTGGCCTGAGGCCGTCACCACTGGCGCCTCTGTTTGCAGCTGCACAGCAGTCACTGTGCCCTGTGTCTAAAGGTAATGCAGGATAATACAGTCTCAGACAAGTCATTAACAGGGGGAAAAGACTGGATCTGAATCCACTGGAACACTAATTATGGGTACCAGTTACCTGTGATCTCATAGCAGAGTGTTAAATTGTTGGTGGTAAGACAGACTTCCTCATCAAATCAACATTAATGACAGTAAATCCTGTGCTCACCTGCTGTTGGATCTGTCCATTGGAGGTCTGCACAACTATCTGCTCCCCAGTAGTAGTGGTGGCAGTGGTGTACTGCTCCATAGCTTGTTATTGTCACAACCGTCTCTAGAAACAAAAGAAAGACACGTACAGTATTAGCTGACATTAGATGTATAATTCTTAGCAATGCATTTTAAATGTAACATACAACCTTCTCGATCGTCCAGAAAAAAAGGTATTTTCAACCGATCTCTAACGTTTCTGCAGCCAACTCGTTGTTTGATAACGTTTGGCATTAACGGTATTTAAGTACGGCCTTTTTCCATTTCAACTCATCACGCTAACTAACGTGTGCCATCAATATATCAAATGTTATGTCCGTAATGTGGCGGTGATATAAGAACCACACACTGGGTTGCTTTAACTGGGTGTTTTGCTTACAGGATATTTCCGTTGGAGCTAATAAGGCTAGCGTCAGTTAGCTACATACAACGCGTGGTAAACGTTAGAAAGCACAGACGGGAGGCTAGTTAACAGTTTAATAGCTAACGTCCGTCTTTAGGTTGGTTTGTTACTATAACGTTAGCTGGTGACAATGTGCTAGGCAACGTTTACTGATGGGAGGACATAGGCGTTATCACCCATCCCTTTGTCTGACGGTCTATATTTGAGCTAACGTTAGCTTAAGGCTGGTCGACCACCAGAGATCATGTATCCAGGAGCCAACATTGAAAACAACAAGTTATTTGCAGCCCAACCGGCCCAGGGACGCAGCGATCAAAATCAAACTGCCATTCGATTTTTTTTTTGCATTTAGCTGGGTTAGTAATTTGGTTGGTTCACGCCAAACCAATCCGTGCTGACAACTACCAATGCCTTCAATCGGGTCTCCCTTACCGTCTCTTCGCTGTCCGGTTTCCCTCTGATTGGCTCTAGTACAGCTCGCTAAAGCCCAATCAACAAAGTGAGCGGACAAAATGGCGCAAATGAGACAACGGCGCCTGGGAGGAGGTGCGCAGCTGCGTGACACATGAACACGGGTGCAGGGCCCGGGGCGACCGGCAGATGTTGCCATTTTGATATTTTCTGTTTTCTTTGACATCTCCCCTTGTATTGTATTATTTCCTCATCGTATAGTTTGGAATTTAAATGGCACACGTACCTGCTAAATCGTGTAATGGATGGTGTTGCGATTCGTTTTTCTACAAGAGAACCTCTTCGTTTAGTTCAGGGCCAGCTAATAACTGCACCTCCATTCCAGTAGTTGGCAGTACCGCACCGTCCTTGTGTTGTGAGAGGAATGTTTGCGGAAGTACGTCCACGAGTTTCTGAGGTATCTAGCTTTGGTGAAGGGTACTTCTCTGTAATAACTGCATGGACAGTTACTCTATTCAGCACAAACAAGCAGGGGACGTTATGCGGTTTGAAGACTTTGACTATTAGAAGTGCGTCAATGTCAGTGAACTTGTGTCTAACTGTTTGAGTCGCCTCTTTGGGCACAACTAGTTCAGGCTATTGGCTCAAAAGTGGGAAAGGAGAACACAGTGGGAACATGGCCCGACCTCTGCAGGTCCTCTCACTCCTCTCAAGGCTTGGCGCTCTGTGCGCGACTCCATCAGTTTCTATTAACAGCTGTCGATCTGCGAGCAGAGGAGCCAGCAGGGCAAGGATGGGACCGAGCCATGTGCACAGAGACAGAGCTCACGGCGATGACATGTCTGTTAATGATGAACTGGAGGATGTAGAAGACAAGCTACAGGCCTTGGTTGAGTAAGATCCACCATTATTCTAGTATAAAAATAAGTTAATGTGGAGTGCTTTGTGTGTGCTGCCTTGTTATTTTAAACTACCTGTCCCATGGTTTTCAGTGAGGAGAGAAAGGGGCAGAGGACTTTAAAGTATCATATACTGAGAAGGCAGATGACTCCACCAGGAGCTCCACAGAGGAAGCTAACCTGGGATGCCATTGAGCAGATCAGGTGAGGTGCCAACTCACCCAAGACATAGCTTTTTGTCTTCAAGGTAATTGTATGAATGAGGCTTAACAATTTACTCAATTTGTAGATATCTGAAGCAAGAGCAACCAGATGAGTGGACAGTAGAGCGTCTGGCTGAGGGCTACTCTGTCACCCCTGATGTCATCCTGAGAGTCCTCAGGAGCAATCACATCCCCGCTCTGGATAGAAAATTAAAGCAGGATGCCAAAGTAATGTCTGGTCTCGGGCAGCCGGCGCTGCCTTCAGGTGCTGGGATAGGGCAGATTAGGCTGAAGCTGCCTGGACACCACACATCAGCTGCCCTCCCACCTGGAAGTAGAGATCGTGCAGTGGTGCCTGTGGCTGAGCAGACTGTGATGCTTCGAGGTGAGGGTACAGGATCCCTGGCAAAGATTCCCGCCCCTGCTACTCTTCAGGCCACCCAGTTCACAGCTGGTAGTAAAGACGTCGCTGTGACGAGATCGGAAGAAGAGGACAGCACGTCCAACACAAATCCTTCAAAGGACGACAAAGAGGACGAGGAGAGCTGGGATGGACAGCTGCTGACAGACAAAGAACTTGAAGAGTTTATGGAAATGGAAAAGCCTTACCCTGTGGTGCAAGTTGGCAACGAATTCTTTGATGGAGAGGGCAACTTTCTGTATAGAATCTGAGGACTTCCTGTGTTGAACTGTTGACTAACCATGTGTGATGTTCAGGTTGGCATTATGACAATTATTTATCTGCTCAGTGACCTTCTAAACAAATTATTACTAAACAGGCAAAATAAAACAATTTTCAATGCATTTTTTCATCTGTGATGAAACTACAGTGTACTTTAAGAATATTTCATTCGACAACCAGTACATTTTTTGGTAATGGATCCCTATTGTAAACAATATATTTTTTATGTTGCTGTAAAATGAGTCAGGTGACAAAAATAGAGGAACTTATGAATTTATTGGCAAACTCAAAGAAAATTGCCTCAAATATACAGAAGAGAGAAACAAAGCAGATACAAAGATGTAACCTTGTATATTTACAGAACCATCACAATGACTTTATTAATTTATACAGCAGTTTTAAACAGTAAGAAAAATGTGATACTTTCACTTAATGCAATAAACCATTATACAATAACTTGCCAAGTGTCTCCCAGTGTATAGCAGCTACATAATAACCCTGTATCCACTAATCTCGTCCAAATTTCAATCAGAATTATGTATCATACCAAGACATGAAAGAGAGAATAACCAGGTTATTGTGGGCTGTTTTCCTTTACAAAGCTCTGTGGATTTAAAGAGTGAGAGTTAACATGCAGACTAATGAGAGCTCGTATGAAACACACATGTACATCACTGCTCAAGGATTCAATTTAGGCAACAAGTGCAACTTCAGGGTGTCACTGACATACTGGATGGAACTGGTTACACATTAGTTGATATAAATAATAGTAAAGGGATGCTGGCCACACATCGGGAGGGCCTCGCATCATATCCTCACAACAGGCACTTGTATAACCACATCCAATTTACTGCACTCTGAATCTGCAAGTCACAAATAAATAAAACCTGCATGAAAGCAACGTATTTAACAAAAGACAGACAAATAATTGTGCAACAAATGTTTTAAAGAAAGAAAAATAACGAAGACTTTGCATGATAGACAAGACAGATCTGTTGAGAGGCATTGACCAATCCAGTTTAGCTTTAAAATGACAGCAGTATCAGGATGATTAAAAAGAAGAAAAAACAGCAGTTCAATTTTAAATGATTTTTTTTAACAACTCTGTTTTTTGTCAATTTGCTCCACCTCAGATGCAAATACCAATTAAAAACAGTCCCAACAACCATGTCTGTTACCTCTAAAAGGCTACTACACTTTTAATTATGCTATACAACATTTACACGATTGACTTTTCTTTTCTTATTGCTTCTATGCTTCTGTCGCCAAATCATATTGATGTATTCAGTTATCTAAATCTGATGTAAAAAATATCTGCAGATATTTACTATCAAACTATAATTTTTCTGTCATTTCTGAACATTTTCGAACCACACTTTGTTACACAAGTTCAAAAGTTTGTTAGTACAAAAACTGCTGAAATGATTATAAACACGACTTGTATATGACTACAGTGATTATTACAGTCTTGTCACGTTGATCATTAGGTCACATTTAGGAAAAATGTTAAACTACAAACTCTAAGCATACAAAGGACCTTGTGCTTTGGGCAGTTAGAACTGCAGACATACATTTTTGAACAAATCCTGTCTTGAAACAGACACACTTTGCCCCCCTATACATTGATGTGTAATGTGTTTCACACAATGACATCTCCATTCACCAAACGTGCCATGAGAATTATTTAACTTGCACGGACAATTTTCTGAATCTAAACATTGTTATTGCTATCAAAACTAATGCAAAGGGACATTTCCACATATGTCTTATTACTTCAACCGTGGGTCTAAATGCCATGGAGTAAATGTACGCTGGCTTGCATTCCAAATACAGACTACAATAGGGGATTTCACAAATCAGTGCCCAGAGAGGAAGAAGCTGAAAACCTTTACATTTACATAGTCTGGGCCGTATGAGGTACACTTTTTGACAAACAACTACTTTGTTAAAAAGTAGGGATTAAGACTCAAATGGTTTTGGGAGAGTTATTAACCAACAGCAACCTTTTTTTACACCTACCAAATTCATACCACGTAAAAAAATGGCAAAGAAAAACAGGTTTATGTACAATTGCATGAGAAAAAGAACACAGATCTCCAACAGAAGTGAGAAGTATTTCCAGGAGCGCTCCCAGGTGATGGGAGAGGCAGGACCCATAATGCAATGGTGGTGGATTTATACAACTAGCTTTGCTTCAGAACCCATTACTCTGGCTCTGTCAGCAGTTCAAATTACTGCACAAATTCTTTGTTCCCTAAAATAAATAACTTGGAGAGTCAAACAGAATCAATAACTGAAGCACAAACACTACAACACCTCCCTCCTTAACTGTGGCATTAGTCCCAAGAAGCCTCCGTACATTCATTATACTTCATAGATGACAGCAGAGTGACGCAGACTCTTCGTCTGGTAGCTGAGGCCTAAGTTCATATTAGAAGGTGAAAGGAAGAAGTAGCTGGAGACAAAAGAGTGACAGGAGCAGCGGCCGGCCTCGGGGAGAACTGGAAACCTGTTGCTCAGTTGCATGACAGGTTGTGCCTGCTATTCGAGCAGGTCCTGTGTAAAGACAAGAAAATAGCATACCAATGAAGCCAGAACCAACACAGGTGAGCAAACAAGAAACCATTATGGTAATGTTTACACATGTACCTCACTGAGTTACTCAGGTAGCCTGGTTGTAGGGATATTTACGTTAATGTAGTGGCTTTGTAGCAACAACTTAAAAACCATGCTTTATGCTTTAAAACTCTGACTTACTCTTGGACCGATTACTGTTGTATTTAAGCTTCACCTCTAAGAAAATGATGTGTCAAGCAGTAGGTAGACAGAAATGTGGAGTGCAAAGCATGATTGTCCCTTTTCCAACAGTCTTGAATGTGACCAATTGTCCCAGACGATGTATCGGCTAATGATAGCTGATCACAGGTATTTTGGTATTGGCGTAAATGTCGGCTGACAATAAAAATTGCAGTTCAGAAATGCCAAAGTTTGAGGTCATTTAGAAACTGTGTCATTACAGAGTTTGTCCACCAGAGAGCACTAACGAGTTTGGGCAGATTGCAAGAATGAACAAGCTCTATTATCTCATCATCATTGTGGACTATTATGTTGCTCTGTTTCCTTCTATACCTCCACTACTTATATAAGACAAGTTCAGCTGTCACAGCAGGTGGAGGAGTGCACAGTGGGCCATCATGGCTTCATCACCATTATTAATGTTTAATAAAGTGAAAACGAGGCTCATGACATGCACAGGTTTTCTTCCTACATCAATAAACCCAAACAAAACCACAGTTGGGGTTGATTTAACAGTAGCAATTATTCTCTGGTGTTCTTGACAACATTGATTAAAGTAATTTATCTTCAGCATTAAGCTGTGTTGCAGTTTATTTTTGGTCTGGTTTGGTTGTTTTCTATGTCTTTCTATGTAACTACTTAAGGTATCTGCATTTCTACATGACATCAAGCAAGTAGCAAGCTTTAAAGATACAGACATATGCCGTCGGTTCCATTGCAAAACAATGGCCCAGTCTTAGAGGAAAAACCTGGTAACCATCTTTCTATCTTAGCCCGTGTATGAGGGAGGAAACGGTATCCACTGTACCTCATCCGAGTCGTCGTGAAACTCTATCTTGCCATTTTGAGTGTGGTTGGTCTCCAGCGGGTCGTCAATCCCATCAACAGCATTGTCCTCGACATGCTGCTGCAGCACCGAGTACCTGTGAACCAAGAACCTGTAGGGCACATTCAAAATATTATCAGGTCACTTAAAATCATCAGTAAAAGGAAAGAGCTGGCTCAATTACTCAATTACAAAAATACACTTTGCTATCCTGGACAGGTTTTGGTTTAGTACTAAACTATACACATGTGTGGAAAGAAACACGGACCTGCCACCACAGACATATTTCTTGACGAAGACGACTCCTGCTGCAATGCTCAGCAGCATGACGATGATGACTGTTATCACAATGGCTACAGACTTGGAGGAGTGACTGTCTATCTGTAAAAACAACAGCAGAACAACAACAGTGGGTTAAAGTGGTAGTGCAGGAACATACTGTAGGCAAACACACAGCATGAATGAATCTATATTCATGTCTTTTTTTCAGAAGTGGGCAGGAGTACTGACCAGAAGTTCGGGGGCCACCAGGTCACTCACACACCTCTTGCTGAGGTCGATCTCTTTACGCTCTGGACTCTTTCCTCCCTCACATTTATCTCCAGGGATTTTCCTATAGCTATGGACCAAAGACACATCAAGAGGTTATGAAAGTTAGTTGGAGGTTTGCAACTGTAACTGATGGATTTTTAGAGTTTGGGCTCTTTCAAATACAAATCAGTCTAAAACTGTTTATTGTTATTACTAATTGTTAATTTATTTTTATCACAATTATACAAATTAAGCTGTATTAATGCAACAGCCTACCCTTCCTGCGGCACATAATGGTTCAATTTTATTTTTATAACATTTTGTGCAAAAATTATTCAATTTCTATTAGTTAGTCTGTGTGCAGTGAAGCAAACATGATTCACCAAGAATGTCCTTTGCTTTTACAGTCAGCATTTATTCTTCCTCACTGAAAACATGAGACTCACCACTCTCACCCTCATCTGCTTCCTCTGACTGATCTCTGCATGACAACTACTTCCTCATCACTGAGAACAATCCTCTGTCACTGTCTCTACTATGAAATGTGGCAGTGGTGATGGCCTTGTACAAAATAAGATTTACACAGTATCTGTTTTAATATTATCTTTATATTGAAAATCACTGCTTTGATAAGACTCTTGGCAATACACTACACAATAACTAAGGAAAAAGATTGAGCAGATTAGACAATTACAGACAAGTTGTAGCGAATCATGTGGCATTGATGATTAAAGAGAGTCACTGACCCACTGGTCTGCAGTTGCTCCTCTTTGCCTTGCAGACAGAACTCAAGCACTTTGCCTTTCAGGTCCGGCTGCTCCACACACTCCGAGCTGTTCTCCTGACGGTAGTATCCAAAGTCACTGCAATGAGTCGGAAAATGCCAGGATGGTAAGCAAGAGTGGAATTAATATCCCAAGTCACAATTCATTTTTACTCCAGGATACTTTTACACTGCTATTCAATACCAATTACCAATCCTCAAGTTACTGTAGTTTATGTTTCAAAGTACATCCATTCCGTATGAGCTGTGTCAGTGTCAGATAAGGAAGTTAATCACATTTGAATGAGCAACCTTTTAACTTTCCTTAAGTAGACCTTTACACCAGTAATTTGACTTCCAATAAAAGCAATTACAGCCCGTTAGCAGCACTTCTATCTCAACAGGATGTTGAGGTAAAAGTGAAGTATACTAGACAGAATGCATGCTAAACAGAAACTTTCTCCCATAATGCAATGTACAAAGGCAATGGAGCTGCTCACAGTGGAACCATTTAAAAAAAATGTGTATTCTGGTCAAACAGCTAGAATTATTAAATGAAGAAAGATATTTTGCTTCCTATTTATGAAGTTTAACTTGCGGCAACATGTCAAAACTGCAGTGTGATGGACAACTGACATTGCACGATTAATTGATTGCATCACTTCCTGTTATTATTAAGTCTGTCAATTCATTTGGTATACTAACTGCAAAAATAAACTATACCTATTGGTATGTGTAATATACTGTACAGAATTGGTATAAGGTGTGGATGTGGGACACAGCTCAAGTCTTACCACAGGAAGTCATCCAGGGTGCACGGACACAGGGTTGGCTGGGTGTTGATCTGGTAATCTCGTCCGTTCCAGCAAACAGAGTCTTTCCTGAGACGCAGGAACTTCTCTTTGTAGCCCAGCATGCAACCATCGTTGGGGTCACTGATGTCATCTGAGTGGGCCAACCACTGCACATAATCCTTGTCCACACCTATGACCATCAATATTTTGGACTCTGTTTACATATAACCTCAAACAACTGACAAATGATCTTTAAATTTACATAAGTGTGTTAAAGTCAGTTTGTTGTATCAAACACATTCTCATGTCACTCACAGTCTCTGGTGAGAAGCTCCCTGAAGTCAATTGTGGTGGAGATCCAGTACTGGCTGAGAAGGGCGTCTCTGTAGCCCCAGACACTGACATTCATGGAGCGAGCTCCTGGCTCTGATGCCAGCCCAGTAAAGTAGATGGGGTCTTTGGTGAAGTTGTAAACACCCCAGCACTGTCCTTCGTCAGTAGAAAATCTGTCAGGACATCAACGAATGTGCAAACATTAGCATGACCCAAATAAACTTTAAAAGTAAGGCAATAACATATGAGAGGAAGTTGTATAGCTGCAATTTAAATTAAAATCTGAATATATGTAAATCACATAAAGATAAAAGCAAAGACTCCATGTGTTACAAACTCATCTGTTCCCTCTAACTGTAACTCACTTGATCCTGTTGATAGGTTGGCTGGGGTTGTGCTCCACGGCAACCAGCAGCCCTCCAGAGTCCAGAATAGCGTAGTGATGGGGCCCAACCAGGGCCTTAATCCAGGTGTACCCCCCATCATCAGACACATAAACATCAGGCTTCATCACTGAGATCGAATCACCAACACTCCCTGATGAGATACACAGAAATGGTGATATGGCAAAAATGTCTAGTTTATCCAATTAATTAATTAATTTATTCCAATAACTTCCACTTCATCTAAAAAACTGAAGAATTACCATGAGCTAAAATGAGACCCACAGCGTTTGGTTCAGACAGAGGCAGCATGGGGACGTTCAGGCCCGTAGCAATACTGTAGGCTGCGTGGATGTGGAGACTGCACTATAGACGCAAACACAAGAAGCATTTGGTATCGGACTGTTTATAGTACAAACACTGTGAAAGTCAAAAAAATAACATAATAAAAAAGTAATCAAAGCACACATTTTCCATCAAGACTGAACAACTTTCTATGAAATTCTTTTTTTCCTCTCTTTACCTTGTCTGGGTCTTTGGCTGTAGCGTCACACTTGGTGTTGGCAGGTTTCCTCAGGGGAACCCATTCCCCTCCCTGATCAAAGGACACCACAGACTGCACAGAGTTATCTGGAACAAGAAGACAAGGACATCACACTAAGCATTTAGCTGATACCCCTATCCAAACACAATGTGTGCAAATAAAGTTTAAAAGGGCTAATGTGTAGCATTTAGGAGGATCAATTGGCAGAAATGAAATATAATATTAAAAGGTATGTTTTCTTCAGTGTAAATCAGCGTGATTCGTTAGGATGTGCCCCCCTAAATGAAGCATCTGCTGCTACTTTGGCATTGTCAGTCTGTTCTGTCACTCTAGTGCTACCAGCTGGAAAGTCCTATGAAAAATATGTAAAATACCCATTTCTCATTAAAATAGGTTATTTTTTTTGCCTTTTATTGGCCATCTATTTGCTGCTGATGTTATTATATACAAGGTGAAAGACAGGAGATTGTTCAACAGAAAATACAGTGAGCAGCAGACGTGATGGAGTCAATATTTAACTGGTGATGTGGTATTTCTGCTGAAGTGTCAGCCAGCCGCATCAGATAGACAGCACATCTAACACTGAACATCTAATGAAATATTTACTTAACGCCCTCCCTCTGGCATGTAATGGAGAAGTCATATGTGTATGTTTTTCTGAGGGGAAATTGAGTACAGGCATATGTTTGCTATTCCTTTATCAAAGCACAGGCACATGAATAGAGCTACCTTCTGCTAGGACACTGGTGAGGAAAACTCCTCGCAGGGAGGTGACGTTAGTGAAGTCTGTATCGCCCCCCGTGGCGGTGTACAGGTGGCGCTCCAATGACTTGGAGTAGACAGTGCCCCGGTCATCTGATACATAAATGGTGCCGAATCCTGTATCTGTGAAAGTAGAAAATAAACACAAGTCAGTTCACACATACCGCTGAGGAAATTCAGATGCAGGGTTTCAGAGCTGGTCATTTGAAATAATGAAATATTGGAGTTAATATGGTGCAAGTTCTCTACCTGACCATAAGGACATATGATTAACTTTTGAACATTACCTCCTGGCTCGTCCACATGCATGAAGACCATTTCATTGTTGGCTGCCAGGATGGAGTAGAACTGCTCGTGACCAACAGGTGGAAGCTGGGCCATGTTCCACGTCTCACCCTGGTCCACTGACACGTGGATCATCCTCAGAGTGCCCTGCAGAGAAAGAGGCAAGAAAGATTTAAAAAATAAACAGAAAGCAGGGCAGAAAGAAAGAGGAAATAATTAAATCAGTTTGGAGAGTAATTACCTCATGCTAAAAGGCAGAGGAAAAGAAACAGGGTCATGTACACAATATGTGTCATGAGAGCTATGTATTTTGAGTGTAACAATATCCACATGAGCTCACCATGGAGCGCACATTTAGCAAAACATTCATCTGACTCTGACCATTGAAGTTAATATGGTGAGTTGTTGTTTTCTATGAACATTTCCCCATCTGATTCTCTTAAAATACGATACTTCCTTATAATTACTCATGGGTGATTTTACCAAATGACTTCTCTTTTAAACCAAACATGGCGATGGGAAGAATACCAATTTGAAATGCCCTGTCATAAAAATGATCTAGGAGGTACAGCGAACATGGCTCACCTCACAACAGCATACTTTATTTCAAATTTAGTAGACTGAAGCTTTTTCTTACAAACACAAATGTCTAAACACAAACAATATTTTGCCTGTTTCTGTATCTGCAGGTGATTTGGACCAACTTTAGACTGACCTTGCCTGTCATAACAGAGGCAAACAGGAAGCGTCCACCATGGCCGAAGGAGTAGATCTTACCGGCGACAGTCTTGATGTTTTTACCGTAGTCTGTCGACCTCTTCAGTTCCAGCATTCCCCGATCACCTGAAAAAAAAAATAGAAGACAATTTAATTATTAAAATGTATAAGTTTAACTAATAATTACATATAACATTTAAGAGGAATATGAAAATCTTGAAAGCATTTGTCATTACAATTTTTATGCAAAATCCAATCTAAATCCAGTTAATCGATGATAAACAGAGGTTTTGATAAAAACATGTAGCCGCTTATCTTTGAAACTGCCTTGAGAATGTTTAAAATACATTATATTTCATGTGCTGCTCCTCAGTACATGTACACAAAAGTTGCACTTAAAGAGGGGACCACTTACTGCAGGATCCGTTGTGATTGGCTGTAAAGAAGATGGTATTTTTTCTTCCCCTAGAATCAGAGTGGAAAGTACCAAAAATATCAGATAAACAGACACGCACATTTGAGTCCACATACTCAAGGATATGTAAGCAAACTATAGATATAGACTGCTTTTTTAATAAGGCTGTAACAGCTCTCGGTGAGCTTTCATCTCAATAAACAACAAATCAGGATGGAGGAAATCAGCACTCATACTGGATTCTTTATGTATTCTCTATCTATTCCCATAATAAGTTTTGCTTCATTGTGAAAGTAAGTATCACATGACATAGCTTATCAAATGCAACCAGCATAAAGTCATGCCCTTCCTAAATATTTACTGTCTTTTGAGTGTGGTCTGCCCCAGTTAAGAATGACCCATTTTCAAGGAGCTTTTTCAGATCAACGTCTTTGGGATAGTAATAAAGACTATTTTGTACATACAGTTCACTCAGACCTTGAAAATGGAGCTTTAAATGTGACTAAACAGATATCTAGAGCTGTCAAGGTTACTAAGTAATACATACCAGGAAGTTCCTCTAAAAACAACAAGAATGCGGAGAGGGCTTGGCCACACCAGAGTTAGTCAAACATTCACTGATTGCTCTGCAATGCAGTTGTACTGGCTATTTTGCTAAGGTGGAGCAACAATAAAAGTTGTGTGAGAAAAACTCCAAACATGTTGGCCTCAGGTTCTTTAAGGTTATTACAAATCTCAATGAGGGAGAGCAAGTTAGCATAACTGTGAAGGAGTCAAAACATGGTTTAAAAACGTTACATCCATCACCAGTCTATCTTCAACTCCCTTTAATAATTAGGTTGTTGTAGGGAAAGAAAAGGAGGATACAATGTCCTGTTTTTAAATGTTTTCTGCATGTCAAACAAATATGAATGCTGATCTTCCACACCTCCCTTATCTCCCTGACCACAAATATTTCCCTGAGTCACAGTTTGTTCATCGATCACCTGACAAAGATGCTAATCTAAATAATAATCATCAGTTTGTCGTTTCTTACCATTTCACAAGACACACCATGTCGTGGATCATTTTCCAGTTGCTGCCAAAATCTTCGGACAGCCAAAGTTCATTCTGAGGACAGAAGAAAAAAAAGATTTGTTAAATTATGAACTCCTGGTTCAACTAACACCACTGTTTACATGGCTCACACGCCCATACAAAACATAGCCATGTTAATAAATGTACTCTGTGCAAACAAATGATTGACCAACGGGGGTCTTCTAGCTATGAGGGAGTGAGATGATGGCGTTTGCTTAAGGGTTTTACAACCTGCCATGAAAAAGGTCACTTAAGTTAATGACAGATGTACTATTGCTAATTACTAATCTGAGCTTTATATAGACTAACTTGCATCCAAACTGGTTACTTTCTTAAAAAAAATATAGCTCCTTGACATTCACTACTCACGCTTTTGCTGAGGGCCAGCAGCACATTGGAATTATCAGGGTTGTAAGTAATCTGCGTCAGGGGGATGAAGGTCAGGTCCCGGGGGGTGAAACTCTTTCCAAAGTCATTGGAGACAAAGATCCGAGACCCATAACTTCCGGACACATCTCCCGTCAGGATCACCTAGAAGCCACAGCCCCAAATTCAGACCGATGAAACCATACAAGATGATAAGACCTTAAAGGTTCTTCACAGAAGACACATTTTAGATTTATTGATGAGGACATGACATACTTTGCCAGAGTTCCCGATTGCAATGCCAAACTCTGATCTGATAAAGGTGTTGTTGATGAGACTGGTCACATCCTGGAATGACTTCCCGTAGTTCTCACTGGCAGACAAATGGTTCCAGTCAAATTAGATGCAAAACAAATACAAACTATGTTGTTTTTCCAACAGGTGAGGTTGTGAGACTTACCTTCGATAAAGTTTAGACTGCCCAAGCCTTACCATGAAGAAGGGCACCTGAAAAGTCGTCAAAGCCAGGATGACCTGCCGAGAAAAGGAGGTTCAGCTTGAGGGAAGTGGAGCATGGATCATTTATTAAAGTGCATGATGAGAACCTGATGTGAGGGAACTCGTTGTGTGATCTACCAGGTTCTTTACTACTCTGTCACTTCCATACAGTTCACTGAATGGTCCAGCCAAGTTTGTTCCCATCATGTCACAGAGGAACCACAGCATGAGAGACATGTTAGGTGCAATTAGATTAGAATATAACACTCACCCCTGTGCCATCTCCAACCCAGGCCAGTGACACCGACCCACTCAGGTCATTGAAGGAAAACTGAGAAAAGATGTAAAACACATTGAAAATCAAACAGGGTAAAAAGCATAGCACCAATTGAGCAGTATGTCTAAATAGCTGTGAGAATGAAACTAAATTAAGTGAGGATTTTGAGTCTAGTTTGCAAGAAGGGATAAACTGACCACACAATTATAAACTGGAGTCAAAACCTATTAGTGAATTTTGTCTCCAGGTTGTATTTTTGCTTTGACTGGCACCATGTTTCCCCTCACCATGTGGTCAAGCGTAGATGACAAAGTGTAAAAAGTGAAGCACCACTTATCAGACCACGAAAGAATCCCAGCAGGCACAAGACTTCTGAATACAGCTACTGAATACCAAAAAACCCTGGGATCAGACTTTACTCTGACATTATTTGTGTGCAAATCAAGTAAATTAAGCTTGATTTTCATTATCAAGTAGTGCAGCTGCCTGATTAAAATCCTTGATTCCTGAAACCAATTCAGTGGCCCAATATTCTCCAACCATGTGAACATTCACAAACTGTTTAGGGCAGGTCTCTTTCAGTAGTTCATGCTGTAAGCAGCTCCAGTACCGATGGGACCTGCAACAGAAACCTCAAGGGGAATGACGAAGCTGAGCCTCCAGGAATTCTGTCGACTTTAGATTACCGAGGCCCTCCCATACAGAGACTGCAATGCAAAGTTGATCACATGGCAATGAAGAGCTAGGCAAATAAGCTGCACTGCATCGTTAGATACATATTATATAAAGTGTATTAATTTGGGTGCTTTTACTTCCTGTGCTATACCAAATATAGCCTTCTGTCCTGTCCAAACACAATACTGAAGTCTCTCTGTGTCCTAACTTAGTTCCTGCTTGCCAATGCTAACTGCTTTCACTACCACACAAACACAGCTTTTAATTAGGCTTATTACAAAATAACTAACACACAGCCAGTCACATGGATCCCACTGGGCCAATTTCCCTGTAAACAGATTCACTCTCAGTGAGGCACAGAGAAGTGGCATCCTCAAGTACAGAATACAGTTGCTTCCTTGAGAAGAATGAGATATAGGTCATGGCCATTACTGGAGCATTTGAGAGGTAAAACCAGTCTGGTGGAGCTTGAAAGCTCAGTGGAGCCTGCGCAAGGTCTTAAAGAATGAGGAAAATAGGCGTCGTTACTGTTTCACTACACTGTATTGCACTGCACCAAATGTTAAAGAAGAAAAAAAAAACATGGCAGGGCACAACTGGTAGCCAACAGAAAGCCAAGGTAGTATCTTTAATGGCTGTTTGAGGTGTAAAGACTTGGACTCCGCCAGTCATGTTGATTCTTTAATTGTGTGTTTTTGTTGTAGCCAACAACAGGAAAAAAATAAATCTACAGTGCAATGTATCTTGTATCTAACTGGTATCTCGGGCTTAACTGCTGACAGTTGAATGGAAAACAGCCCATCAGTCGGCAGGTGTCTCCGCACACAGAATAGCTGATTAGGCCTATAAGTGCACCTGGTTAGCACCTGCGCATCGTCTTGTCTAGGCTGCTCATTTCATTGTCAGACGTGTGAAGAGTAACCGGACCTCTGTTGGTAACTTACAGGGTGGGTGTTGTCTGCTAACTTGGTGTCATATCCTTGAAGAGCTTTGCAGTTTTCGCCCAGCTCAATGCTCCTTCGTCTTATCTTGTGGTTTGGTGATGCAGCCAGCCATGCAGGCAGATATCTCTTTATGATGTTCCCAGCTTTCTCTCCAATGTTTGAACGCCTCACAAACGACTGTCCGGAGGGTTTTGATCCCAGCTGAAAATCTACACCGGCTGTGAGAGTGGAAAGCGATAACAGCACGATAGAGCGCAGCAAAAGTCCCATCCTCGTTCCTGTTGTCACTGGCAAATAAAACAAAACAAAGACGGGAAAAACACCCACAAACCAGTCTTTGTTTATGCTGGTCTTGCCTTCAAATTGAAGGTCGCTACAGCTCTGCCGCGGATGACTTCAACAACACAGTAGTCCTACTGACAGCGATTATTTCGGGCTTTGACAACACGGAGCGCCCTCAAAGCTCCGATTATTTCCCCGCGCAGCAGTGGAAAAAATATCAAAACAGAAATAAATCGCAATTTTGCGAAATTAACTGGAGTATTTGACACCAATCATTCGCGCTGCAACTCCTCAGCCAACATGATACACTGTAACGATCACGCAAATTGTGTCTGTGGGCTGCAATGCCCTGTGCAGAGAAGAGCCGCTGTGATTGGCTGATCTTCTATTCTGGTCCACCTATCCGCTGTTTTGATTGGTGCAGTTCTGAGAGGGCGGTGCCAAATAGGGGCGTTGCATATTAGCTGTCAAAGCATGCCAAGCTAGGTTGAGCAATACTATCAAAAATATTCCATCCAATCTAATTTAAAGACCAAAATATCAAATTAATAGGCCAAATACGTCACTTGAAAAAAATAATAAAAAAAAAATAAAGATAAAATGTGAATTTGCACATGTACATTTTTGCCATACGTCTGGTTTTTGTATGTGAATTGTTTTCTCAATTAATTTTCTCAGAGTCAAAGAAGATGACAAACTTGTTCCCCCTCATGTTAAATTATTTTAATGTGTCCACCAGCCATATAGTTTTTTGAAAATATCAAAAATACCTAAATATAACAATAACATGTGTAATATGTGCCATGAATTAAATGCATTTTTTCACACTTGTGCCACAGTTCACTTTGTCAGGAATTAAACATTTTGGTCTGGTGTGATGTTGCGAGGAGAAGAAGAGACTGCATTCCAAAAACAACTGGAGAAAATTAGTTGTAACTAATAATTAGTGGTGCATTTTTGATGGCAGATATTTTGTAGTGAAAAAAAACGTAATTAATTGACATTAACACAAACACATTTTCTTGAATACTGTAATTCATTTAAGTCCCTGTTCTAAAACTTTATTTCAGTTTCACTTGTCACATACAAGTACATACAGTTGTGGTCAAAAGTTTACATACACTTGTAAAGAACATAATGTCATGGCTCTCTTGAGTTTCCAGTTATTTCTACAACTCTGATTTTTCTCTGATAGAGTGATTGGAACAGATACTTCTTTGTCACAAAAAACATTCATGAAGTTTGGTTCTTTCATGACTTTATTATGGGTTAACAGAAAAAGTGACAAAATCTGCTGGGTCAAAAATATACATACAGCAACATGAATTAGCAATTTTGGTGACTTAGAAAGTTGTGTCAATGAAATGAGCTTCATAGCATGGCCTCTTAACTTCTTGTGAGTGATTATGAGTGACTACAACTGGTGACTTCTCTGAGGCCATTTAAATAGGGCTCATTGGATACAAACGCCCACAAACGCTACAATGGGAAAGTCAAAGGAGCTCAGCATGGATCTGAAAAAGCGAATCATTGACTTGAACAAGTCAGGAAAGTCACTTGGAGCCATTTCAAAGCAGCTGCAGGTCCCAAGAGCAACAGTGCAAACAATTGTTTGTAAGTATAAAGTGCATGGCACTGTTTTGTCACTGCCACGATCAGGAAGAAAACGCAAGCTATCACCTGCTGCTGAGAGAAAATTGGTCAGGAGGGTGAAGAGTCAACCGAGAACCACCAAAAAGCAGATCTGCCAAGAATTAGAAGCTGCTGGAACACAGGTGTCAGTGTCCACAGTCAAGCGTGTTTTGCATCTCCATGGACTGAGAGGCTGCCGTGCAAGAAGGAAGCCCTTGCTCCAAAAGCGGCACCTTAAGGCTCGACTGAAGTTTGCTGCTGATCACGTGGACAAAGATAAGACCTTCTGGAGGAAAGTTCTGTGGTCAGACGAAACAAAAATTGAGCTGTTTGGCCACAATGCCCAGCAATATGTTTGGAGGAGAAAAGGTGAGGCCTTTAACCCCAAGAACACCATGCCTACCATCAAGCACGGTGGTGGTAATATTATGCTGTGGGGCTGTTTTGCTGCCAATGGAACTGGTGCTTTACAGAGAGTAAATGGGATAATGAAGAAGGAGGATTACCTTCAAATTCTTCAAGATAACCTAAAATCATCAGCCCGAAGGTTGGGTCTTGGGCGCAGTTGGGTGTTCCGACAGGACAATGACCCCAAACACACATCAAAAGTGGTAATGGAATGGCTAAATCAGGCTAGAATTAGGGTTTTAGAATGGCCTTCCCAAAGTCCTGACTTAAAATCCCATTGAGAACATGTGGACAATGCTGAAGAAACAAGTCCATGTCAGAAAGCCATCAAATTTAACTGAACTGCACCAATTCTGTCAAGAGGAGTGGTCAAAGATTCAACGAGAAGCTTGCCAGAAGCTTGTGGATGGCTACCAAAAGCGCCTAATTGAAGTGAAAATGGCCAAGGGACATGTAACCAAATATTAGCACTGCTGTATGTATATTTTTGACCCAGCAGATTTGATCACTTTTTCTGTTAACCCATAATAAAGTCATGAAAGAACCAAACTTCATGAATGTTTTTTGTGACAAAGAAGTATCTGTTCCAATCACTCTATCAGAGAAAAATCAGAGTTGTAGAAATAACGGGGAAACTCAAGAGAGCCATGACATTATGTTCTTTATAAGTGTATGTAAACTTTTGACCACAACTGTACATGATATTTAACCTCTGCATTTAATCCATTTTAAGAATTTAGGATCAGTGGGCTACTGTAAAGGGTCTGGGGAGCAACTTGGGGTTCAATGTTTACGCAAGGACACTCCAACATACAGACAGTAGAACCCGGTAATTGAACAGACAACCTTGTGGTTATGCGTGAGTCCAAATATGTTCTTGATTACATTGGTGCATGTGATGGGACAGCGGGTCATAACAAACCCATGACGACTGGTCATATGATGCAGGGGAAAAATATCCTGTACCCATTGCTGCCATGGGCCAGACTGAACAGATTCATACAGACCACAAACTGTAATTCTAACATAACAATATGCAGTTTTAAGTTTCCATTGTAGTGTGCCAGGTAATCTCTTCTGGATACTTGCAGTTGGACAGGATGGGATTTTATTGCCTATAGTCATACCAGCGGGGTTACTGAAACTAACTCTCTGTTAGGTGGGAGGATCTGCTCCGACAGTCATGATGATTATTTGATTATCCTCATGTTTGACCTTTAGTGGCATAACCTGTTCGACAAGCCTGCAGGCCTGTCCACATAACAAATGGGTGTCATCTCTTCACAGCCGAAAATAAAAGGCTGTTGAACAAGTTTCAAAAACCTGAATAAAACCTGACACCTTAAAGTTGAACCCACAGCTTAACTACACACATATGTGCCTTGGATCATCGAGAATACTCTTTGTATGGTTCAAGTCTTGCTTGTGTATTTCTTGATTCCCAGATTTACTCAGAAAGCCAAACAATCTGATCTGGGGAGAAGCATTCCTCCACAAAAAGACTGTACAATGGAGTTGCAGCCCCTCCCCCATGGCCGCTCAGTCAACTATTAAAAGGTGGAGAACAAAGCCACTCTTATGCCTTTGAGATGTACTCTGTTAGGATGAGAGCGGTGTCTTCCTGCAGATTTTCCTTTTTGGTTGCACAGTGTATTGAGAGACGGTGGGAAAACTGAAGGATGGAACAAAGTGCCTTTCCCTGTTACCAAGCATTTCTTTTAATTAACCGAAACGGAGGGAATTACATGGACGGTCTGTGTGTCAATGAGTTCAGCCTACACTCAAGAGAGTCATGGCAAACACATGGCTTTGTAAAAAGGGTTATTTTAGTAATGTTTAGGTAGTGTCTGTGGAAATGGCGACTTCTAGTGAAAAGTAATTACCATTACAGTGCATTTACGATGTACTCCTGAGCATTTTGAACACCCTGCAAACTCTAATTCAAGGTGGTTATAAACATACAATATATAGTTTTTATAAAATTAGATTGTCATCAATGATATACATATTCACCACAATTTTTTTTCTTAAGACAAAAAAAGTTTAGCTCCCGAATATTTTCAAGAACTGACAGTTTGCAATTTGGAATCGAAAGGTTGCACTTCAGCATTTTGGAAGTATGCATGAAGAGTTTGTTTCTTTTCAGCTGTTACCATTGTAGGTGACTATCAGCAACTTCAACTTAGTCACCGAGAGGCTAAGCAGGGGAAACCAACCTGCGGACGCGCTGCTTGTAAATGATTCACGCCGATCCAGTGGCTGAGTGTTTATTGGGGGACAACAAACAACTTGATTGTGGATAGCATACAGTCATAAGTCCAACAATGACAATAGTACTGTTTGTAGCGTGTACAAATAGCGTGTATAAAGCGGTCAACAAAAAATAATGCTCCCTCTCTCACTCCCTCTCCTTCCATTCATTCAACCAGACCAATATCACTGAACCGCTGATAACCCCATTGTGGCCATCCCCAACACCACGTGACTCGATTACCGGAAGTGACAAAAAAGGGTATACAAAAAGACACAGGCCATACCTGGCTCCTACAACCATCATCATGTCTTGGGAAACTATATGATATGAGGAGGACAGATTAACCTGAGGCCCTAGGGTAAAAGATTGTTGCTGGGACCCGATAGAGCCCCTAACATCTCCTGCCATCTGTGCATTGTGTATGTACCTTGTTGTACAGTTCACACTGAAGACAACACATGGTTTGATTATACCCAGAGACCAACCAGTACTCCTGAAGTGACCCTGTGTCAGTTTATGGTAATTTGATAGAGCAAAACTCAATTATGACGATGTGAAAACAATATAAACGAAAATAACTAAGTTCCCCTCGATAATATTTCAGAACCAATTTATTTTATAAGTTAATTAGTTACAAATAAGTTATATATGGTGAGTAAATGTAGAGTCTTAGGCCTAAAAGTACAAAACTATTAGCATCAACTTAAAATACCAAGAGGGCTCATTTTGCAGAATAGCCCATTTCAGAATAATATATGTTATATTCCTGGGTTAAAATTATTGATGCATAAATGTGTACTTCACTTAAATGTAGCAGTCGCTAAGATGAGGAAAATGTACATTACTTTATATACTGTTGGGTAGCTTAATAGTGTATCATAATTAATTAATATCCTTATACAATTTAATGTATATTTTGTGTTAATAATCCAAATCTGCAAAGTGCAGAAGTTGTCAAAGAAATGTAGTGAAGTCAAAAGTAGATGATTTGCCTTGTAGTGGAGTAGAAATATAAAGTAGCATGACATAAAATGACTCCAAATTACTTTAAATTTGTAGCCTACTTAGTTACATACCAACACTGATAATAATGAAATGAATGTATCCATTAAGTTATACTGACAGGGGCCATTCTGCATTATGAGAACCTTTACCTTTGATACATGACATTAAGTATTTATTATAAGTATGTATTCACTTATAGATCAATTCCCTTATTCCTGCATCCCTTGCACTCTGCACCATTGCACAATTGTCCTACTGCTTACACATTTCCTCTTATTCTGATGTATTACATGCTCTGTTAATACCTCTCTGTACATTGGTCAAATTGCAATACACGACTTTTAATTGGGTTTACATTGTTTTGCAAACTATTTGGCGTTACATGCCATGAACGGTTAACAAGACTCACACATGTAAATATCTACTAAAATAATAACCACATTTATAACACAACTTCCTCACCAGTGTGACCACCGTGTGCCAGCAGCGCCCCTGTCGACGCGTGATCGTCAGTGATCACGTGTTATCGACAACGATTCGCTGAAGTTGGAGAAAACTTTGACAAGCCTTTAGCTCTTCGGGAGAAAGAGAGAGAAAGAGAGAGCTGCTAAAGATCGAGGAGGAAAGGAGACACATTAACGATACCAAAAGGTTATTGATCTCCTGACACACTATGGAATCTATCGCCCAGGTAATAGCGCTGACAGGAAGCTTGCACACGCTTAATGGCGCATACTTTTTTTTTTTACGCAAACACACCTATTTGTGTGTGTCTGCAGTGTAACAGCTTCTTCTTCACATTGCATGTTTGTTTCTTATTAGAAAGTGATGTCTGCGCGGTTCACTCTTGACTTTGGACCTCTGAAAGAACCGTTGGCATTCATCCGCTTGCTAGAATGGGTAAGTTTATCCCAAATCTTTTGCACCATTACGGCCTATGGCGGGGTGTCTTCATCATGAGCTGTCCATCCCTGGTTGCTGAAATTCCATGCAGATTGATTATGTTGTTTGTCTTGTGACCCACTGCGTGCCTGGTGAGGCTGTGACACTCATCCTTTGAGCTGTTAACACCGTTTCTAATAACGCTAGTTCAGGGGGCGTCCGTGTATCCAGTATCCAGATAACGTTACGCAGTACCGTTAAGCTTCAACAAAATGTCTAAACCACAAACTATGTGTTCAATGTAGCACCTGTAGCTAATGATGTATACGGTAGGAAAAGACTTCATGTGGTGACTAACTCTTAAGGTTGACAATATTTCTTGCCTAATTAATTCAAAATGTGACTTTTGCTAGCAGATGAGTATTGGTATGTGTGCTTTCACTTTCCAGATAAAAGATCCCAGTGCGTTGCTGACATTACTAATTTTAGCGATGCTTTTTAAAGTACGGACATTCTGCTGTGAACTGTGAACACCAGTCACAGTGATGGCATCCGGTGATTAAGACGCTTTCCTGTCAAAAGTGTGTTGCATAAAATGAAAAGGGAAGTGTGTGTGTGTGCGTGTGTGTGTGTGTGCGTGAGTGAGAGAGAGACAGTTTGATCAGCGCTCAACATGCCAACGTGTCTCCTCTTATCTTGTGTCTGCGGCTGCAGGTGTTCTCCATATTTGCCTTTGCCACGACTGGAGGTTACAGCGGCACCACCAGCATCAACGTCCAGTGCCATGAGAGGCCCAGTCAAGAAATAAAGGCAGACTTTAACTACCCATTCAGGTGTGTGTGTCTCTGTGTTTGTGTGTGTGTGTGTGTGAGAGAGAGCAAACAGTCTCACACTCCTTTACAGTGAAGAACCAGCTTACTGAAAAGTGTTTGTGTTTACTCTTAGGATTTTCATAATTTTCAATTCATATCTGTGTTTCACACAGGTTGATGCAGCATCCCTATAATGTTCCCGATTGCAAAATCAACCAAACTGTCATTACCACTGCATACTTCCTGATTGGAGACCATACATCCTCTGCACAGTTTTACGTCTGCATTGGAGTGTTGGCCTTTCTCTACACCACTGCCACTCTAGTCCTCTACTTGGGCTACCAGCACATATATAGAGAATCTAGTCGTGGCCCCGCTGTGGTATGGTTGTCTGAATTTTCCATATTTTGCCGTTTTGGTGAATGTTTGTGGTTAGCCAAGTCTCTGTGTATGAAATTACACAGGGGATTTACAATAGCTTGTATTTGAAGCAAGAGAGTTTTGCATGCATTTCCTATGAGCTGTTGTGCAAATTCAGCAGTGAAACCACTGACCTAACTAGATGAATGTAGTTTTATCTTTGCAGGTAATATGTGTATATATATTGGTTTGTGTGTACAATTTTGTATCTGACGTCAGCTGCTGGATTTCAATAAGTCCTCTTCATCCTGGAATCTAACTGGAGTTCAGAGAAAGAGCATTTAACAGAGTCGTGTAAATGAAACAGAGGGAAGGGCTGTGGTTCCCAAGCAACTAAGGGACATACTGCACTAGGTGGTCTACGTCCAAGAAAGCTGCTTGAGTGAAGCTACCCCTGTGGTCGGTTTAATGGTTTTAAACTGATAATTTTTCTTCTCTAAGGACCTGTTGGTGACTGCCGCCTTGGCCTTCTTGTGGTTGGCATCATCCTCTGCTTGGGCTAAAGGCTTGACCGATGTGAAGTGGGCCACCAGTCCTGCAAACATTATAACTTATGTTACAGTGTGCGGGGTTAAAGGCAACACGTGCACCGCAGGTGCTGTGCCTCACATGGGCCGACTAAATGCCTCTGTGGTAAGTTGTATGGAACTTTATCTTTTTCAGACATCATGTGCACAGCAGCCTGGGATATTTGACTTATGCCTTATTCTTTGGCAGATTTTTGGTTTTCTCAACCTCATCCTGTGGGGCGGCAACTGCTGGTTCATTTACAAGGAAACACCTTTTCACAAGTCAGCCAACTCTCCAGCAGATGTGCAGGAGGGAGTCGGGCCATCGTAACCGTGCAGCTTCCTCATCACAAAATTGAATGAGTCATTTTGGTACTAATTGTTGGAATGCTGACTCAGCATTTCAAGTATTGTTCTTCGAATCTTTATTCAACTATTTCTTCCATACGTATTTTGGCACTTAATAACTTCCACATTTTTTCAGCTACAGAAACCGTTCAAATATGAAAATGTTCAGCTTTTTCAGGGGAGGGGTGCTATTTCTCATAATATTTCTAATCTTTCAACTTTTTGAATTATTAAGCTTTTTGCAAGCTATTTTTTGAATGGGATGTCTGGAGAATATTTTTAAATCCTCTTAAACTTGTTCAACTTTCAGATCCTTCTACTTCCTCATACTTTCAGCTACAGACACCATTTAAACTTTCAAATGTTGAGAAAACCCTGATCAATGATTGTATGTTATAATCATTTTGATATCTTTTACACTTTTTGAATAGTAGCATTTTTGCTTTTATGTGTTTTTCAGTCCTTTTCTGCATTTATAATGGGTGTGTATTGTGCAGCTTAGAGTGCGTGATGTCACCGCTAGAGTGAAGAGGAGCTTGATATTCCTGTGAAAAAAATATTTGTCTTTTGCGACTGACTCCTCAATTTTCACTCTACATGCATAATTTTTGGATGGAAACGTAGCTAATCTTTGGAATCCCACAGATTTACACATTTGGCTCAAAAGCCTTTACTTGAGAGGAAAACCAACTTTCTCCTCCATAGACCCCAATGTTAAAACGTACTTAAAAAAAGTCTTGCACAGACAACCGTACCCCATTTCTAAATCGCTATTGAAGCCACTTTTTTTTACATTACAGACACAATTTTCGCATGATCTGTTCTTCAAGTCATCCTCCCTCTCCAGTCTTAATATTGGAGAGATAGGGGCTATGGTTATTGCTATGGTTGTTCTTTGGAACATTAATCCAGTTGCCATTATGAGATTATTTTTAATGGGTGAAAGCATTTTTAATTGCATCTTTTTGTGTAATGTTGCGTTAATTAATTATTTTTGACTAACAGCATTTTTGCTCATTATGATTTTTTTACATTTACTATTACATTTATTACGCAGACTTTTTTATCTTTTCCCTGGATGTTTATAATGTTTTTTTTAAATACCCCAGCAAGGTCCTACAGTGTTTCAAAGCTAATGTTCTATGTATTCTATAGCCTTAGCTAGTGTTTTAACAATTTACTGATCGCTAACCAGTTACTAATTAACAGTTTTTCTTGCTATTACCTGGCTTCCACCTTATTGTAAGATAATAAGATGAGCCTGTTTACTCTATTGCTGCCATCATAATAATTTCCTGCTTTGATATAGCCTTGCTTGATTCACAGTTTCTAGCTTGATCCGCAACTGTGTTTGTATAAGTGTCACATAGAGGAGACTGGAGTTCATTTCAGGAAGAAGTGTGCATGAAATGGTGTGCATCATTAAAAGGATGAACTGGACTTGTTGTTACGTGTCTGATTGTTGTAACTTGTGGGAGCACACACACATACTGTACATAATGTTTTTATCAGACAGGTGAATAAGATCTTACACCTCTCACACACTTCCTGTTTATTACAGTTTTATTAATTTGTGCTGATTAGGCATTCAACATGAAAGGCCAGGCAGCATGCGATACAGTTTGACACTCACTAGGTGGCAGACAAGCTACTTCTATCAGGTATCGTCATCATCAGCTGATACCATAAGCATCCTCTCACACACACACAAGACTTCAAATTAACCTCCTGACCCTCATCGGTCCAGTCAAGTGATCAGTCTGTCAGTGAATCAGATGTGAATGCCTGACATTGAAATTGTGATGGGTATTTTTAAACTGATCTTATAACATTCAATAGACTAATCAATCAATCGGAACATATTTTTATATATATATGTATTTATATATATATATATATTTATATATATATATATGTATATATATATATATATATATATATGTATATATATGTGTGTGTGTATTTATATATAGAGAAAATAAACATTAATTGCAGTCCTGAAAATTATATCTAAAATATAAATAATGTCATTCAACTGAGAAAACAGCAGCATGCAGGTATTGGGTACACGGTGTTATTAGTTAAGTGCTAATTACCTCTTTCTGCTTGTGTGTACAATCTCTATCCACATTATTTCTTTAATCAGAAATGTCTTAAGTATTAGTGGTTGTTGTGATGCATTTATTCTAGCTTTATTCTGCTAGTTATAAAACAAAGAGTTTAATAAATATGGTGACTGTCGCTGTGAATGTAGATGTATTAAGGACGTTATTTTGGCCTTACTTACGCGACCTCAAAGTCGCGGTCGCGAGCTTTAGTGACGCGGTTGCGATGCGCGCGAACTGACGCCATCACCTCGCGAACGCGCAAGAGCAGCAATGGCCGCTTTGGATCGGCGAAATCCTAATCTCGACGATTTTGTCGGATTAAACTGGAGTTGTTGGGTAGAAAGAGTGAATATTTTACCATTTGACGGTGAGTCGCACTCCCTGCCCCGGACCTAGTCTTCATCACGTCACAGTGCCCATGTCCTGTGATTTATCTGTTGTTACATACACATAGCGGCATAAAGGGCGACCCAAACAAAAGACCCGCTGGGTCCTAGTGCAGGGTCAGTTTGCTAGGAATGTTAACTGGCAACAAACAAAGAAACTAATTAAAATAATAATATCTTATGCGTTTGGTGTTGTAGCGATAAAACGCTATAAATACAACGTGAACACCTTACCTGTGGACAGGTACACTTACCGTTAGCGTTAGCCTGTAAGCTACTGTCACACTAAACAAGAACACTACTTAAGGAGGATTGGTCCAGTTTGCTAATAGCAAAACTGAGCAGCCCACAGCTGCGACTGGACCACACAACAGGGGAGTTGCAGGCAGTCGATGTTTGATAGGTGAGGGTTCGAGAAGGGAATTTCCTCTGGATAACTTTTACATTTATGAGTAATATCCGCTCAAAACCCGCTTAAATCTGGAAGTGATTTGAGCGACCTGTTCCGGGTTTTACTCAGCAAAGCTATCCATGTGTTGGTGAAACCTGCCTCTTGGAAGATGCTACAGAAATGTCCCCTCACAATTTTCCATGCTGATTGTTTTTGCCTTTCATGCAGCTGGGTCTCATGTTGACGACAGCAGCAAGCATGTGAGAAACCACCCTGAGACCATGACCCTCAAGAAAGAAGGTGACACATGAAGCTCACACTCAATGCATTCAGTAGTGCCTCAAGTCATGGATACCACTTTATCTTTTCTATTCACTTCCATAGATATGCACACATTTGGCCATTGCCCAGCACACGATGAGATCTACCTGGTGGTGTGCAGCCACTGTGGCCAGCTGGTGAAGCCTCAAGCCTTTGAGAAGCACTGTGAGAGGCGGCATGGTCCTCTCACCAAGACGTGTGGACAGTCTTCTTCTTTGGCTCCACAGCAGCGACTTCGCCCCGCACGCCCTCTTGCGAATCATTCCTCCTCTAGAGCGAGGCAGAAAGATGACAGATGTCATGAAGCCAGTGCTCCCTCCTCCGCAGCATCACCGGTACACCAGCACAGGCCTAGCAAGGCTCAGCAGGAGGCCGTGAGGTACTGTTTACGATTGTTTGTTTCATAGCCACGTGCGGAATGTGAATAATTCTGATTTAGAAGATGCTTAACTGAAAAATGTGGCCCAGTTACATCCCTTTTTTTTTAAATTGCTGCTATGTTGAATGTAACTAAAGCTGTAAGAAGACAGATGTGGGTGGAACAGCAGCAAGACATTTGTATTTCTCAAAAAACATGTTGAATTGAATGTAGTAACTCTTCAATATGTCAAACTCATGTCAACAAAGTATTACGTTAAACATACAAAAGGCTTTGTAATATGCTCCCACTTAACTGTCTTAGTTTTTATGTCATTTGGAACCTGCCTAGATCTGAACTCAGTCTATTTTTGTATCTAAATGTCAAGCATATATTGCATAAATCCCTTTAAGTCAATTTTGAGTTTTTTTCTTCTCTAACTACCTCTGCAGTGTTCGTTCAGTGGAGAAATTCCCTCAGGAGAAGTCTCCCCTCCCACACCACTCGTCCTCCTCCACGCTTCGCCCCAGGGTCCCTCCATGGCACTCAGGATCCCTCCTGCCCCCTGGCCACTGTTCCTCCTCCACTTCTCTGTCAGAGTTACCCTCAGTGCAGAAGCCCACAGCTGGGCAGTCCAGTGAGTCTCATAGCCCTCTGCGGGGAACGAGAACCTACAGCCGGACTCACAAAAACATCAATAGTAAGTCTGCTGTTTATACAACGTCTCTTGTTTCTTCGTCGACTGCCTTTCTACAATGTCTCTTAACTGTCAAGGAGCAGTAAACATTTAGCGTATTAGCCTGGGTATGATATGTTGTACACAGCAGTATTTCCATGCTAGTATAATTAGATTGTGTGCATAATAGTTGCCTCTTAGTTTGTTTTTGAAATATGACTATATGGTGGTCTGTGATCTCCACCAGCAGTGGATCATGTTGACCGTCTGTGTTGCTCACTGACTACTGTGTTTGCTTTCTTTCCCATAGAGAAAGAATGTGACCTGAACAAACAGTGTGGGGTTCTGGAACCAGAGAGGAAGAAGCTGTGCAGCCAGGAGCTTATATGCAATGTAAACTCTCGATGTCTTGTCATGGCCTTTTGTCCAATATCGTTACCAGTGTCTTTATTGGTGTTTGTTATTAACAGAGATATCAGTCTTTTGTCATAGAGGTTGCATTTGTCACTTGATACAGGCACATAGAATATTTTTTTTATCTGATTATCAAAGTTCGGGATGGGATGTAAAGCCTCTTATTTCCTCCTCTGTGCTGTTCTCTCTACACAGACCGATTCTATCCAACAGCAGCAGAAAGCTTTGGGAAGGACTAAGACCTTTGATCAATTGACAGAGGAGCAGAAAAGAGCCTCTGCAGGTCGAGATATGGAACAGCTTCCTGTCAAATCAAAAGACAAAGAGCAACATCATCAACAACAAGAGAAAATAATACTGCAGATCACAACTTCTAACAGCAACTGTCATATTGTCAGGTATGAAATGTGTTTTTTCATATAAATACATTTAATTTAACTCAAACAAATTGTTTCTGGAGATGAAGTATTTCTCTAAATCGCTGGTTGAGATAAACAATGGCACAATGACATAAAAGCTAAACAACATAATTACATACTTAAGCCAGAGATATACTAGCTTGTGTGCAGGATGGTTGCTTTGCGTATCCTGCGTCTGTTTGGAGTGTCGGTTGTGCACACACATGAACAGTAGGGGCAGTATGGTGATGTGACAGGGTCAGGGGTCAGTCGGCAGGAAAATATCAGAAAAACTCTGAAAATAAGCGAATAAACCAGGGTGGATAGTCGAATAGTCCTTTTTTGCTTTGGAAGGTTCCCAACTGAGTGAAATGACCCGGAAGTATCTAAGTGGCAGCCATGATAAGAGCTGTTCGAATTCTAAGGATGCTAAGGAAAGGTGATTCAATGCTTCCTTTATTAGCTCCTTCAGCAAAGGAAACACTGGACCTTCCTTTAAGAAAGGAAAGAAGATAATGCCGCCCCACAATTCCTTGTGGTGGCATCATTTAAAGTGACTCACCATTCAGCCGTCCATGAAAACAAACAATATGCTTATCTTGCACATGTTTAACAATTATTTTCATACAGTCATAAACTAATGGGATTCATGTTGATGAATATAAACAGACAGTGACAATCCTTACGTTTCATTTTATATCTATTTACTTTGAACATGTAATAAATAAGTTTTAAAAAAAATAATGCAAAATCAAATGAACAGTAAATATAGCAAACTGTCAATAAACACATTTTCATTCTCAATAACAAGAAGCATCAGTAAAAAACCAACAAGCTAGGCCTATGACAGATTATTAAACTGTTAAAAAGCAAAATATAACTTGAATCTGTTGAATCTACATTATTGCACAAAGGAAATATTGATGTTGAACAGTTTCATTGATATTGCACATGAGTTAATTGTTTTTACTGAAGCAGTGGTGATTGTTAAGTGACAGCAGCAGGAAGGAAGGAGCTCCGGTTTCTCTCCTTCACACATCACGAGTGAAGCAGTCTCTCACAAAAGAAGCTCTTTATAAAGCCTGCATGCCACAGAGGAATACATTTCATGGTGTCATGTCTTAGTGAGTCAGTGACATCTGCCGTTGCATCATAATTACGTAGCTTAGTAAACGTTGAGTCGGATTCTCTAAACACCACGGCCGTCTTTTCCTAACTCCTCATGAATTCTTCACATCTTCCCATGACCCCATGACGTTTTACATAGAGGTCAAGGAAAAGTGGTTAGGAATTGCCGCTATGAGATAATTTTTTTACTTTTCAACCGCAGCCCAAGTCTGCAATTACTGACACACTGGCAAATATGCTTGTCATAATAACCGTATTCTATATGGGCCGAGTCCTCTGGTGTGCCCTCTAGTGGATTCCTCCAGTAACAAGCATTACACATAGGAAGTATACGATCAATTCCCTTCACAATGCAGCTGGTTGTAAGATTTTTTGCCTTCAAAGCAGGTCCAGAGTCCCATCAGAAAGCATTCCAGAGGAGGAAGGTGGCAGCGCTGTGGAAGTGGAGGCACAGCCTCAAATTCCCATCAACAAGAGCCTGTTTCCAGGCGAGGAGAGTGAAGACAATGAGCAGGAGGAAGCCTTAGACCTGCCTGCTACGCCCTGGCACCCCAAACCTCTCGGGGTGAGTGCAGAAATAGTATTACAATGCAGAAGTAGTTTAGTATGATTGTTTTAAGAGGGACAAAGTTGGTTTAAGCAGCTGGGATGTCGGAAATTAGAGAGTGAAAAGCACTATGCTAATTTAGTTTCCTTTTCTCAATTAAAAAGAAAAGGGTGGGTCTCAATGCTTTTGACTGAATTATTCTTAAACACTGTTTAACACACATAAGTGTGTCTGTATGATTTAAGCCTGTTTCTGTTCTGTAGCTATGCACTTTTGGATGCCGAACATTGGGTTGCAGCATCTTCACCTTCAACCGGCGTTGGCACCACCTGCGGTTTGCCCTCAGTGCCATGTTGGAGCATCATGTCAGCACACACTTGTGGAAGTGAGTATCACTACTCTATAGAGATGTCACCTATTTCAACATGACACGGTGAAGAAAAGAGCTGCTCAGTGAGTCGGGAGACACCTAGCCAGGATCCAGTAGGAAAAACAGAATAGTGCATTCCCATTTAAATAGAATTGAATTATCTGATGCGAAAAAGGAAAGACATTCATCTGATACTCTTAAAATAATAAAATCTGAAGAGGATGAAAAGGATTGATTGACATGTTTTCACGTCATCAACGGAAACTTAAGTTGTATTTGCCCGCTTGAAGTGTATTAATGGAGCCAGATGTCAGAACTTTAGCTGGCTGTTGTGCAGACTCAATCGCAGAGATGTTAGCTTACATTTGGGAGGATCAGCCTCTAGATATTCTCATAACGAAATGAGACTGCCGCTCAACCACCAGAACCACATTAGGGTAAGTGATAATATCCTGTTTTGTTTTTCATTTGGATCTTTTAGCACAAGTGGGCTATTCATCCAAGACTCCTAAAACATTAAAAAAAAGAAATCTGAATGGCTTATTGAATCATGTGTTTTCTGAGCTCTAATTTGACCTTTAGCAAGACACAATTTGTTTTTCATATACATGAGAAACAGGAATTGTAATCTGCTCCATGTTTTTCCTTTAACTTGCAGGAAAATGCCTCAAGTATCGTCAGGTCTAAGGTCCTGTAATGTCACACCTCCAACTGTAGGATCACCCGTCAGGACTGCCAGACCCACCAAATCCACTATCTCCCTCAGCCTTGAGTCTACCTCACTGGGACCACTGGAAACCAAAACCAGTCAGCACAACTCTCACGGTGTGAAACCGCCATCTTCCACCACATCTGCGAGACTTGTGCAGGATGCAAGTGCAGCACAGAAAGCTGCTCACAGCGGTGAGGACAAATCCTCCAAATACATCAGGGATCCCCTCCTCAATGAAAAGAGCCAGCCACACGTCCCCTCCAATCAAGGAATGGTAAATGGCACCTTATCACACAAAAACAAGCCATTCCCTCCCCTCAACCCCTCCCCCCGCAGCAGTAGGAGGCCCCCAGGGATTCAGGAGAAGGTGGTGGGCTACGACCACAGAGGTCCTGCCCAAAAGCGCAAAGGCAGCAATGAGTCTCAGCCCCTCAGCTCCTCACTACCCAGAACCAAGTGTCAACGCTTGTCCTCCCCTTCCCAGAGAGGAGAGAGAATGGAAAGAATAACGGGCACGCGCATGCTTTGGGCCTGGAGAAAAGATCCAACTCCTGAAGAGTGAGTAGACCAGCTAGCTGTGGCATGCAATACTGCAGGTCGCAAACCATCAATGATTTTTGACGTTAAACCCTAAAATGACATGAATGGCAGTGGCACTGAACATGTTCTTGACTTGAACTTGATTGTATGTTTTACCAACAATCAATACATTTTTAGGTGACAGTTGTTGTTTACCTCTTATCTTCACAGCCAATAAAGAGGCCAGCCTTAAAAAAACACACTTGGAGAAGAAGTCTGCTGCTGCAGCTGCAGCCTGCATGGTATGTGTGTGTCTGTACATTTCTGTTCACAAATGTTTAGGTCTTCACTTTGTTATGCACAGACATCAGGAATAAATATTTGTCTGCATGTTACCGTATGTATGTATTTTTGCAAACAGTCTATTTTTCTACGTGACTAAATGTCTCAGTTTGTTACTTGTGTAAGAATGTAAAAATACCTCAATCTACTCGTCATGCTGCTAAAATGAAAAGTGATATCATGGCAAAACAATTACAAATTCTTTGATCCTTATCTTTCCGTGTCTTCTGTTTTATACTGCGGTTCTGTACCAATAGAGTATTAAAATGGTCAAAATGCAATTTTGGTGAGTTTAGTTTACTCGTTCATCATTCACTCAAATTATGAAAATTGACAGGTGTATTTGAAGGTTTTTCTCTTAATTGTCCCAAGTGCTGCTTTGATAATTTTGAGATTTTCTAACACCATATGCTGCTATCTGGTATTTGGAAAAATCAGTCGAGTAGATGAGCAGACAGCATTGTTTTGTTCCAGTTTAACCAGGTAGACACTATGAAACTAAAACATACTTATAAATGTGAAGTAACTCCAACAAGGATTACGACAGCTATATATATATATAATATATATATATATATATATATATATATATATATATATATATAATATGTCTATGTGTATATATGAGTGTGTGTGTGTGTGTGTGTGTGTGTGTGTGTGTGTGTGTGTATGTATATATATATATATATATATATATATATATATATATATATTTTATATATATATAATATATATTATATATAAAATATATATATATACATACACACACACACACACATATATATATTATACATTATTTTGTATAGCGCTGATGTTGTGTGGACTGAAACATAGATTAGAAAGTCAATAAAAATCAAAAGTAGTTTCATGTGGACATTTTTTAAAACATTTACTTTAACGTTATTCTAATTTTTATTTGCTACTCAAAGTACAGTTATACAAAACAGGGCAGTATTTTGTTTAAATTTGTCAAATGGTGTAGATGTGGCCAGTAAATGCAGTGTTTACATTCAGTAGTGCACTACCTAAGTTTACCACTAGATGTTGTGAAGCCATCACTGTTGCTTTTCTGAAAAACAAACAGCATGATGAACCTTTAGCCTTTTCCAGCAAGTTATGTAAGCACACACTTTATATAAACCTACTCATTCTGTTATATTACAGGTAAAATTATTTAATCACTTCAAGATGAACATTCATATTTTGCATGGAGTTTATACACATCTATGTATATCAGATTTGCCATACAGTCAGCTACTAATCAGGGAAATAGTTGGTGGTGTGTCTCAAGTATCCCCCAATGGCTATGCTATATTTACTGTGTTAGCACCTCTACATTAGTCATAGTAACGTTGGCAAAATGTCACAGGTTTGACCTTAAACTACTCCATGAAATAGCAGCCACAAAGATTTAAACAAACAAATTCAGTAACATGTCACAGATGATTTCTGGAAATAGTAAGAGACAACAGTAAAAACGGAGTCGGCACAAAGTGAAAATCTTGATCTTTTTTATTAAGTCAAATTACATTTTCTTTAACTTTAATGCCTACTAGGTTGCACCTATCCTGCAGTCAGAGAAGCTCTTAAGCGAACCATGCAAAGCCATTCCACTTTAGCCGCAAGACCTTTCAGATTTTATGGCAGTGACCAACCAGCTCATCTTTGAGGCAGTGATCAATACACTCTGTGCTTTTAATTCAGTTAAAAGCTCCATTATTGTCCTGTGGACACTGTTAAAGCAGAGAGCTTTTAGCCCCACCACCTCAAGGATGTTTCCGTAATTGCTACTACATAGTCAGATGAATGGAGATAGATGTATGTCGGGCAGAGACCACTCCCTTCCCTAATCATTAAGGGAACAGTAAATGTACCATTACTGCAAATAGCAAAAGGCCTGTGAACTGCACAGATCTCAAACCAAAGATTTTGTTTTATTTTATGCTGCAAATGTGAAAACATTTGTGCATCGTATTAAATTAGAACTTAAAAATGACATAGTCCTGAGAAGATGTATTAACTGTCTGTCTTCAAATCCATTCAGAACCTATTGTGTTTCAGGAATTCATTGGCGGTGAGGTCTCTTGATTTTCCTCTCCGGCTTTTATAAAAATATTCTTTGACTTTTATTATAGACAGAAAAGTTGTTGCTTTAATGGTTGTAAGGTATCCATTTGAGAACTCGCCTACAACTCCATACATCACTTGACATAGACACCAATCTAATGAAGCACTCCTTCATTTTATCCTTGAATTCCTTATGGCTTTATGATACTGACTGAGAATAACTGGTGGCTACATACTCACTGCCCATTAGGATGTATCGATGATTTCAAAACTGGCACTCCTCCTGTGCAGTTTTTCATCCATGTTCAATAAATATTTTCAATTTAACCCTATTGTTCAGCAGAGTCAAGTGTAAAATACATCCTATGTCAATAAAAAACTAAACCCCACCCCGCTTAAAAAATAAACATTTATGGTCAAGACTTGAATGTTGAAACGACTAACAGTAGCACAGCGGCAGACGTAATGCAAAATGACATCAGATTATACAAGAATACAGTCAATACACTGGTAGAACAAAGCAGTACACAACTAATCAATACTGAACACAGAAAAGTGAGTCTTAATACATATATATACTGTATATATATAGATATATATATATAGGAAGGCAGATTTGCTTTGGAGACAACAAAGCCGCTCTTCTCCTCTATGCTGGGACCTTCAGTATAGCACTTAGTTTTTCTCTGTACAGAACTGCAACTTATATTTTGAGTGACAACCCAGAGGAGAAGACCAATCATTAGCCAGGGCCGATTTAACTCTATTGACACTTACTGCGGGGCAAGCACATGCTATTACTTGATAGTCTTCCAGATCAATGTGCGCAATGCAACAGCCATTATATCTGTGTATGAGTTTAGATTCTGTAACTGCCATTTAGTAGCCTCTCATGCTGCCTTGAGGGACCAGGGCTTGAAATCCGAAAGGTTTTGGATTGATCCCATGATGTGACAACAGGGAACAGCACATATATTAAAATTCTAGAGGGCAACACTTAAAGGCTGGAGCCCTAAAACGGGATTGATTTTCTGCCAAGTGCAGCCAGTCAGCAGTAGTGCTAAATGTGGCTTTACATTTTTCCACCTGGTATTCCTATGTGTGTGCGAGAGTGGAATGATTCACACACCACCTCTCTGATAAGTGTGACTTCCTCTTCTCACCCACACACAGAAGATGCTGCGTTGCACACTGCAACTGTGAATATAACCTAAATTTTGCGTAAAAACCTATTGCACTCAGAAAAGTGTACATCCTAGCATTTGAGAGCTACACTGACATTTCATTTCTAGATGTATGGGATTTTACGTACCTATCTGTTCTTCTATGTAGTGTTGTGGTGAAGTGGAAAACTAAGAAGCATTGAGCAATAAATTCTTTCCAAGTTCTTGTATTATACTTTGAAATCATAAGACTCAGTGGGAGAGCAAATGTTGAATGAAAGCTCCAGGCGTTTCCCTCATAAACATATTAAAGACTACTTAAAGGGCATCACATTCATTGCCTGGTTGAGTGATTGCTTTTGAACTAAAATGAGGTCAGCCCCGTAATGATGAGGTACACAAAAAAAGCAAACACATCTGGGCTGAATTGAGGCTGTCAGTGTACAGCGAGCCAGAGAGAAAGGCTTTGTGTTGCTGTGACTCATGATAACACACCTATCCCCTGGTCCTCAGAGAGACAAAGACATGGAAAGCAGAGGGAAGCTGCATCCCATCAATAGATGCAATTAGCATTTACGCCGGGGTAGCCTTGATGTATTACGACAATAACTCCGCACCATTTAATAAAATCCCTCTTTCTTGTCCATGCCTGTTTTAAACCTTGTTAATGAAAATATGCACAGCATACGTGGTGTTTCGCAAGGAAAATAATTCAACTTATCTTCTGAAGTCTTCAGTTTTACAAGAGGTTTTCTGACAGTAGCTACAGATTCTAAAATCAGCTCTGTCCTGTCAAATAATGTACAGCCTCATCAACATTACTCATAATCTTCTGGAGGAACCCTGTAGGTTTTATTATTTGGCAGACTCTGTTTACCTGCTAATGCAGCGTAACTACTACCACAGGACAAAACAGTGCGACACTTGAAATTGTCCATCCGAGCAAAATACTTAAATCTACTACATAATTTATGACATATAAATACACCAAGGTTTATGTTCTGTGTAAGGTGCATGAATAAAATAAACTCAAGCTGGCAGCTTTTAGCTTGGTCTTTAACTTCCTGCTAGTGTGACTGAGAGAAACAAATGCTATAACTTGGCCGAAGTCAAGCTCCTCCTCAGCAAGTGGCACCTCAAGTCTGTTAGTCCTTGTAAGAACCATGGTACCAGTCTGTATACAGAACTAAGACAATATGTTGATAATCATTCAAGACAAAATAATTCCCTGCTAATGTCTAATGTGTATCTGCTGGCTGTGTGCCATGTTTTTAATTGTGTAAGGCTTCTTTTTGGGTTATACTGTAGATGTGCAATAATTAAGAGGCAATTATTTTCATTTATAGTTCATTCATAAGCTATTATCTGCCTCGAACTGGTTAACTATTTTATACCATACCTCTATGTAAATTGATCCCTATTTTTCCATTACCGATTTCTCCTATATCGCTATGACTATAAATAAAGATCGGACGGATGAACTATATCTGAGTGTAGTAGAGTGGAAATGACCTGCGATGGCCTCTTAATATAATGTTTGTGCTACTGCTTTCTCAATGTGCACATTTTCTTTATCCTACAGATCCGCCTGAGACCTCATATAATGAGGGTTTATGGCTTGCTGTTTCTCTACAGATGACTCAAGGTTAACGACAGATGTATTCATGGCCTGGTGACGGCGGCCTGTCTATCTAAGTCTCTGTTTCTGTGTATCTATGCTCTAATGTTTAGGTAAGATTAATCTATCCTAGTCCGTGTAATAAATATAATTATGAGCCAGCCATGGTTTAAATATAAACAACGTTTTTCAAATCTAATTTCAACCTGTGAATTGTATCATATGTATTTCCCACACTTCAGCAGTTTAATGGATCACTTCCTGAGTGCTGATAGCAACAAAATATTGTCTATGTTTTACTCTCATAAGATTTCAGTAGTTCCCATTGTTCATGTACACTGCCATTCCTTCACAGTATTAATATTAAGTGCTACAGATTAAAATGCTGGAAAAGTCCTGCTTATTGTCCGTGTGGGCAACAAAACAGTTGTTTTTTTTTACTCCCTTTAAGATCCATATTTCCACTTGCCGACAGCTATAGATGAACTTCCTTCCTCAGTTTCCTGCAACAAAGTCACAGTCACAGTTTACGTCAACTAAAACATGGCTCTCGTTGTACCATATACGTCCAGTCTTTGCCGGTCTTTTCTCAGACCACCATGGGTGTGTCTGAGAAGACGGAGCTGATGGACTCTGCTACTGACTTCTTCCTCTTCCCCTTCATAAGAGAACCAGCCTCTGCATCCAGATCATCATCATCATCATCCTCATCCCCATTGGGGTTCAGCTTGCCGTTCTGGCCCTGCAAGTCCTTGGAGTCTATGAACGCCACGTGCCTGTTCAGCTCGGTCTTGAGCGTCGGGTCCTCGTGAGTCGGCGTCACGCTGAGCATGGATGAGTGGATGCTGTCATCACCCCGAGCCTTACCTTTATTGGGGCAGCAGCAGCAGCGACATGGCGTCAAGTAGAGATACATGAGCACAAGCACCACACTGGCCAGACAGCCCACCAAGGTGGTATAGGCTGTGTTCAGGGTCTCGCTGCCCCCGTGCATGGTGAAGTTGTGAACCTTCAGCACCACATAGATCGTCTCATTGAAGGACTCGCTCATGGCAAAGCAAGTGTAGGTCCCGGAGTCCTCAGTCCTCACCGGATTAATCTGCAGATTTCCATCTTTCAAGACTTTGGCTGTCTGGTTGCTTCCAGCTGTCACTACCACATTACCAGGCATCATCCAGGTTTTTAACATCCCCCTGCGTTTGGTGTCACAGCCAAGGATCAGCCTCTGGTCCAAAAAAGCCTCTTCGCCTGCCTCCTTGAATGTGCTGCAGTTCATAATGTCACCACTGAGATCAAAAACGGCGACTTGGTTTTTTTGCGGGCCAGGCAGAATACAGGTGTAGTCGTCTTTGAAGTCCACAGCAGAGTTGAGCTTTCGAATGTACCAATGGGCAAGGAGTGTGTAAAGATCACAGTGACACAGCAGAGGATTATTGTGGAAGTAGAGGCCGTTTTTTAACCAGGCAGGCAGCACCTGGAGCTCATCAATGGGTAACATCTTGATCTTGTTGGAGGACACATCCAGGAGACTAAGTTTCTCCAGGCGGGACTTTTCCTTGACCAGCTCCACAGGGAAGCGGGAGATTTGGTTCTGGCTTAGATAGAGCTTCTGAAGGTTGATCGTGCTGAGAAAGGCTGAGCGGTCAATCTGGGAAACTTGGTTATTGTACAGCAAGAGGACCTCCAGGTTGACCAAAGGCTCAAAGATGAACTCATCCAGCAGTTGCAAGTTGTTGGAGGACAAGTCCAAGTAACGCAGGTGCTTCACGTGTTGGAACGCCTCTGAAGACAGGAAGTGGAGCCCGTTATGGCTGAGGAGGAGGTTATGCAGCTTCAGGAGCTTGATCGGGGTCCACTCAGATCGCAGACGCTCTATCTCATTGTAGCTGAGATCCAGCACAGCAGTGTAGAGCGGCAGACTTGTTGGGATGGTGGTCAGATTCATCTTGGAGCAGCTCACTATGTTTGAGGCGCAGATGCATGTCTTATGACAGTTTAGGGTAGATGCCGCTGCCCCTGGAAGCCAGAGGAGAGCCATGCAGAGGGTGAGGAAGAGGACCCATCCCGGACGCTTACTCCAATGAGGTAATGTTTTCAGCAGGCTGTTACCTGTTCTGGTAGAAGGCTGCAACATGCTGGCTGTTGATCTAAATCCCAGAAAGGTTTTCTATGATCCCATTCTCAGAGAAAAGCATGGAAGAGCAGCTGGAGAATTCCCCAGGCATTGCTAATTGAAGGCTGAAAAAAAGCAGAAACAGAGATGATAAACAGATGTAATTATTAGACAGAAATACAGATTGTACTTTGTATAGATAGATAGATAGATAGATAGATAGATAGATAGATAGATAGATAGAAGGGAATGTCATGCTTAATACAAGCAAACATGTAGACACACTTATGTACATTTATGCCACAGAGGTATTCAAATCCCAAAAGTACCACAATGGAAATCTGTGACACATATGTAAACAGTGAACACATGAACTTGCTGTCACTCCCACATGTACAAGTCTTTTAATACAGGGACTTTAGATGCTGTTATGTTTGTTTACTTCAGTACTGACTAAGTATAAAACATACCTATGTTCAATTACGATGCCTTGAGACAAACATAAATGCATAGTTTTGCATCAACTAATGCATCATTCTACTAAATATATAGCATGTATGAAGGTCATGAATAAACAAAACGTAACAAACATTAGCTGTTATTTTAAGTGTTTAAAGTATTTGTATTTATTGAGAAGAATGGTCCCTTTAATAAACCAGTATTTTAATGTTGTGGCACTTGGTATAACTGCTTTGTATAGTTTTTGAGTGCTTAAAAAAATGCATCATATTTTATGAGAGTATTCATTGTTTTGCAAATAAAGGAGTGCAGCCCAGCCTGAATGGATACACAGCATGGACTGACTGCATTATCTCCCTCGTAAATGCCAAGTCACCCAAAAGGAAAATACTTAAGTTAAGTAGCTGTGTTGTGCATACTGCGCAGTACTTGAATACATGTCTACTTACAACCTATGCACCCATGGACATGCAGTAAAACACCTTAAGTAGCCTCGGTCTCTCTAGGCTCCTCACGCATGTATTGTGTGCAATACTAACTTTACCCTGCTGCTTTGCACAATGCGCGTCTTCCTTTAAAACAAATACACACGCAGACACCCAGTGTACTCGCACTAACCCATGTGCATTCACACTCCTAGAAGACATGAATTGATTTTTCTTCCTTTTCACATTTGCCCCTCTCTGTCTCTCTCTCTCTCTCTCCCCCCCTCGCTCTATTTATCTCTCTAAGATGCTGAAAAAATGTGATAGCCTACACTAAAACATAAAGAACAAATGCATACAAATGTGAAATCATGCAAATTTACGTTATGCCGCATTCTGAAATGTCCTTATCCATTTGTGGAAGAGCTGTGCAAACGTTGCATTGCACCATTCTGCTCGAAAACAAACGAGCACAACATGGAAACGTGAGACGAGAGATGGAGAAGGAAACCGAGAGAGGCCACCTACCTTCAACCGGGATGCTGCGATGTTGGATTTCATTAAAACAGCTCCTCGTCTGTTTACAATTACGATATTGCTCCAGACAAATAGTCCCCGTCTGAATGAGTCTGTGCGTCTGCTGTTGAGGACAACAACGGATGAAGGGAGGCGGGGAGAGCCCTAGAGATATCCTCGCCAAAATAATCCTGGTCCACGCGGCATCCGATACCCGGTGCAAAATTACGCAAAAAATGGATTACGTAAAGAGCAGATATAACGCCGTCCTTTTAAGTGCTGACAACCACCGACAAGCAACTGTCTCTGCTCTCAACTGAGCATGTTGCCCTGCACGCACACGAACGCACACCCGTCCTCTGCGGATAATTGGCGCATTTCGAGCAGATCCGGCTCCTGTCTGGTCTCATCAGCAGCCATGAAGATAATTAAGAATGAGCAGTCTGTAGCTGGCAAGCTTCCCCGTGGCTCCTCGCAGGCCTGCTGCTGTCTTCGTGCAGTGCTGCAGGAATTGACGTGTTATCGAGGTAGTGCGCTCAAACCCAGAAGGCGCTGTTTACGGAAAGTGGCCGCACCGAAGACGCGCCGTGGAGGACGCACTACTGAAAACCCACGAGAGGGCCGAAATGGAAAAGTCAAACCGGCCATGAACATGTTATTCATTGTCCATTATAATGGCTGTATAGCTTTAGGGTGATATATGCTCACATCACACTCATTATAAGTCTGTGCTGATCAACTCTGCCATGGAGCAGATGTTATTGATTCAATACAACAACCTAATTAAAGAGAACTAAATCATCTTTCCCCTCTTAGTACCGTCCTGTTAACCTTCTCCTTGTTGGTCTGATATTAATTAAGACTTCACTGCAGTGTCATTGTCAGCGAAAAGTGATGCAACTAAAACGATTTCTGTTAATCTGTCATATATATTCGTGGCATGACCAGGTGAGACAAACACCCAGGTGGCTGTATGTTCTTGTATACCTATCAGATAAAATTAGACATAGATTTCACCAACATGTGGCTGAATGTGGCCATGCTAAGCAGTGACACATTTGTTTTCTCCTCATCACAGTCCATCTTCACACTACCATCTGACAGCTAATTATGTTAGCAATCACTACATGTTCTGACTACTGCCATTATTTTTATTTTGTCATACATAGACTTTCATAGACTGGACTTTGGTTTGTTAATTATCCCAGAACTCAGAATGAGTAATACATGTAGAATTGTGGTCAGATGTGATTGATAAATTTGTGATTCAGCTGCAGCTAAATCATTCTGTATTTCCGTATATCTGTATATAGTAATTGAAATTTACACAAAAAGCAGCCAACTTGACTGGACGAGTCTTTGAGGGCCTTTATAACAGAAGAGACACTCATTTAATTGTACTATTTATTTGGTTATTTAGTTGTTGATTAGCCCAGGTAACATATACTGGTTTTACTACTTACATCAGAACATTCATTTATGATATTAGGCAGGCAGCCATCGGGCTGTCCAGCTTTCCAACAATAATATTCACACATTCCCTGTTCTGTTCTCGCTCAGTGTGCAGACTCTATTTATGTATTTGATTGGGTTTGTTTATGAGTGCCGACTAAGCGGGGAAAACCTTGTCTTTTTTTTTTTTTTAACTCAAGTGAATCCGCCCACATACTGCCTTTTGAGATTTTTTCGGGTTTTCCTCAATTCACAGATCTGCTGCAGCGAGCCTGGTTTAGGCAAAGCCGTGAGAACCAGTGCATTGCCAATAAGCTGCTACTCCAATGTAGCCTCCTACTCAAAATGCCACCAGAAATTATTTAATAAATGAATATTAAAGCAAGAGGGGACACAGGGTAATTCTAATGTCATATGAATTATTACCTCATTATAAGACATATGAATGTGTGAGACCCTCTTCTGATGAAGTAGATAGAGATGTAGCAGGATAGAGCACCCTATAATGAGAACTGTGGCCTGCTGGAATTGTCTCAATATCAGTCAGATGCTGACTGATATTGCTTGGTGCAAGGCTGGACCCCATCCTTGTGAGACAAACAAGCATAGCAGAGTGGATATCATTTCAGAAACTCTATTGGAGCTGGAGTTGCCTTGAAACAATGTGCTTTGACAGGTGAAACAAACAGATTTGAAGCAGACTGAAATGCAGGCTGACTTCCCGCATGATTTGTTTTAAGGAAATTGAGTGCCAAATAAATTCTCTGCAAGATAAATCCTTTGAAACAGATTTGAACTTGTTTCCCTCTGAAAACAAACACTGTTCAGATGGTTACCTTTCTCATATGTTGGACTCTGACATAACTTGAAAAGTGAAGTGGGCCAAAAATGGACTGATATGATATTAATTCTCAGAAATTATGTCAATATACTTGCTGGAGACATCTTGATTCTTTCTCAATAGACCTCCAGTTAAATGCCAGGGAATACAGGTGTGAGCCGACTAAACATAGTGAGAAACCCCTATCTGACCGGAGCACTATAGCACTGTGACTCTTGTGAGATGTAGCTGGAAGTGATTCATGTTCGACTCCACTTCCTGCTGCGATAGGGATAGTGTTGCCTGGCAACTGTCTGCGGCCTTTCGTTAACTGTTTTGGCTCCGTGGCAAATCTGAGGTGGCTTTCCTTCTCTTGTTTATCTCTGTGTACCTGCTCAGATGGGGTTTCTAGCACAGATCGATGTCTAGATCTTTGCAAAAATAAAAAGAACGCAGTACCTCTCCATGAGCACAGGGACAAACATCTGCTACCAATTTTACTCTCTATTCCATAATTCATGAGCATATATTGAAATATTTAAAGATGTGACAGAACACCTGTCTTTCTCTGCATAGCTGTCAGTCAGACAGAAATCCCTGACTGTGGCTCCATCATTAATCATTAAGGGGTGGCAACATTGTTAAGTGACTTTAGCATCTGAGATGGCCCGATCATATTTCACAAATGATAACACGAGGTGTTACGAGATATTTTGCATTCTGAAAGCTCTTGGCTCATTCTAGGCCTGAGAGGATTATTAGCACAATCTCCTGATCACACTGATGGGAATGATGTTTACATACAGCCGGCTCTTTCTGCGCTCCACCTGCTGACATGGTAAACACACTCTTGTCTCTGAGCCGACAGCAACATCACCTACACAACTGGATGCAACTAGACTCCGTGCTGGCCGTGCACATTAAACCTGCAGCTGCGTCCACGACATGGCACGAAACAGAGAACGGTTTATTTTTGCCCACAGTTATGATCGCTGTTGTTGTCCCAGTGCATTTGTGAACATATGTTTTTAAACATGCAATAAAAACAGTATTTGCACATAAACACTTTTTAAGTTGATATGATAAATTTGTTAGCAAACAGTAGAGGTGGGGAGTCGGGCAGATACAAAGCAAAATTATCATTTATTTGGAGTCGTATTTACGGCCACCTGTCGAATATAAGGTCAATATTCATTCTTCTAATAGCTCTGTTTTTGCTCTCTTTTCGCTAGTTGGGGTCGACCTGTGAATGCTTGCAAGGTAGCAGGTAGCCTGCTTGTTTGCAAACGTGTACAAAACAAACCTTAAACACTTTCAAACAATGTAAGTAATTTTGTGCCATGCAGCACTTTGTTTATGTTTGCAAATGCAATCTTGGATACAAAGGCCATACACAGTAAGGATCTGAGAAACAACAATGATCGCCTCAATCCTCCACGTTTTTTTTTTGCAAATAACGACAAAGTTTCCAGGCAAAGTTTGTCCTCATTTGCAAAAAGTATTTATTTTCTGACTGAAAATTATGTTTTTCAGTAATGGTCAGTATCACATCACCTAGAATCCAACAATGCCTTGTGGAGCTAATTACTTGCGACCCATAGCACTCAGTAGAGTGCAGATCTCCTGGTGTGACTCCCTCCTGCTCACCAAACAAAGAAGAGTTGAATCTCAATCGTCCCCCCAACTCTCTTAACTCAGCTTAATCCTGCTGAAGATAATGAATACGGGTGAACTTTGCCTCACACTGTGTTCAGTGGGTCTTTACTAAGTAATTAACAATGATGCTACACATAAAAACTGCCGCCAGATTAATTTATCGTTCATTTCCTCACTTGATTGTATTAACTTTCTGTAATTCTTTTGCATCTGGTTTAATCATGCAGGTAAACACTAGGAGAGCTTTCACCAAAAACATTGTTAATCATGTGTAAGTTCTAAATAAATCAGTCAAACTGTAGTGTGTCTGACGCAGGTAAATAAGTGAAGTGTTTAGCTCATCAGGGGTCAGTAGCTTCCCTCTGGCTAAAAAAGAAGAAGATCTGAGACATGCAGGAATGATCTCGAGAGGAAAGAAGAAGGTAACCGTGATCTTTGTTTAGCCTACAGCTGAACTGCTTTTGGTTTCCATGGCAACACTTTCAGTTTTATGTTTGATCAGAAGTGCAGGGATGAAACAAGGTCACTCAACAATCATATCTCAGAGAAAAAGCCCACATGGACGGCACATGCTTCAATAAAAGCAAAGCTGTTTGTAATCTTGGCACGTCCTATTCTCCCATTGCTTAGCAACAGGCCGTACTTTAGACAGCGGAGACCACTACTCTAAATCATGGATGAAGGACTGCAGGTGTCAGCCTACACTGTGAGCATGAACAATGGGTATAATCAAGAGGCAGGGCACACATTGTTTTCACTCACTAATTAAAGCTGTCACTAATGCAGTTACAAGCTTTGCTGTAATAACTGGGCATAATTACTTCTTTCATGTGAAAGGACCCCTTACAGATATATTTAAAGCTGGGGAAATATTAAATCTGCAATCAGGTGTACTGTAGAGAAAGAACAGAACAGAGGATATAATTGAGCTCTGTTGATATTCTGAATGGAGAGAGAGTTATTGGAAGACGAGGCATTGCCCAGTCTGTATCTCTAATACCTGTTAATCCGTTCCTCTGGGGAAAGATAAAGGAGTTGATGCATGCCTAGCTGTTCCCAAAGGAAACGGATGATTCTCTACTAATTAAACTATGTGGGAAAACAACGTTGATCCTCTGTCTTTGCAATAAGAGCCGTGCCCCCTGCACTCGGCCAATAAGATGAGGTCCCCAGGAGAAGGCAGGAAAAGACTCTAAATAGTCAGTGACTCACTGCCTTGAAAATGTTTAGCTCCGTGTGTCAGACACAAGAATTAAAAAATGGCTTCTTGATCTTGTATGTATGTAAGTATGTACAGTATGTGCTGCTGGTTTCCACCTGGAGTTCATCCTGTATTTAACACTCAGCCTTACACATTTCTTCGGAGTTTTCGCCTCATTTGAAAATGTTCATTCAGTGTCTCTAACAACTAGGCTCTTAGACTCGTCTCTTATTACTCCCTGCTCTGGAGCCATTTTGGGAGCGTGTCAGAGAGGTGTAGCAAGCGACGCAGCAGCAGTCAACACAGAGCCCATTACCTGGCAAAGAGGACTTCCCATCCCTCCCAATGACTGAGACTGTGCACGCCCCGGAGTCCCTCTCGTTGTCTTTGCTAAGAGTCCATCAAGCCAGAGTGGGCAGGTTAAAACGCTGACCTCCAGTCCTTGTTTATTGAGCATTTGACTTTCATTTTCCCCCTCACTTTTCCCTTCTCAGTGCTGGTGCCAGTGCCTGTGGCCACTCGTGGCACATCAAGCCTGGGCAAAGAGGTCTTCTCTACAGCTCTCCAGTCAAACGGCAATGATTGTGCTCCAGGGCAGGCAGAAAATTGAATCTGTGTTTTGGAGTGGAGTGCTGTAATGAGCCTGAGAGGAAAGCATGCAAGGAACTGTCTGTACTGTATCAGAAGGGAATCAAGATGCTTTTTCATAATGTGTGTGAAGGAAATCAAACTTAATGGCGGATAATTTTCTCCAAAATATCAGCGAGCTAAATATGGAAGATGCATTATAATGGGGTGAGTGCTATACAATACAGGAAGGGGCTGTAATTGAGAGGCTAAGTGGCTCTGAAGTCATAACCCATAAGAGATGAAGAAGCCTGAAAACATTAATCGGCTACACCTTCGCATGAAATGCTGAAGAAATGTCCTCCAAACCACTAAGCTAGTGGCTGGATCACGAGCAGGATAGAGGGAGGCGTTGTGGAGGCCTTGATGGAGCAGGAGAGGAGACCCAGGGCTGAAAGGGGAGATGGTCGATAGGAGAAGAAGGGAGGGTGGCAGAGCAAGAACGTGTTGGACACAATGTCCTCTGGCTTTTATAAAACAAGTGTCCTGTTGCATCATTAGATCAGGGGTGTTTACTGTGTGCCTTTATTTATTCAGCTCTGGGCTGTGAATAATGGAGCACGCTCTGAGGAGGTTCCTCAATTCCCCGTGTGTATGTGTGTGTGTGTGTCCGCTTACCAGACAACTCACTTGTGTACTTCCTCGATTAATAGACACGTCGATGCTCTTTGCTAATTCTAAATTTAGTCATCATTGTCAAAATGTTCAGGCGCCCACCTTCTCGATTCCCATCATTAGCTGGTTGACTGTTATCTGATACTTCCTCTCATTGCCCTTGAACTCTGGCCTTCACTGCACCAGCCAAAACAAAACCTGACTGCCCTGATTGCATAAGACACGCCCCTCAGGCATGAATGCACAGCAGTGACTCAATTGCGAGTAAGAGGATTTTATGTTTTAAACTTTCCCATATCTAATATAACCTCATTCATAACTCTATCCTTCCGGCATGTGGTTTGTCCAATCCCATGATGCACTAGTGGGAAGTTGGCCCAAAAAGCCAATTCAGCAGCAGCACCCGACAGACTGACAGACGGACCCTGTTAAGCGGAAACTGGCCTTTGCAGTTGTTATATAATGACTGCTGATGCTGATGACACTGTATGATGAGGGAGTGAATGAGTGAGTTACTTTGGTGCTGAAGGATGCATCTATTATTCAGTTTCGCCCTTGGGTGCTCTCACATGTGCCAATCTTCCAGCCAAGACACTGACACTCACTCAGCAGGTCCAGAGAAACAGCCTGCGAACGAGCATCAGGGATGAAAGAGCTCACTGTGGCAGTGCAGCACTCCCCCAGCGGTGCGCAGTTCAGTTTCAACAGGCTGGAATTGTTGCACAATACCAGGATCCTGAGACTGAAGCAGTGAAATGGAATGGAGCCTAAGTCCACCCACTGCAGAATTTTAATAAAAAATGCAAAAAAGTGCAGCAAGGCCGAGATCCTCCTCGTGGTGGTGCCCGCAGTGGCTAGTCTGTGGCAAGCGTCAGTCAGGTGTCAGGACTGTGGCAAAGGAGCGGCACTCGTTAGGCACCCGTCAAAAAGCTGCCGAGCTGAGCGGGCCAGCTGCCATAAATCAGTTTTATCATCATAGTATGGATTTTAGTCGAGTCACCTAAGCCACCCGTTCTCTGTATACATCCTTAGAGTAACCACATTGTACTTTTTTGATTCTCATTAATTTGAAATTAAGTATGATTTTTCTGGTTTTGAAACAAAAGGGAACATAATACACTCTTTCCAAATAATTACTTTTAGTCATTTTCAACAATCGTCTAAAATAATGAAAATAAATCATCTGATTTATTATCATTTAGTATATATATAAAAACGTTTTAAAATGAAAACCCATAAAAAGTCCAATCCAAAAATACACGTCTGAAAATATATTCACTCTTCCTCTTCTTATATGTAGATGTCAGTAGATGCCACGAGCTACCAGTGCCAACAGTTGTCACAAGAGTGCCACCAGTAGTCAGAGGAGTGCCACTAGTAGTCAGAGGAGTGCCACCACTAGTCACAGGAGTGCCACCAGTAGTCAGAGGAGTGCCACCACTAGTCACAGGAGTGCCACCAGTAGTCAGAGGAGTGACACTAGTAGTCAGAGGAGTACCACCACTAGTCACAGGAGTGCCACCAGTAGTCAGAGGAGTGACAGTAGTAGTCAGAGGAGTGCCACCACTAGTCACAGGAGTGCCACCAGTAGTCAGAGGAGTATGCCCCCCTGGTCCGTGTACATTTTGATAGTCTGTTTTATGGTTTATTTGTTTTTTCTTTTGAAGAGTGACGCAAAGCAAGACAGGTAGTCCGGAAGTAAATGCAAGCACATACCAGGGTAACATTAGAAGAAAAATAAATGAATATAAATAAATAAATGTGGGCCGATGGGAGTATGTCAGCAACAATAGTTGACTACATGCGATTTAATATTCATTTATCCATGTACACAGCAAGAATCAAGTTTTCAATTAATCTGTAGATTGTTTGATGCAATACAGTTCGTAATATAGTTTAATCAAAGTCATTTTTGTGTGTGCAGAAAATCCTATTGTAACAACAATGGGTGTTCTCAGGAAATGTGGCTCCGCCCGCTCAGCTCGGCAACTTCTTGACGGGTGCCGAACGAGTGCCGCTCGCTTGCCACAGTCCTGATACTTAACTGACCCTTGCCACAGACTAGCCACACACATGCTTGCCACTGTCAGTAGTCACACTCGCTGGGTTAGGGGCTGAGAGTAGACGCCACAACCACTTCGGTATGACAAAAACAACCTGCTATACCTGCCATATTGCTATTTTCCAAGCTACTGTATCTGTTATGTTTGTTGACGCTGCATCGTGATCTAAAAAAAAATACATGAAATGACCACAACCTCATAACAGTGTATTACGTGGCAGTGGTACGTAATGCGTTTAAATTACATGTTGGTACCATAGAAACAATTGCTAATGGAAGTCAATTAGGATCCTTTTGTTGGACACACAAGTTAAACGCATGTGAATCTGCATCAGTCAGAGCTAGTGACAGAGTATGAATAGTGGGAAATACTATTTATGATGGGAGGGTCAAACAACCACAGGACTTTCAGCCACTAGACCGGTGTTTGAGACAAAGGTTGTGTCCCAAAATGTTGTGGAGTATTGTGAGGATACATTCGTGATGTTTTTCCTTACGTTAATTTAGTTGCCCAAACCTAATGTTAATTGTTTCCGTGGTACTGAAAGGTTAATAGGTCGTGGTCATTTCATGTAATTCTGTGAGATCACGATAGACAAAAGCCTCGATGCAGCATCAACAAACATACAGTAGCTTGGAAAATAGAGATATGGCATGGGGCACTGCATTTGATGGATTTAATGTTTATCAGACCACAAATGAGACAAGAATTACACCCTGCAAATCATCTTTGGGTTTGCCCATACGAGCGACACCTTCACATTACATGTAGTCATGAGATCCATAATTAGTTTTAAAATATTGATTATAGCAGTTTTAACTCTTATTTGAATACAGGACTTTTTTCAGAATATTTTTACAGTGTGTTATTGCCAGTTTCACTTCTCTAAATACCTTCTTTTCTTTTGGCCTTTAGAGGCATTGGTTGACTCACAAGCTACATTGCTACTAGAAACCTGGTAACATCAGATTTGGTGTCTGACATCTGTGTCATGGTAATGGCTATCCTGGGTCCAGGGGTGTCCTTGCAACCAAAACTACAATCAAGAGAAAAGGCCCGCTGTTCTGGGATCACGAGAGAGAGACAGAGACAGAGAGAGAGAGAGAGAGAGAGAGAGAGAGAGAGAGAGAGAGAGAGAGAGAGCATGCTACTGTAAATTAAACAGATTTGTTTCATGACAGTGTCAGCCTGTAATAATCTTCAGAACAGCCCTGTGGCGAGCTTGAAGGGATTTAAAAGGCTCTACTTCTCTTGCTGTTGCCTCTATTAATCACAGCCCTCTGCTCTCTGTGGTGTGAGGGCCGTTTCTGGGAAATAGAGGTTTAATGCAGGGTCATTATAACAATTCCATCCTGTTTCTGGTGTCATTACCACCGAACTGTGAGCTTTTATTTGTACTGTGAGTACCAATAAAACTCTCCCTCTTACACAAACACACAGACAAAGCATAGTGATTCTTAAAGGATATGGTGCCCTTGAGCACTCAAATATCCTCTTTGTAACATTGTTAATGGATTTCCACTTATTTCATCTGATTCGACTGTAAACACAGAAAGGAAAATGGTTTATGATGTCAAAAATAGAAATCCTGCATTTTAAAAGATTTGTCCTTTTCTCTAATCTGCCTTTTAATGAAGACACAAATCTGCACATGCACAATGTTTATTTTCGGGTCCCTGAATACTGTAATATTGTATTATTATTTTGTGATTTGTGCTTAAGCTTGAATCACATTTGAAAGGCTCGTTATTTTGAAAAAATATTGAGTATAATACAGTAGCTATTTATATATCATTTTTATTTAGATGAAGATAAATTATTAGTTTTTAAAATATTACAGCATTAATAATAGATCCCACATAAAAAACATATTGTCATACTGTATATCAAAGGACAGTCATTTGACAGAGGAGACATAATGTAATTGATCATGTGCAATAAACAAAAAAAAGCGGCAAAAAGAGAGCAGACTTTTTTTTTCCTGAGGAGCATTTGTGTCAAAAACATAATCAGGACTGTGTAGAATAAAAGAGCAACTGAGGACTACGACTCGTGTGGATTGTTGCTGCAGCTCTTGCAAACATGATGTGGATGCTGTGCATGATGATTGCTGCAATAAAAAAATGTGGAGCGATAGCTTTTTTCTGGGTTTTTGTATATATTTTGCAGTGGGCAGGTAAAAGAAAAACAGTAGGCTATGTAGAGTTGTGCATGTGCTGCTGTGGCAGGAGTCAAAATGTGTTTTAGTTTGTTGAGCCACTCTGTCTGAGTGCTGGACAAGCCTGAAGGCTGGTTGGCTGATTTCCAGTTTCTCACCCTTCATGAAGGCTGACAGCTGGCTTGGATTATTAACTGTGCAGCATCTGTCTGGATTTCACAACATCCCGCCTGCAGGACTCAGCTCTCTGGCTCTAATGAGCACAGAAGACGTAAGCAAGATGGCAGTGGAGAGAAAAGATGAGGGCTGAGAGTAAAAAAGCTACAATAAAAACAAAACAACATCAGCAGCACCACTGAGTGAAAATCTCACAAACTGTGATAAAGACATGGCAAGTTGTTGCGTCAATGTTTCACTTTTGCAGACCTGTGGCATTTGTAATGTTCTCATAAATATGTATGTCATGACTATTTCTGTCACCTAATGTGTATTTGGACAGTTAGAGTGAGTAATGCTGTTTCTTCACCCGTCAAACCAGAGAGAATAGGTTGTGCCAGTGTGATATTAACACACAATCACTCTTTAGTTCTCTCATCACTCTTTGGCATTTAAGTGATTATAAAACTGAAGTCATTTAACTGCCTCACATGAAAATATATTGCCAAATAAAATTTTATTTAAACATATCATCAAAGGAATGTTTCACCATCTTAGTTTTTCTCGTATGCCTCCACAGTGAACAAGGAATCCAAAAAATGTAGAAAAGACTTGATTAATTGAAGTAAATGGGGGCCACGTTTAACAACAGAAAAAACACTTCTGCATATGAAAACGTAAGACTGTCTGCCTGAAAATGCATGTGCTTGGTAAATAGGCCGATAGTGAGCATTCGACTGGATAAATGAGACTTGGATTATACTGCATGCGTTATGTGACAGTTTGTAAACAGATGTTTTGATATAGTTTTACTGTTGTTAAATGCGGAACGTTTTCTTCAAGAATTCAAGGTAAAACAGGGTAAGTAACTCAAGGGTGAAGTATTCCTTTAAGCCTCATCAGTCACGGTTTACTTTTCTTCAAAACAAGTAAAAATGTGACACTGAGAGTGAAATAGTGTATTTTTTGTTGTTGTCTCACAGATGTATGAAAGGAAGCGTAATGAAAACGTTTTGCATAATTTTTCTCTTTTTTGTTAGCAGTGTTGCTTTAGGGATGGAATTGGTCGGTCAGTCCACCTCATTGGTCCAGGTTGAAATATCTCAACCACTATTGGATGGAAAGACATGAACTTGAACAGACTTTGGTCCCCTCAGGATGATTTTCACTTTGGTGATGCTCTCCCTTTTTATCTACTGCATTCATCAGGTCACATTTTTTATTTGTTTAAAACTTTGGTTTTTGGTTAAAAAAAGAAAGAAATACTAGCAAAACTAATGACATCTACATTTTTCACTATTTGCACTTTGATTGCCTTTTGCCTTCTCTTTGTAAAGCACTTTTTTGTGCTAATCAGCAAATGTTAGCATGCTAACATGCTAAAGTAAGTTGGCAAACATAAACATTATGTGCTACCTGCTAAACATTTGAGCTAAATGCTAATATCAGACATTAGTGTTCAGATCAAAGAACCGCTGTTCCCAAGTACAGCCTCACAGAGCTGCCAGCATGGATGTAGACTCATACTCTTGTTTCACTGCTAATGTTATAATAATCAGTCCTCCATCCCTGCATCCACCTGTAGACTCTGAGGCTAAGACCCCCATGTTTGTCACTCCTCAATCTCTGCATCTTGATGTTTACCTGCGGGGAGAGACAAGTTCAACTATGAGTCTGTACGTATTCTGTATTCACATAAAAAATTGTTTCATGAGTTGGCAAACTGAAATGGATTTTTTTGGACCATCACAGTGATAAATAATGTTGGATTTACGTGTAACAGTTTACAGTACACATGATAAAATAATCTTATAAATAAAGGGACTTTTTTTTTAAAGAATGATCTCATTTGTTATATAACTACACATTTTCTCTGAAGAGAGAAAGCGAACATAATCCTCTTATGAAAAATAAAAAGTTAGAGATTACACCCATTCCCATAATGTCAAAATGGATAAAGCAAAAACTGAAAGGTGGGCTAAGTGACGATACACCTGGCCTCAACTGTGCAGATGCTCACTGACAGTAAATGCACACTGTTCCTGATGTGAGTGAGGAAGTGAAAGAGGGTCCAGAATATAAATGCAAAAAAGCCGTCATTATCAGTGGAGAAGAGACCTGTGATGTATGGTGGGTAACTCTAAGAGGGGAGGGGGTGTGAAGGCCTCGGGCTTGGTTCTACTTGATGATACAGCCATTAATCTCAGTCTTACTGCACCGATTGGTTTCTATGAAAATTACACTACAGGTTGTGGGACATCCTTTGAGTTTGCTGTTTGAATTTCGAGCCATATGTGAGAGTTGCTCTCACGAGAGGTTTTTACAGAAGTAAACACAGAGGTTTTGTTACTGCGAGAAGAATTAACAGTAACAATTATAAATTTAAGTTAATGTGCTGCTCAGGACTGAGAGAGTGTGATGCGACTATAAAGGAATTGTTCAATATTTTAGAAATACTCTTATTCCCTTTCTTGCTACGAGTTTGATGAGAAGGCTGATAGATACAATTAGCTTAGCTTAGCAGGAAGACAAAATCCACGTGTGTGTCCTTCTGACAGATGAAGATCATGTCTTGCCGCAGTGTAAAGCAGAAAAGCCCCTGAAGGCCATTTGTGAATCAACCAAGGACATCTCACCTCACCGACCACCAGCTTGATGCTAAACATGCAACTGAATGTTCTTATTCATAGAGCCAAATTATCAAAATGTAAAAAAAAAAAAGCCTTATAGTATATATTTTCACGGGAAAGACACATTTTTGCAATAAACAGAAACTAACAAATGAATACGTCCAATGACACAAAACTAGTCACATTTGGTAAGTGAATAAAAAAAAGTAACTCACGATGAGTCATGATGTTCTCACAATAAAAAGTGTGACACTGAAAAGAGTCATTGAGCATCTGTGGGCTTGTGGCAGTGCGTTGTATTTTTCCAGCCTGTAATAAAGTTATGAAGTTTACTTGAATCACAAGTCTGAAGCATGCTGAAAAAGAAAAAAACACGATGATAAGAAAATGGTAATCAGCAGGTGAAATTTAAATGCCTGCAAGATGCCATATCATCCTCAGTTTTATTTAATTTTTAAAACAGTCTTGGCTCATTTTTTGAGGTTCAGTGTTCTTATGCGTCCCCAGACAGACAGAGCGGCCTGGAGCGTCGACACTCATCAGTGACTCAGCGTGTGCAGAGGACGACAGTGCCAACCTGGAGCCAACAGAGAGAGCTAATTGTGTCTGTTTGGACTCCAATGCAGTAGTGTGGGAAATCTAACGGCACAAATCGGTTACCGTCACTGGTTAGTGTTTTCTCTGTCTGTCCCAGGACTCCCAGCAAGCTATCCCAAAATATTCCTATGATCCTAATGGTTAAAGTGAGATTTCAGTCATGCAGTGTATTCATCAAACTTAAATCTTTGCTGTGAAATATGTATTTCATTAAATAAAATGTTATTGGGTATTTAATGTGTCTGAAATGGTGTTGTTTCCTTAATAATGTAGAATTATGTTTAAAACCAGGCAGGATGAAATATTTTAAGATCTATATGCTCTAATAAAGGAGTTAGTCTAGCATGTAGATCATCATTTGGTGACACTCTTTCTCTCCATCTCTGTAGATTTAAACAGACTAAACAAACCCTGAGATCTATTTTGGATCACTGCTTTTTCCTTGCAGCTCCAGTTTACATTTTAGCATTACTTGTGATTAGCAGTTTAGCTGAAATATGTGAGGATACACAATGTTGCTTTGAGGATTTTTTCAGCTCAGATACGCAAGTGTGAGCGCCCTCCCTCATTTGCTGCGGTGCATGATGGGGTGTTAGTAATCAGGGTCCGACGTGACCCTCCAGGTGGATGTTGTTCTCTTGGGTACCGTGGGAGGATGAAACTTGAACAAAGATGATTTAACTCTGGTCAGATACTGGCTTCCTGCATGTTTTATAAATGTATTAACTACTGGTCTTCACAGAGGACGATGTACAATGTATATATACATATACAAATAGATAATGTAGACATTCAAAATAGGTAGCACTACTGCTTTTAAAATAATGTGCACTCTCAGTTGCTGGTATGTAGGTCATGGGGGAAATGAAGCCCTGAGTGAAGCAATTCAAATGAAATAATGCAAAATTATTTTTATAGCTCAAGTTATCCATTGGGGGTTTGATATCAGCCCAAACATGATCTCCTCTTGCACGAACAGTGAGTTTGTAAAACTGATGAACTGTTCCACAGCTTTTGTTTGCAGTGTGAGCTCGAATGAGGCCAAACATTTTAGTGTGAAACATACATTCAATGGCCATGATGATGATGATGCAACCATATAAATAAGTAAATGTTATTCAAAGTCTTGCTCTGTGAGCATTAGTCAGTTTCTTAAGTGTTGACGTGCCCTATAAAAGCAATATTTTCTGGGATTTCAGGTGTTGCAGTTACTTGTTAAATGTGAGAGCTCCCCCTACTGATGAGATCTGAGATCACAATGGACAACAATATTAGATCAGCAGCTGTAATTGAGCATGAATCAGCCCACCTGTGTTCAGTTAAATAGGGAAAAAGGAGGCATAGAATAATTAGCGATCCAACATGGTGGCAAAAGACAGAACTCTCCTCCTAATGGCTGGTAATGCATCCAGTGTGTATGACAGAGTGTGTATTTGTGCTGTGAGGTTGATACACTATTCTTTCTTTCGTATCTGCTGTTGTTGGATTGGAGGGGGGAAGAGAAAGAGGGGGGGGGGGGTTACCATGGAAACCATTGTATTTCCCTCCCCTGATTGGTGCTCCTGGCATGAGCAAGTATCTGCTATTTTTGTCATTATTCAACACCTCAGACACGAGCGCAGTCACAGGACACACACACACACACTCACACACACTCACACACACACACACACACACACACACACACACACACACACAAACACACACAAACACAGGATACATAGAACTTGAAGAGTGGAACATTAACAAACACAAACAAAGACTCCTCTATACTCAATTTCCTTCTTCAAACGCCTCAGTGGTATCATCACATCCCTGATCATTTACACATAAACACTCTTAGGGTTTTATTTATCTTCAGTCGCCTTAACACAGTTCAATGCTAAAACACATTTTAGTGGAAAATTGATATCTAATTTGTCCTACAGATCATATGAGCGACCGCAGCATCTCAGCAGCAGCACAAAGTGTGATCTTCAAACGATCCACCCAAAAACAGCAGCAGGTTCATGGCAGATAACCTTTGTTGAACAGAAACTCAGCACTTGGATCAATAACTGAAATTGTGTTCAATTTACCAATTGATTTATCAGTAACGAAAAGCAATATGACTCAAATAAACAAATCAACGTTTGTGCAGCTTTCCACTGATGAATGAATCCCTCAGGAAATACACTGCATGAAAGAGAGATGTCACATACTGATGTTGTGTGGGACAGTCCATTCATGCAAATCCTGAGGGAGGAAATGGCAATTTTCATGGCTTCAATTGAGACAAGAAAACCTAAAAATAAAGCCCATACACTCGAGGTTGGATAACAAAAGGGGATATACAGTAAAATACAGTAGAGTTGACAGATACAACAGCCACCTCCATACATCAAAAGGTTACTTCTTGTGTCCAAAGCACATTGTTATTAAATCATCTCATTTGGCACAATTACTAAAAGTATGATTCACAGAGAAAACTACAGAGAACATGAGCCAGAGGCAGCAACAATGGGCCAACCTGTCTGCAGTTATGTTTTTATGACTGCTATCACAGGCTCCAACTTCAACACTTATTTCTATCATAGATCAATTATCTTTCCAAAAACCAAGTTCTTTAAGACCAAAGACACGTTCCTTCTTGTTTTATTCAATCAACAGGCTAAAACTCAAATATGTTCAATGCAAAATAATATGTTGCTACTTTCACTTGATTAAAAAACTCTAACGATTCTGATCAAGTTTCAGTCTATCATTCAATCAGTTAATCGACTAATTGTTTCAGCTCTCTTGTCATTGTTTTTAGGCTTTTCTGTTGGTTGTCTGACATTACATTTGTTATTTCCTGTGTGCTGGTTGTCTGACTGTCAAGTGTGTTTGTTCTCTTGATCTCAATGAGTCTACCTGATTAAATTATAACAAACTGAATACTAATATGTGTCTATATTTCTTTTTTAAAATGTATATAGCAGAGTCCAGATATTGTTGAGTTTAACATCTGAATTGCTCAATCCCCTGAATCCTACATCTCACAGTCCAGTGAGAAAACTAAGTCGTTCCTCAGGGCAGTACATAGTTCAGAAAGTGTACTACGTATGTTGTGTGTGCTGGGGTTTTGTAAATGTTAATCTCAGCTCATTAACATTAACCACTGGGATTCTTTTCCTCTCTGTGAATCAATAATCCAGCCTCGTGAGAGGGCTTTTGCTGGATTGTGCATGGAGGGAGAGCTCGGCGAGCTGAGCATACGGAGACAGAGAATCAGGGAAATGTTGATCCAGAGTATAACAGGGATTTTCTGTCCTTATTGTTAACAACTTCTGCTCATATTATTGGGACCTGGTGGGACCTGGTGGGACCTGGTGTGACCTGCGGTGAGATTAGTTGAAAAGGTTGAAAAGCAAAGCCATCCCTCCAAGAAGAGCCCAAAGCCGGTAAGGCACTAAGACCCAGTGGAGTGCAGGGAGGCTTGGTGCTGCCAGCCTGCCCACCCGCCGCCTGCCTGTCTGCTCTGCACGGCTCTGCAGTTACCCTGGGCGCGTGCTGGAGACAGCACATGTGTGTATGAAAGTGTGTATGTGTATGTCCAATCTTTTGCATCACAGGCTGGAATACAGAGAGCCCTCTCCTCTTTTTTTTTTGGTACCATCTCTCCGTTCTGCTCGTGCTCTCCCACCTGAATCGAAGACCTGGCTAGAAGAGAGCTGATGGGAGGGGGGCGTGTGTTTGAAGGGATGGGGAGGGGGCCGGTCAGCTTGGTTGGGTGGGAGGTGATGACGAGATGAAAGGGGCCAGGTGAGGAGGAGACACAGGAGCGCCTCTCTCTCTCTCTCTCTCTCTCTCTCTCTCTCTCTCTCTCTGTGACGTGGTGTGTGTGTGTGTGTGTGTGTGTGTGTGGTGTGTGTCAGTGTGGGTTTGCTGTGTGTGTGTGGAGGAGAGAAAGCGAAACAGGTCGGCACTCCTTCAGTAGACTGAACCTGCACAGGAGGAAGCAGCCCTCTCCAGACTGAGGTATGTCACCAATGTATCTTCACACACATCTCCACACATACCTGCCCTGTTAGCAGGGTGTGAGGAGAGATGTGTGTGTGTGCATGTATGTGTGTTTCAATGTATGGAAGTTAGGATGCAAGAAAGAGTCACATCTGACTCCAGGGGGCAATACTAGAGACGGTGTTTTATTATTTCATCATATCACATCCTCTTTGTGTGTAAAAGGACAACATTTCTGGAAAGAGATTTCACGTTTGTTCATTTAAACTCCTGATTGTCACTTGCATGTTGCTGCTGAGGAGTGAAAGTGCTTTGTACTGGAAGGGACACTTGAACAACAGGCTAGTTTTCTCCTCGCAGTAAACACCATGTCATGTGCATATTATTGGGTCATATGGTTTCCAGTCGGCAGCTTGAGAGATTCTGCTGCAACCTTAAATTCTAGTTTTGTGTGACTTTGTTTGGAGCTTCAGAGTTTGACTCTAAATTTGACTAATCTCATTGATTTGATTATATTTAATAGGAGGATGTGCTGCATTACAACCACTTAGTCCCTTTTTTTTCACCCTTTTATTTTTAAATAGTTCTCTTTGTGTGGTTTCGACTTGATAAAATCAACTTTAAAACAACAACTTTAAAACGGGTGACAGGCACATTTCTCCATTTTAGATGCTTTTTAATGGGATTTTTGTGTAATAAAAGGCACTTTAAGAGACTGGAACATTTGTGGTGATAAGGTTCTTTGCAGCAAGAATTTTAATTTTGGTGGTCCTTAGAGCACTTAAGTGACCCCCGGACACCAGAGAGCAGTAAAACAATCAATGCTGATTAAACTAAGAATCTCAAGAGGGCTGCTCCTCAGTTGCTGCTACGTCACAGCTGAGATGTTGTTTATTGGTTAGTTTATTGGGCTGAAGGTGACTGTAACCCTTTGACCTAATCAGCAAAGGCCACCTACGTACGCCTACGTCTTTCAGGTGACTGTCTTGCTCAAATGTGCGTACGTGGGCAGGAATAACAACAGGCGCCTTGCAGGGATGAAGCCTGTCACACTGGTGAAATGGAAAACTTGCACATGCAGGTGTGCAGCATATGGAAATGTACCAAAGCCTTAGCACTCGTGCCACGGCTTTTACAGTGTGTGGGGTTGTTTCCAGGTGAGGTTATGACAGTAAACACAGCGCAGGGCCTCTCGACTACTCCACTGGCCACAAAAAACACTTGCACTCACTGCTGAAGGGGCTCAGCCACCATTTCCATGATTTTTAGATTATAATTTAACAAAGCTACAAAAGATTGATTCAGAAGAGTATTCAGTCTTTCAAAATGTATTTTCCCATAAATGAGACAACCATAGGAAGTTTAAAATGTTATGTTCTTCACGTCATGATTGTAATGATACGAGAAGTGTTTATCGATCTTCTCCTCCCATCACTTCAGACAGCAGGGAGCTCTGTAATGCTGAGTTTCGCATTTTATTCACTCATCCATTTTGCTTCTTGACTCTGTTAAAGGGGACATATGGTCCACTCTGCGCTTTTAGCTTCTCCCTGAGGCACCGGCTGCTGCCCTGAAAACACACATCTGAGGATGCAGATGTCAAATATGAAGTAAATTATGACCCAGACTACAAGTGGGTTTCACAGTGAGACTCACAGGATCACAGCAATATAAATAATGTTTTACAAAGGACTACACTGAAAGCCATTTTCATTTAATTTAGTATACGTGACCAATATTGGATTTCTTGCATTGACTGTAGATTAGATTGATGGTTTTTAGGTTTGTTTTTTACCGTTTCTATAATGTATTTCTGGTCTGAACAAAGAAGGATTTAGGTGTTTTTTGGGATGACAAATCAATCAAATTATCGTATTTCCAGATTGCAACCTGCTATCCTATATTTCATCAATATTTGGTCATATAATATCCTTGTAAATATCCAATTTAGAACGTTGTTTTTCATCTTTTGGACCTATACTTTCAAACTAGTATTTGACAATCTTATTAGTTAGTTTTACATTTCACGAAATACACTGAAACGCATCATGAGCATGTTGAGCAAACTAACTCACAACCTTCACTTGTGCATACTTCTAAACAGGACTTTCTCTTTTGTTTCAGATATTTCCATCTGAAGGTCACATTGGAGAAGGACGGCTTCACTAAAAGTTGCAAGGAATTGAGTGAAAATTCCTGTGATTGTCTGCAGAGCTCCAGGCTAAAGTCTCTCGGGGTTCCGGGCCTGCACAGCTCCAACTGCCATGACAGACACCCCCGCCTGAGCTTCTCAGTGACACCCTATGACAGGGGAGGATGGGTGATGGGCCCGTGAAATTCAGCGGACTCTCTCCTCCTTATCCCATCCTCTCATGGAGCGTCCTGTTACACCGAGCCCCTCCTGGAACACTTCTCTCTTCGACCTCCCCATATCTTCAGCCTCATTGCACCCGAATATCTCTAACGTGACCTCGTCGGTCGCAAGCATCCGAGGTGGGGTCGATCTGAACCAGACATTGGCGCTGTGCGCTATGCTCATCATTGATGTGCTAGCAGTTGTGGGGAACTTGGCCGTGATGATTGTCATCACCAAAACGCCGCAGCTGCGCAAGTTTGCCTTCGTATTTCACCTGTGTCTGGTGGACCTGCTGGCAGCACTGGTGTTGATGCCTCTCGGGATGCTCTCAGACCGAATCCTGGTGGACGAGGCGTTGTGTCGGAGCTACCTCTGCTTGAGTGTGTGTCTAGTGAGTGCTGCCATCCTCACCATCTGTGCCATCAACGTGGAGCGCTACTACTACATCGTCCATCCCATGCGTCACGAGGTGAAGATGACGGTGGGGGTGGTGGTGATGGTTCTGGTGGGAATCTGGATTAAAGCCGTCGTCATGTCAGTGCTGCCTCTCCTGGGATGGCTGCTCCAGGCAAACCAGGCTGTGGGGACTCCTTCAGTTCTCATTCCCGGTCAGAGACACTGCTCCCTCCACTGGACGGGAGGCAAGATCACACGGCTGCTTTTCATGGTCTTCTTTACGTTAATCTATTTTCTGTGCCCCATGCTGATCATTCTGGTGGTCTACTGCAACATGTTCAAGGTGGCGCGAGTTGCAGCCATGCAGCATGGGCACCTTCCCACTTGGATGGATACGCCGCGACAACGGTCCGAGTCCAACAGCAGCCACTCCACCATGGCGGCAAGCCTCGGTGGGACTGGTGCCCGCACCACCCCTCAGAGGACCTTCAGCGGCGGGAAGGCTGCAGTAGTGCTGGTGGCAGTGGGAGGCCAGTTCCTCTGCTGCTGGCTGCCATATTTCTCCTTCCATCTCTACTCGGCTGTGAGGTCTACCTCTCCCGCCTCGCTGGCCCAGCTGGAGGATGTGGTCACATGGATTGGCTATTTCTGCTTCACCTCCAACCCTTTCTTCTACGGCTGCCTGAACCGGCAAATTCGCGAGCAGCTGGGCCGCCACCTGGCTTGCCTCTTCAAGCGGGCTGGGCCCAGCGAAGGAGAGCAGCTGCCCAGCCATGAGGCCTCTATTGAGGAGAACTTTTTGCAGTTCCTTCAGGGCACTGGATGCAATCTGGAGCCCTGCAACTCTCACAGCCGAGCCAGCCCAGAGGAGCCAGAGACTGAAGGCCATCAGGAATCAGCTGTTCAGCAGAACACGCCAGCTGACTTCCACATCCCAGGGCAGATCGTTGAGGAAACCTCAGAGTTCATACAGCGGCAACAGCTGAACAATGACCTGCATGTATCAGAGAACTGCTGCAAAACTGTACCAGAGCTGTAGCTGCCTCTCATGTACCGTTAATATTGCCATCTATAATCCAATAAATGTACTTAGTTCCATTCATATTTTCTATAATGTGTTAAATTAACTAACTATCTGCAAAACATGGTGTTTTCTTTGAATTAAGTTGTGTAGCTTTTCAGAGAAAGACAAATCACCTCCCTCGTATCCCCAACAGCCATGGAGCGTTACATGTTTTTAGAGCCACACAGTGTCGGGCTGTTTTCTGTGTGGTGTTAGCAGATGGACACTAAACCATTGTTAATCATGGGTCAGTGAAGTGACAAACATCACGTTGACATAAAGAAGTGCTGAAACTCTGGGAAAGCAAAACTTCAAGGGGAACTCAGTTTTCACAGTTTATGGAAAACTACAAGAGCCATTAAAAGAAAGTTTTGAGACAAATGCTCAGTGAACTGTTAGTTTTGATATGCATTTCTTCATTAATTCCTCATTATGAAATTAGTCATAATACATCACTGCAATTACATGAAAAATACTGTATTTCCAATGTTTTGGTTTCTACTATACAAAATGTGTTTTGTGTTTTAAGACTTGAAGAAGCCCCTAGACAATCAGTCCAATTGACTCAATGATTCAGCAGGTTCTCTATTTATTCAACTTTCTCCTCATGACACCAAGGAATTAATGCAAACATGTGGCTGTTTTCCCAGTAGAAAGGAGTGATTATTCAGAGCCATTTTTTAAATCGTCTTGAAATATTCATTGTGTTAAAATGGATCATTTCACAGCTGGTGCTGCTGATGGTATTTATAATAAACAGGCTGACACACCAGCATATTTTTAAGCATTTTCCATGAGCATCATTATCATGTTTATCTGCTCTCAGTCTTGTGATTATCACCTCCTCACCAAAATCATCTCACATTGGTATACTCGTGATTTCACTCCTTCCACTCAAAGAAAAACATTGTGACTGGTTTGATTTGTATGCCAGTTGTGGTGTTAAGGATTTAAATAAGCTTTGTAAAAACACCGGCTAACAGCACAAACTGTCAGTTTGTTGACACAAAGCTGAATGTGGACAGATTCGGACATCGTGACCAGTCCCCGTCAACCCGTAATGTCTGTGCTGTTTACAGGTAAACACGGGAGCAGTATGGGTGTGCTTGTGTTTGTGCTTTAAACAACCAGGATTGTTGTGGCTACACAGCGGCACACAGGTGAGACAATGCTTACACATGGCAAGCTTTGCCTTTGGCCTCATTAAGCAACAAATGGAAGACTCTGGTGATACTCTCTCTGATCTCAGGTGGAATACAAACAGTTTGCACAAGTCACACGAGCAGTGACAAATGTTCCAAAGAAAATTACAAGGCACAAATCTCCTACTAAACATGTTTTTTGTCTCTTTTTATACTTGCTCTTTCTTGCTGTGTTCATCTATTTTGGACTGCCTCATACTGGAGTGTTGGCATGATCACAAGACACCCAACACAAGGCGTACAGGGAAGGCTCATATTTTGCTGGGAGTCAGAATAAAAAAAGGCCCCTTTGTAAGTAGGAGACATGGGGCTCTTAATTTTCTTGTGATATGACTTTGTTGCTGACTGTTTTTCAAATGGGGTCGTCGTGTCATCTTGTTTTCAAAATGTTGTGTCACAATGATGGTGCAGTATTGTGAGGCCCAAATTTAATCAACTACAACAGTGAGCACATGAAGCAATCCCTTCCATAATCCTTACTGATCTGTATATATGCATTTTTTTATTTTTGTTGGTAATTAAAAAAAAAAATACTTTAGTATAAGAATTAATAATATTCAATTTTATGCAACAAAATACCCACCAGCGTGCAGGAACAAGGGTAGTTTAATCTCTTTAGATAATCTGAGATCTTCCTCATTGAGCATTATTGATCATCATGTTGTAATACATTCTGTGATATTTCACACAGTCCGGGGTCATTACAAAGCCCCTTATGTTGAATGAATCCACCATTCAATCAGCTGGATTTCCGTTACCGTAGCAGCAAAATTGCCCCGACCAATCTGATTAAATGCTTTAAGCTCTATTTCTGCACCATCTGTTGATTATGCGGATGGAGAAGTAAGCTGTTCTGAAGGTGAATGGCAGATAATATTCCCAGCTTCGGGAATATTCATGGACCCTGTCAGCTTCAGTTATGTTCATTGTAAATCATCAATACAGTCAAAATGTAAAAAATGTCATTTTTTATTTAATTTTCCCTTTCCTCTCTTTTTTTGTACCTGAGTTGGCTGTTTGGATTCTTCATTATTAAAGTTTGTTTTTCTTGTTAGGATGTGTATTAGATACCTATCACTTGACATGATTAAAGACACAGCAAGAACATTAACTTGAGTGTTGTGGGTGTTGTCATATTTACTTACCAGACATTTTCCGATCAATAGCAGCATCTATAACATGATCAATCCCGTCAATCATCTCTTTCTCTCCTGCCCTCTAGCTGCATGTGTGAGAGTGTGTGCTTGCAGGCAGGTGGTGCAGCGTCACAGAGGTGAAATGAAGAACTAAGAACAGGATGAAAGAGGAGAGACTTTGGAGGATGCTGAAGCTTGTCAGGGGTGTAATGGACGTCACAGTAATTCTCAATGATTAACACCCCAAAACACTGACCACCTTAGAGCACAACTTCAGGCCCCACATAATGTAATTACACTCCAACTAAAATGCTTAATGCAAACAAAAAACACTGGGGACGTTCACTCTTTTCATTAAGTGCACTGATGGATGAATCAAAGCCATTATCCCCTAATAATTTCAAATATAAATCTTAAATCTAGTGATAATAATAGAAATAGGAAGGAATGCAAGATTATTTAGATATGGATTGTGCAAATTTTGGCCACAAAGATAATCTAAATATTTAGTTTATTTAATATCCAGGTTATGATAAATGTTCAGCTTTGGCATATATAGCTTCAGTTGTTTATCACCAGAAAAATCCCAGATTCCACCATCCTCTCAGCAGCATCCAGGCTCCTCCTCTATTTTCTGATTATCCCACTTTATACCCGCTCCTGTGCTGCTCCCAATCGGACAGAGTGACTCATGGCTTTCATGTTGAGCCATGGAGGGTGCCTCTCGCAGCGCAGAGAAATAGTTCAAACAGCCTGACCTTTGTAAAGGGCTACAACACGCCCAGTAAAAGGGCTCAAGGACAGATGCCACCATCATGTCACCCTGGGGGGCCACCGGGTGCAGCACAGAGTCATTCAGCGGATGAGTCGGGTGTGTTTCTGATCAACTAAACGCTTAAACAGAGAGCTGCGATCATCTGAGACGGGTTTGAGGCTCCCAGAGCAAGAAAAGCTGTCCGTCTGTGAGAGAACGATCCCTCACTGGATCCCAGATGAACTCAAACACATGAATTTCTTACTTACTTAAATCCTGACTCCTCTCAAATCAGCTGTTGCCTTGGTAACCTGGTGCTGATGACAGCGCTGATGGATTCATTCGTCAGGAGGAGACAAGAGACAGAAGCAAAGACAGAGATTATTGTTACACATAAAGACATAAAGTAATAAATAAAGATTTACTGTTTAGTGGGTCTCAGTAAAGTGAGTGACTGTATGAATTAATGAGCCAGTCACTAGTAGCATAGCAACCTTTAAATAACATTCGTAACTTTCTTGGACTCAAATTTCTAAATCTACACCTCAAACAATAAATGATTTACATTTACCGTATAAACAAAGCACTTTCTAAAAAAGAGTTTATACTTTGTAACTAACGGCTTTAATAATGATACATAAATCATGTCATGAAATGCTTTATAAGTAATTACATGGTGAAAAATTACTTCTGTTGCTTTCAATCCATCCAATTTTTAGATAATGTATTCAGAAATGTTGGTAATTAATTTAATAAATAAATTGTTGATGAATAGATTTGAATCCAGAGGATAAGTGGTTATCTGGTCCAGTCAGTGAATAGGATTTTTGTTAGTCCAAAATGTGTTCGTATTATATGGATTTTAAATGATCGATGAAGCATTAGTAAATGATTCATTCACTATAGTTAGCCGATAGTTACAATGTATAAAACCGGTATAAAGGACACCTTATTAGGGAGTGGTTCCAGTATGATTCATGGCTGCATGGTCCACCAGTAAGCTGCATCAACTGTACAACGACTACAATATGTAAACATGATTGATGTGTAGGATAAAAACCATGCATATAGTGAAAATACAATGACATTAAGGCCAGTGTGGAAAGAACAAAACAATATAATCCCCTGTTGTGAAAGGCGCTTGCAACAGCAACATGAAATGTGTGTTACAAACCTTTAAACCTGCAGACGAGTTCACGGTCTGACAGAAATACTGCGAGGTAAGTTCAGAGTAGTGTGGGACACAACATGAAATCCACTGATGTCTAGCTCACGTAGCTGCATGTTTGCATTAAGACGATAGACTCTAGGTTGCTACGGGACCCAACAGCAGGTCTAGTTTGTAATAAGATGACCAGGATCAAAAGAGGTTTAAAATTAAAACAAAATATCGAAAATGAACCTGACCTCTTGCCCGAAGAAGTGTATCGTTTGAGTCCGTTTGAGCAGTAAAGTCTACACCTGCAGTTCATCTGTAAATCCACTGGGGGCGCTCGTACACCACACAAAACTCCTGCTCCACTTCTGACTGTAAACCGGTGTAGACTGCAGAAAAATCCTGCACACGTGTGTTATTGGCCTGATTTAAACTACATGAAAAGTGTATTAAAGAAAGCTTGTGGAGACCATATCGAATTGTGTCCGACTCTGAGTATTATTTAGGCTACACAAGCAGAATCCACGTATCCGGCAATTTAAAAGCGACTACATTTCCCATCAGCCGCGTGGGGCGCATCGATTTTCATTTTTCAGTGCCCTTTTCTTGGTTTGCAGCTGGATCAGCTGGATGAACGCGCGACTGCGCAGAAGCAACAGTCTTTGAGGGGAAAAAAATCTGGTGATTGTTATTGCTAGTTTTTCTTTAAACACGGTGGACTGTAGACCTGCGCGTGATTGTTCATACAAGTTTTTACTTAAAGTATTTTTGATTAGTTATTTTCCCGCGTGTACGTTCTTGTGAGAGCAGGCTATAAACTTCGGATGATTTGGATAGAATTTTTTTTTTTTTATTAAATCTCTTTGGGGAGGTTTTTTTTGCTTAAAATCCTGCAGTTGATCACCTGTACAGACAGTACAGAGTGTGGACAGAAACAGAGTAAACTCAGCATCAGACTGTGGCTTCAGTCGGACCGACGAGCCTCCGGTGCCAACGCCTTCCCCCCCCCCCCCCCCCCCCCCCCTCTCTCTCTCTCTCTCTCTCTCTCTCTCTCTCTCTCGGCTGGGAAACTTCAACTGCACAGGGCTCGTTTTGACGGCGGTCCCCTTCAACTCATGAGCTGCTGAAACCACACAATCCGACACTAAAGAAGTAGTGTGAGAGTGTTAAAATGGGCTGCACGATTAGCGCCGAGGACAAAGCCGCGGTGGAGAGGAGTAAAATGATTGACAAAAACCTGCGGGACGACAGGGAGAAGTCCTCCAGAGAAGTGAAACTGCTTCTGCTCGGTATGAACTGCGTATTTGATCCGTGAAATCAGTTTATCAGAAATCAGAATGTTTTGTTTTTTCTTTTTACACTGCAGTGTTTTGTTTATGACTTCAAACACTCCTCCTTAAGTTGATTTAATGCAGCTGTGGCGCATCATGTCTCCTCTGACAGAATTTACTAATCCAGATGTTAGTGGTAAAAGGGAAAGAACACGTCCTGTGCTGCCTCCGAGCTTTTCTATCGGCTATGAATTGTTGAAAGGTGCTCAGAGGACGCTGTTTGTTGACTACGTGTTGTCACTTGTCACAAAGCACGTTGTAACTCACGCAGGCCTGTTTAACTTTAGAGTACAAACAAAACGTTACAGCTGCATGGACATGCTGACCCTGGTGAGACCTATACGCACTACGTTTTGAGAAGTAAAGGCTTGAATCTGTATTGGACCTGGTCAGTCTAAATATGCTGTGATTCATTTAGTTACCATCATATAGGAAAAGGAGAAGGATCAAATCCTCACAATAAAGAAGCTGGAACTGGATAAGATTTGACATTTTGCTAGAAAAATGACTTAAATTATTAACTGAGATATATAAATCAGTGCAAATTAATGTTCTATTGATCATAATGGATTGATCAATATAGCTCTATCTGTAGTAATTTAACGGCCTTTAGAAATAGTTTGCCAGTAGTTAAATCCCTGGACTGTTACAGCTAACTTCAGGTCGTCTCACTGCAACAATTCTTGCCTGTACTGACCAGGTACTATTGTAACTGCACTACCTGCTGGTATTTGCTGCCGTCACAAACTTTGGTGGTACTGACACTGTGGGTGTGGACTGCACTGATGTGCCAGAGGGATTAAATGCCCCCAGTCCAGCAGCACTCAACCTCCCGTCACAGGTTTTGACCTCAGTGTGGGCAGCATTTTTTGTGTATATGTGACGAAACATTTCCGGTACACATCATCCCACCCCATCGGAGGAACTGCTTTTTGAGAGACAGCGGTGTTATCTTTGTGTGTCAGGCAACTATTCTGTTACACCTTTTAAGCCACCACAGCACTTATTATAAGTTATAATGTAAAGACTTTGGCATGCTGACACACACAACTGTTAAACGGTGTGTATTTACACAACTAATGTTACCAACAAAGAATAGAACCTGTATTTGGAATTATGTTTCTGGCAAACTGATGAATGTAAGTCCAATATTCACTCTCTTATAGCTCTGTTTTGTTCTCCACGGGGAGCTATCTGGCTCTCCAGCAGCAAAATGCTCCAATATGTTCTTCAGCTATAGTTGCTAACTTTGTCCAGTGGAAGTGTACTGCTGGGTTTTTCAGTGAAAACAATGGCCTGCTGCAGCTAGAATGACACTAATGAGAACAAGTGAACCTAAACAGTAAATTTGTTGGTGGTAAAACCAAAACAGAGCTGAAATATACAAAAACACTCTTAAGAGCTGAGGGGAACTGCAAAGTTTGGTGACAATTCTCTGCAAGTTCAACACTACAAGCCTTTCAGGGTCAAAAGGCAGAAAAAAACCTTTTATTTCTCTGCAGGGTCCTCACATTCTGTTTTCAGACACAGTAACAATCTCTGAGCACTTAAGGGGAATGGTTTATTATAAAATCTAAATATAGATAGTGACTTCTTACCCACATATCAGATGAAACTACACTGAAGTAATAAAAGGATAAAATAGTTTGAACATACAGCATCAGCTACATGTTGCATCCACAATGTTTTGCACTAACTGTGCACTACGAGCTGATTGTACTGATGCAATTATGATGCAACGCTTCTGAGCTTTTGGTTGAGACATTGCTTTTTTTCTCATGAAATGTTGTGAAAGCTAGTGAACAGTTCATGTCAAAAGAATGATATGATGAAGAAAACTCTGTGCTATTGAAATGCTGTAGTTATAAGAGATGGGTGACTAACCAGAATACATAGAGTCCTCACTTAGGTGTTTTAATTTTTCCTGTGACTTGATCTCACGTTAACATGTTACCAGAAGAAATGGACCAAGTAAAAGTGACAAGTTTTTGATTAAATGGATGATTCTGAGCACAGATGCAGCTTTTACATTAGTCATAGAAATGAACTACACTACATATGAAGCAATCAGAGTGCTGCATCTCAACAAGTTGCAGCATTTAATTGATCAGGAAATTCAGAAAATCAGGAAAGTGCCATGTTGTAAATCTTATTAAGGTTTGAAATTAGTCCTCCAAAAAAAAATCCCACTTAACTGATTTGTGTCATTCATTACAGTTTGTGAACTTTGACAGTTCAAAACCAACACAATTTTCATGCCTTGCAAATCTCCAGACATGATGAATTTATGTGTGCATAGGTGCATGTTTTCTTGCCTTTTTCCTGATTGTTTGTGTTCCTGATAGTGGCATTATTCTCACAAAGAAATAGAGTTATCCATTAATGTTTGCAGGGATTTTTCTTGCACCTTGATCTAAGATATGGCGGAACAAAACCATGCTGAATAATCTGCTTCCTACCAATTCAGAGCCACAACTGTGAGATGATTTTTATCAAAGTGTTTCCACTATTTTGTTGATAGATTGAAGCCTGATTGCATTGTTTTTGATGCGCAGAGCTATTTTAGGTAGTCGAACCCCGAGCGTAATAACAGAAGTAAAACCTGAGGTCACATAGATGTGGTTGTTGGATGGGTTTGTCGAGGATACAGATGAATCCCAGCAGCAGCTAACTTATTTAACATATTTATCTTTAGGCCAATACGTTTGGTGGTTCAACATTACAATGCAGGATAAAATCTTGTTGTATGGACACATTTAAGTTCTGACCACAGAGTTGAGGGGGAAGCTATTTTTCCAGGCTGTGCCCTCCACTCCCTGTCTGTGCTGGAACGAGAGAGTATTAGGAAAAAAAACAGAGGAGTTCGGCTGCTGCTCTTTGTACCAAACCACAAAGCTGGAGAGCCAACGCACTCTTCCGATTAAAATGGTCTCCCATTGGACCATGAAAAGTAATTCATAAAAAAGAAATCTACATTTCAGATTCTTGTTAAATGAGGCCAGACAACTCAGTGAATGTCTGTGTGAAGTTGGTTTTTGAACTGCCAGGAAGCCACGGTTTATGATCAGCCAAAAAATGCCATGAATGAGAAAATTGGTGACTGACAAAACTGAGGAAAGGGACCAACACAATCTGTCCTCCTCTCCCAGTCTGTATGAGCGGGCGTAAATCTCTTTGCCAGTGACAGCTTAACCAAAGAATTTGTGGATTTAATTCTTGTTGGCCGGCCATCTGAACATATTCAGAACATGTAAGCCTCCTTGACAAAATGAATCTGCTCAGGATTCTTAACTGGCAGTGGGAACGTGTCTTACCACCTTTTAGGGGAACAACAGTATTAAGACAATGTATTCTTATTTTGAAAATGTCACACATTCAGACTTGTCCCTGGCTGCTTTAAAAAAGAAGCAGGGATCCATATATTATAAATTCCAGTGCCTGAACACTTCTTCTTCCTGCGGTTGATGATAATTATTGTGGTTATAAAAAGCAAAAGGTGGCTCTGCCACCAGTGTAAACTCACCCCAGATGTTTATGGAAATAATATCCCACTGGTTGCGTGAGTTTGACGTTTAATGTTTCATGTGCGCACATGTTGTCATGCCTCTTTAATTAAACTTCATTTAAGAAAAATAGCTGATTCTTGAGTGAGTCAACGACTGGCACAGAGGCAAAGCACCGGGTCGCCTCCACAGACACCTGGGTTCAAATCTTAGCTTGACTGGGTTGTGTATTTTTACCATCGTCTGTTTGGAGGGCTATACATATGTGGCGAAGCCAATGAATCACGCTGACAGATTTTCCCAGAGGCCAACTATGATTCTGCAGCAGTGAATATGATACTGGAGCCAGAAGCTTAGCTTAGCATAGCCACTAGAAACAAGGGGAAACAGCTAGCCTGGCAAAGGTAACAAAATCTGCCGAGTAGCAACTAATTAACACTTCATATCTGCTTTGTTGAATTTATACAAAAGCAAAAGTGTAAAAACAACACTTTGGGATTTTACAGGGTTACATGCTGGTACGGACACTTTCTGGTGGCTTTAGTGCTTTTCCTTTTTTGAGGTTTTGGACCAAACAATTTAAAGAAGTCATCTTGAGCTTTATGAAACACACATGAAATAATATGCAGATTAATTGGTTACATTACATTACAGTCATTTAGCAGATGCTTTTATCCAAAGCGACTTACAATTCAGTATCTATCTACCGTAGGCACAGCTACGGGAGCAATTTTGGTTATAAAAATAATGGTTCCTGTATGATTCCAACAAACACAGAGATCTCATCAATGTTGATGTTGTAGTGACTCCTAATAGACATTGTAGCCGTCTTCACAGAAGGACTAGAATAGTGTGAACTATGTGGCTTCCAACATCATGATTAGGAATCAGATTGATTAGGTCTATCATCATTAAAGACGTTCAATTAAAGGGGATCACAAAAAGAAGAATCTTTCTTATCAATAAAGAAACATCCTGTGCTGGTTGTCAACACTGCATGTTGTGATGATGTTTTTTTTAGATTGCAAACAGACTTTTAATCATATGTGGTGTTCTTATGGCCCCTCTGCTCTCTAACGCCCAGAACAGCATGATATCTGGGATTGTCTCTCTAGTGGAAAAACACTGGCTCAGCCAGAAGCATGTTAACTGTTTCCTGCTTGGCCGATTGTTGTAGAAATACTGTAAAGGTTCCTTGTGTGAACAATGATATCAACTGGGCCAGTGATCGGTTCACAGATTGACAATATTGTGAAAGCTCTCACTTCCCAAAGAGGCGCCCCAGCTCCTCACACTACTCATTATTTCCCATCATCCTTGCTGTGTTTCTGCACCTCTTAAACTCCAGGCTGTGGTGTATACATTTTATGGTGAGCAGTGAGCATCTGATTCCTCCATGTGACACCTCACAACCATATACTGTACATTTCCTCAGGCCCCACTTAAATCCCTGCCATTAAAATTCATCACAAGGCTGCTTTTTCTCGGGTGTTTTGACAAACATACTGCACACTGTGTGATGCATGATTAAATTAGATCAGATTAAGTTCAACCCTTATGAAAAGCTGGTTTGATCCGACGTCCATGTGAGAGGGGTCTGAATCTGTCAGGTATTATGTGGTGGTGTTTTGGCTGCTCTCGTCTAACTACTGTGCCTCTTTTTCAGGTGCTGGGGAATCTGGGAAAAGCACAATAGTAAAGCAGATGAAGTAAGTTACAGCTTCCTGATAACACTGCACATCACATTATGGCAAACTCCTTCGTCCTGTAAGAAACGTTGACGCTATTCTACTACGTTGAGGAGAGACAGTTTCTCACTCCTCCTTTCAGCTGCAGCCTTGTTGTCAGAGTTTAATAACATGGGGAGAGCTGTGGTTACAAACGGGACTCATCTTTGTGGAAATACTGTAAAGTGGGACCATCATTTCACTCGGTGTAGGCAGTGTAGGAAGCAACCTTTTGAATAACATGTTAAACAATGGCCACAGTGGCCCGCTGCAGCCTGGCAGGTCCTGAATAGACTCCCCCAGTTCCCACATTAGGCACGCTGCATGCTCACCGAAGCTCAAATTCCTGCACTAATGACAGTGTTGCATGAGATTTTTTTTTTAAATCTGTCATTCGTCCCACATTTATTAAAGCCATTGTTCACACCGTCAAATATATATCTGGACTCTCGAAACCTCTTTGGATTTGTTTCTGTGTCAGAATCATTCATGAAGATGGCTACTCAGAAGAGGAGTGCAAGCAGTACAAAGTGGTGGTGTACAGCAACACCATCCAGTCCATCATGGCCATCATCAGGGCGATGGGCCGGTTAAAGATAGATTTTGGAGATGCTGCGCGAGCGGTAAGTTAACTGAATCCAGTCTGCGTTAAAAATGACTTTAAAAAAAATGCCACATCCTCATTCATGACAATGACAGCAAATATTGTCTTCCTTGCCAGGACGATGCCCGCCAGCTGTTTGTCCTGGCAAGCTCGGCGGAGGAAGGGGTGATGGCGGCAGAGCTGACGGGCGTGATTCAGAGGCTGTGGAGCGATACCGGAGTTCAGGCGTGCTTTGATCGATCACGAGAGTACCAGCTCAACGACTCTGCTGCATAGTGAGGACTCTATTCACTTCTCTATATACAGATTCACAACACTGACTCACCGAGTGCCAACTGCAAGCATATTAAACGACTCAACTCACAAATTAATTCACGGGGATTCAAGGAAAACATTCTGCTAAAAAATAGCTTAACAAACGATTTATTGATTAATCAGTCAGTCAATCGACAGAAAAAAAATCAACATCTTGTCTGTTGTGAGGATTGGCTCATTTTCATTTTCTAGATATTACTCAACTTATTGAGAATTGCTGAAAATTCCAGATGGAAATGAAACTGCTTCAACGATTTATAGGGAAGTTTGAAATTGCATCATCCATCTTCCTACTATTATACTGGCAAAAAACAGGTCTTGTGATCTTGTTTGCCTCTTCACTAGAAGGTGGACACGTTTGAGTCAGAGTAGTTTTCATGCTCGTAACATTTCTACTGAAGCAAAAATGGGGGCAAGATGCGTCTTGTTCTTCACGGTCTTGTGTCAGCTTGTTGTACAGCTGATCACATTCCTGAAAAAAGAATAACATGAAGGAATAACTGACAAAGGGAAATATTTCTGTCAACTTGTTTGTGTATCACTTCATTTGACAAAATGTTTTCAGATTATTATGATAGTCAACCACTGGATACAACTGTCTGATGAAGTTCAGTGAAAGAATGCAAACAAAGTGGTTTGAGCTAAATATAGTCCGGTCTTGTCGACATTGGGGAAAGCATGGTGTTCTGTGTCTGTAGCGTTTATATCACACTCTCCCTGAAAGAAAGTAGCTCAAGGACGCTTCTTTGTTTTGAAAACAGCCAAGCTGTCATGGTGCACTTTGTCCACATTGCGAGACAAGAGGAACCAGTGGAGTTAGTCTGTTTTTACTCAACCCACAAGGAGCCAGTGTTTATCATGCACCAAAATATGAGCCCATATTTAGTATCATTCTGTGGAGTCCTTAGATGTCTATCTGCAGAGCAACCCCTCCCCCCCCACTCCACCAGACATAAGTTGCCAAAAAGTATAAGTATAAGTGTCTCTTTGCATCATGTTGTCTTTTTTGGATTAAGAAAACTCGGATAAACTGATTTTACCACGTGGTGTTAGAAAAACAGAATCTGTGTTTATGAGGCTCATGTTGGGAGCTGCCTGTACTGCTACAGTAAATGTGTACTACGATGTGTGTATTTCTCTAGGATTGTCTTCATATACTCGCTTTTTGTCTCTCAGCTACCTGAATGACTTGGACAGGATCTGTCAGCCAAGCTACGTCCCGACTCAGCAGGATGTGCTACGTACACGTGTGAAGACCACTGGCATCGTGGAAACTCACTTCACCTTCAAAGATCTCTACTTCAAGTTAGTACGGCTGTCATTGATCTGCTCACGAAGGGCCCTGGCCTCAGGAGTGCTGCTTGTGCCATAAAAATAACTTACGAAGCTTTAACGGCAGCATTTAGCGGTCTGTTTTAACTTTCCCAACTCTCGTAGAGAGATTATCACTGGGGCAAGAAAGTTCTATTTGTTTGTTTTTTTACTTTTCTCTAGTCTTTGCTGTTTGTTTATTTTTATAATATATTCTAATAAATACTGGATAGTTTTACCTCTTCATATACTATTTGTGATGAGGGGTCACAATAAAGAAAGGTTTGTGATCAGTGATACCACACAAGCATTTTATTTTACGAATGTGAGGTTGTTTTCCTCTTTCATTATCCAACTCATCATCTTATGAAAAATGAAAACACGTCATGAAAGTAACAAAATCTTGATTTTACATGCGATAAGTCGCATGTGCAGTTTCTTGCCTTTTTTAATACTCTTTCATAACTCACAAATGCTGCTGTGTGGCATTCAGCCGAATACAACCCACCTTTGTAGCAGTAAATGTGATTACATCTCTTCATTCCTTTTACATTATTTTATCATCTAGCGCCTGTACTTATAAATATTGGTGATTCATTAACTGTAATAGCCTCCATGGCCTGCATGCGTAACCCCACTAAAAAAAATGCTCAGGATCTGCAAATGTGCAATCACTGAATTGGTGTTGTCTGTTAACAGCTCAGTGCAGATTCAGTTTGCCTCTGAGGGACTCAGGTGGAGACAGAGGCAGCCGACACAAACGCATGTGTGTGTGTGTGTGTGTATGTGTGTGTGTGTGTGTGTGTGTGTGTGTGTGTGTGTGTGTGTGTGTGTGTGTGTGTGTGTGTGTGTGGGTGTGTGTGTGCTCTTGCCCTGGATTTACGAGGACACTCATCCTCATAAAACACTGTAATTAAATTTACATTACAATTAAAATGAGCACATTCACTGTTCATGTATTTATGCAGTTCCTCTGTGTGTGTGTGTGTGTGTGTGTCTCCAGGATGTTCGATGTCGGGGGTCAGCGCTCGGAGAGGAAGAAGTGGATCCATTGTTTTGAGGGAGTCACATCTATCATTTTCTGCGTAGCGCTCAGTGACTATGACCTCGTGTTGGCTGAGGATGAGGAGATGGTAAGTGATGGATACACTGTGGTTTAGGTTCACTTCTTGTATTTTAACAATTTAGTCAATACAGGAATATCATAAGAGGAAAAGCACAGGTGTTACTAAGAGCATTAATGATGGCCCTGTTTTATTCAAATGTCCCATTACGTTTTGAGCCAGCTTTTATAGCTTTTAAGTGCTGGCAAAAGACACAACAGCACCTTTTCCATCAGGATTCAGCCACTAAAAGCCATGTAAAATATGTTTTTATTAGTCTGTATCATTTACGATGCGCTTGGTACGCATGCTTTTTTATTTAAGTGCCTTTCAAATTGGAGTAGGCAACAGGCCCTACTGGCACTAACCGGCTCTAAGACGGGTTTTGGAGCGCAACCAAAGACCCTGAATCCAAAGCAGCTGGATGAAATTCAATTATCATTCATTTTATTATTTACACCTGTGTCAAAACGTCTTGTCTGTGAAAAAGGCCTATTATGGGTATCTGCTCTTTCCTCAGAACCGGATGCATGAGAGCATGAAGCTCTTCGACTCCATCTGCAACAATAAGTGGTTCACGCTGACCTCCATCATCCTCTTCCTCAACAAGAAGGACTTGTTTGAAGAGAAGATCGGCAGGAGTCCGCTCACTATCTGCTACCCCCAATACCCTGGTGAGACAAACCCCTGTATTAGCAATTTAGTTTTAATGTTAATGGTCAGATGTGATCAGACAGTATCTATGTATTTCTATCTGATGTATTAACTTCTTGGAAATGTGTGATTGTGCTATTGATTTTTTTAACCTGAATAAAGTACAATGGATCTCATTCTGTTAGAGGACACTGTAGGATTTAGATTCTGCAGCAAAACCCAGTTTTAAGGTGGCAGTGTGCGTTGAATAAGCATTGAATATAAAATGTATTTTTATTATGTGGATGCTTGAGCTAATGACATCTTGTTTTGGTCACAGGTTAATAGCATCTTTGTTTTGCTTTAGTGTGTTTAATCCACAATGATAAGATTTGTGGAGATTTGTGGCTGTCTTCCAGAGATCATATTGGATTGTTCAATGTAAATTATAACCAACTTCTTTTTATAAATTATCTTTTTAACTGCAGGTGGGAACTCATACGACGAGACCTCAGCTTATATCCAGTACCAGTTTGAAGACTTAAACAAGCGAAAGGACACCAAGGAGATCTACACCCACTTCACTTGTGCCACAGACACCAAGAATGTGCAGTTTGTTTTCGACGCTGTCACTGACGTCATCATCAAGATCAACCTGAGGGAGATCGGGCTGTACTAAAGCTTCAGGCCATGCAGGTCAGCACACTGACCGTCACTCACTGGACAGTTTATGCAGAACGCTGCAGAGATGTGGCAACATGGTGTTGTTATCAAAGCCAACAGTTCAAAATGTTAGCTTGTTGCATCACCGCAGACATACCGGATAGTCACTCAAAGTTAAATAGCTTTTACATTACGGTCATTTAGCAGACGCTTTTATCCAAAGCGACTTACAATTCAGTATCTATCTACACACCGTAGACGCAGCTACGGGAGCAATTTTGGGGTTGAGTGTCTTGCTCAAGGACACATTGACATGAGACTAGTAGAGCAGGAGCCGGGGATCGAACCGCCGACCCTCTGATTGAAACGCGGCCCTGCTCTCCACTTTGCCACGGTCACCCATTAGCTTCATAATTATTGGAGGAATTGCAATAAAATTAGGTTAAGACAGGTTTGTTCTACGAAATAAAATGTCAATAAATATCCCTCTCCTGAATTTTGAAGCTTTTTTGCTAATAAGTGGAGGTAACACTACAATACATCATCATGTCGACTAGTACACCTTTAGAGCCTCGTTGTGTAAACTCACTCTAATGTGACCATGGTGCAGTGCATTTATAGCCTAACGTTATCTTTTTATTTCTGCCTGTGCATTTTAGACTAGATGAGATATTTGTGTGTGGGTGTAAAAAATGCCAGCATGCTAATCTTTAAAACACCAAACATGTTAACAGCTAAGCTAAGTGTTAATGTCAGAACATTAGCATGTTTCACACCTGTTAGCATGCTAAAGTACATTTTAGCATGTTAGCATTAGCATTCCGTTCAAAGTAGAGAGACTTTTAGTTTTTTAGAACTGTTTTTTTGCTGTCTAAAGGGCCAAAAAGCATGTCCATAAAATGTGTTTCATTATTGCCAAGCAGTTTATGAATGACAATTTAAATGACATGTTTGGGGGCATTGTATTCATATTAATTATACATTCATTGTTTTTCTGTAGCCATCGGTATTAGTGATTTTTTCCCCCTTTACCTTGCAGGTGTCAGGAGTAGAATCAGGACTTCTGGACTGGTATGTCTTGTCTGCAGAGGGAGAATTGGAAAGTAGGTGTTACTTAAGGACTAAGCTGAAGGCCGTGCTGCATGCAGGACCTAAATTCCACAATTTGGGGACTTGATTCTACGATTACTGTTGTTTTAATAGACGTCATGATGCAGAGCACACTGGGAGAAAGTGATGAGTGGGGGAGGCTTGTGAAACAATCACTGTGAGAACTGTGGAGTCCTGTCATATATAAGACCTGTGCATCAGTCGGGGGGGGGGGGGCTGGCAGGTAAAGCCCCTCTGATATCTCTGACACATTTATAGTCTGTCATATGTACAAGGACCAAAACAGAGTCCATCACAGCATTTCACAGTTTCACAGCGGATATGTAAATCCTGTTCACTTTTATTTCTGTTGCATCTTCTCCTAGCTTTAGTCTATATCACATGACTTTCATTGAATATTTGTTATATTTAAATTTTTTAGTTAGTATTTCCACTTTTGGATGTGTGAATGCATTGCAATAACTTATGTATGGAGAAGCAGGTTTTTTTTTTTAGCAGTTTTGATGTATATAATGTAACTTTTTGGGTCTGGGATTAGTTGGCAAGAGCATAATGAACTCCGTAGCAACTTGGCTGTCTACATAGTTAGATATTAACTAGACAACATTGTATTGAACGATATTTTTTATACATGAGACACATCACTGCAAGTCAATTTGTCAAGGAAGAGTTGATTTTCCTGTGTTTTTTTTCTCCATAGGAGTTTTAATATGACTAATATAATACACTCAGTGGAGGTCAATATAGAATATCGGGGTTTTTTCAAGGTATTTTTTAAGGCTATGGATATCAGTGAAGATGTATACAAACACATTAAACATAAAACGCTTGAAATAGCCAGAAGCTGTATTTGTTTTCTTTGGCTGCAGCAAATACTGAGAAAGTCTGTTGCTGATATACAGAATACTGTAGTGGAGCACCGTTTGGATCAGGTCAGTCACTTCCTACAAATGAGAAATCCTGGTAGAAAACATTTCCAAATGTTTAAGTCTAGCTTTCTGTACTTTGCTGCAGTTGTATTGGTTCGTTTTAACATCATTAAATGGTGGCACAAAGTTGTATTCCTTTCCTTCTATTTTAAAGACTAAACCAAATTCTTACCACAGGCAACATCAATCAGATGCTTCCCACTGGTCCAGATTTATAAAGGCCTCGTCTCACCTCAACCATGCAGGGAAGGAGGTCATGCAAATTGAAAATACTATTTTTAGACTTTAGACACATCTGTATGCTTGAGCTGAGGACTCAGTTTGTTCCAGCGGTTGAACACACCGCAGCTCTCCAATATGTCCTCATTGTCCCACCTTGTATGTTGTCTCTGTAGTATAACACTCCATAGAAACGTATTACTGACATGAGTTATCGCAACGTATACTCAAACGGCTTTCAATCTCCAAGTAAACGTGAGAGAGTGAAGGGACAGATTTAGCGCAACATACGTTTTGAGACCCAAATCCTCAATTTGTGCAGTTTCAGTTTAAAAGATGAGGCTGATGATATTCTATGTTTCTTTTTCTTAACAAATCCCATAAAAAGACTGAAACAGTGTGTTAGTCCTTCTCTGAAGCGTTCTCGAATTCCAACTCTGTAGCACTCAGCCCCGAGCCCATTAGTTCCTACTGAAGACGTAAATCTTTAAGAACAAGTCACACATGTACAGTTTATTTTTTAAAAAGGTTAAGAAATTTCCTAAAACAGCAAGGTACTGTAGTTCTGCGCAAATGTTACTCAAACAGGAGTGAAAAGTTGTTGGGAGACTGTTAGCTGATTAATACATGTTTGGTCTGCTATTTCTGGCTGAATCAAAATACACTACTAGAGCATTTTTTTAGGAGCAATAGTTTTAAGACAATATTGGAGTTTTATGGCTTGAGGAAAAATCGTTGGATAAATTGATTGTTGTTTTTGGTTTTCATGGGGTTTGTTGACAATAAGACAAATAAAGAGTTTTAGTGTTTTCAAAATGTAATTTCTAGCTAAAAGGCCTCAGCAGTACATATCTATGTCTTCCTGTCAGGGTAATACTGCATCTTTTCACAGTTAACATCTTGATGGACGGATGGAAATACTAATGATACCACACTGGTAAGAAGCTGGGCAGATCTAACGGATTTTGCACTTCACACTGGAGTTTGAATGAAAATACAAAACTGAGAATATGCAACATTACATTTGGGAGCAAATAAAGCTCGACTGGTCACTCAAATCTAACAAAATAGTTAATCTTGTGAGCTCCAGACACTCTCAGTTTTGTCCTTGCTTGCTGTCAAATTTTATGACTCTGTCCCAACACAATCTTCCAGTAAATCTCAATGTGCAGATTAATTCGTGCTTTAATTACTTTTTCTCTCTCAATAGGTTTATTGTTAATGAACTTCTATATGCTGCCATTTCCCGTCTGACTAGAATAGGGAACTTGTACAACAGCGGCATCGTCCCTTGAGGCTTTCCTTCAGTGTTGACAGCTCTGTTTCTCTAAGTCTATATACATTATTCAGTGACTGACAGTTTGATTATGCAGCAAAGAAACAGAGACACAAGTGATGTTAATGCATCTTTATTTCATGCCTCTACATTTCATAAGAAAGGACAAACTGAGTAGATTTTCATTCCCTTTTCATAATAAAGCATTATCCTTCTAGTGTTTCACTCTCTCTCATATAGATTTATCTTTCAAAATATATTGAATTACCTACTCTTATGTACAAAGTTTCTCTACCGTGTTTGACCTTCTGCAATTTATTCATCACATTAACTTGTTAAATGATTTGAATACATTAACACTATTTAGATTAGATACATGTACAATTTGGTTTGTCATCTGGATATACTGCAAGCAGTGGGAATATCTGAGATATTTACTCAGCAACTTTTTACAGTTTAAATATCAAGACCACAGAGACTACTGTACTGAAAAACAAAAACAAGGTTGGAATGTTGCTATTCAAAATATTAATATTTCCCCCCGATTTTATTGTTTAATATTTTTTTTTCACAGAGATTATATCTTATTATTATTATATTGGTCTTAATTATAAATTCAACTCAAAACACAGTAGCGTTAGTCAAAAGGAAGCGACGAGGATCGGATGAGCAACTACTTCATCTTCATACCTTTAAACCAGCAGCGTCTGGTGTGAGACAAATACTGTACTTCAGAAAACCTTGTAGAAAGCTGTATGTCCACAACAACAATATGGTGACTTGATGATTGTTTCAACCCAGCTGGGCGTGCATTATGTTGCAGGGATGTACTACTGGAGAAGGTGATGTGCTAGGAGCAGTCAAGGACCAGGACTTGGCTTGGAAGCGATGGCGTGAACACAACAAACATGATCTTCTGCGCTCCAACGCTACACTTCTCAGTTAATGCCAATACGTGAGGGGTTAAGGTAGGAAAGGAAGTTCTGCAAAGAAGAGGAAAAACAAAAAATGTATCTCATACATGTTGAAATCACCTTAAATCATTTGTAAAACTCTGTTGGATCCGTCTTTTAATGGTATGCATTTTGCTCCATTCAGAGCTACAGTATATAATTAGGTTGCAAAGTTGCTAAATTGTGTGGTTTGTATTGGTTCATGTTATGGTCAGAAGTTGTTGCTTGGCAACACAGGACTGCATGATATGATTCGCTGTAGGAGAGTTAAATTGAATCATCTGGGGTCTGCCTCATCTGGACCCTATTACTCTGTATCAACTTAGTCCCTGGGAGGGATGTGATGTGGTCACTGCTCACCTCTTTTCACTCTCGAGCTGCTTAGAAGAGACCGCAACTTTTAAGGTTTTCTTTGATGATGATGTCTGTCACAGCGTTGAACACAATCTCAACGTTCCTTGTGTCCGTGGCACAGGTCAGGTGGCAGTAGATTTCTTTCACACCCTTCTTCATGTTCAGTTCCAGGAACTGCGACTTGATGTAGTTGCTGGCGTCCTCGTACGAGTTGCAGCCTAAAGAGAGATGAAGGGTGTGAACATGGGAGCGGATTTATGAGAATTTATGAGTTTTGTTGTGAAAAAGAACAAAAGTACCCTGATCTTTAAATCAAGCACTCCACATCTCTGTGTCGGTCAGCTGACATGACATGAGTTTGATATAATTGCTTGCATCACATAATTTAAGTGAGGGAGCAACACTGAGACTCTCACTGTCTGCAGTTAGAATCTCAATATTCCTTACTTGATCAATTTAGTTTTCCTTTATCATTTTTACCGATTGGTTTGCTTATCACACATTCTCCTGTTACAGTCTCAATCAAAGATGAAGGATTTCTTGTTGGCAGCACACTGTGATCCACTCTAACTGCATGCCTGACAGATTTAGTCTTACCATTTCCCTGTTCATCTAGCCTGATATTCTCACTGCTACAACAAGCTTTGCTCTGTCATAGCACAGTTTGCAGCAGGTATGGCTCACAAAGCATTGACGCAGTGTCAGTCTGTCGGTCTGTCTTACCATCATAGTCTGGGAAGCAGATGCTCAGGTGGACTTTCTTGATCTTTTCTTCAAAGAGATCCTTCTTGTTGAGGAAAAGCACGATGGAGGTCAGTGCAAAGAATCTGTGGTTGCAGATACTGTTGAAGAGATGGAGGGACTCGTGCATGCGGTTCTGAAAAGGTCAGAAATGAACAGGTAAAGTTTATTAGCCGACCTGTCTGTCGTCTCATGCTTTACGACCTGGTAGTGGAGTCTCAACTCACCACTTCATCGTCCTCGACCAGCACCATGTCGTATGCACTGAGAGCTCCGCAAAAAATGATGCAGGTCACACCCTCGAAACAGTGGATCCACTTCTTTCTCTCTGACCTCTGGCCACCCACATCGAACATCCTGTTCACCACACAGAAAGTCACAACAAAGTCAGTCCTGGATACCTCGGTGCGGTCATTTTTTGCTGGTGTCACAGACTTTGGTTTTGCGCCCCATTGTGACTCACCTGAAGTACAACTCTTTGCAGGAAAACTGTTCTTCAATGATACCAGTTGTTTTGACTCGAGATCGCAGCACGTCCTGCTCAGTGGGGAGGTAATCTGGCTTGGAGATTCGGTCCATTTCATTGAGGTAGCTGATGATGGCAGAACAAACCGTACAGAAGTCAGGCCTCAGACAAAAAAAAATCACCTTTATCTATCAGCATTAAGCCAGCTGCCTCTTCCGTTTTACATGTAACCCCTTAACTGTATTAATCCCAGTAGTAGACATGAACTCACTAGCCAGCAGAGTCGTTCAGTTGGTACTCAGCAGCTCTGTCGAAGCCGGCCTGCACACTACTGTCTTTCCACAGCTTCATGATGACATCAGACAGCTCAGCAGGCATTGTGCCTTCTTCAATGGAGTCTGACAAGTTCTGCAGCTTCTGTGCATTCTCCTGCAGTTTAAAAGCACACAGAAAGATCCATCAGCACTGGCACAGTACTTTAACTACTTCATAGTACGATTTTATGTCAGTGAAAATGAATAACTCTGCAAGTTAATTATGTGTACATCTTTTCAGTGTCATATGAGACCTGTGTAGTGGACGAGGCAAAATCAATGCCCAGTATCTCCATGCCTCTGATGATAGCCAGAGTAGACTGCAGGATGTTGCCGTAGATGACTGCTCTGAACTCCAATTGTTCCTCTTTTGTGTAACCACCTTGATGCAGAATCCTGTACACAGATGAAAGTGTGTAGTAGCATAGGCCAACATTTGTAACAATAATCCTCTGCTAGGCTGAGCTGGTTGGTCATTTATATATCCCTAATATAAAAGAAATGTTGTATTAAAAACCTTCATTTAATATAAATACCAGGATCTTACAAATATATGATTGGTTTGGATTTCCACATGTAAAAGTCCTGCAATATAGAAACAACCTACTGGACATCCACTGGAGCTTGTTCTCACAGCGCCACCCTGTGGTGTGTTTCTGACCTTACGCAGCTCTCATTGCCAGAGCGAAGCTAACAGCACAAAACAAGTGCTGACAAATCAGAATAAGCGGATGTTTGCCCTAGTGACCTTTTGTTTAAAGGCTTCACTGCAAGTAAAACAGTCAGAGATGAGGGAGCTTTATGCTGGCTGTATGCCTGACCGATGAGATTGAAAACACTTTCATTGCTTGCCACTGACATGGCGTGGATTACACAAAAAAAAATTGTATCAATTATTTAAATACTTACTTCATTTGTTTTACAATGGTGCTTTTCCCTGACTCACCAGCACCTGTAAGAGAATGAAAAGATTAGCAACAACACACATAACTGCTGTGTTTATCGTTGACATGCCATCGAGTCGGAGCACACTGTAAGCCGTAAACAGCTATGAATGTGCTTTGACGATGCACGCAATTTAAAGAAGCAGTCTGGCCTGAATAGACAAAAATGCGGTGACTTTGACCGAAAGTGCTATCTATCTGTTTTTAGTTTCAGGATGATTTTCTGTAGTTTGCAGATATCTGCCTTCATCACATGGGAGCAAAACTCAATGACATTCGGTTTGTACAACGCAAATAGTTATACTAGAGAAACCCATAAGTAACATATATCTTTATGGAAATCATGACAATGCTCTTCAAGAAAATCCATTATGAACAGTTTCTCAAATATCTGTTTTTGTATTAAAGGTCCCCAGTCTATCTCCATGCAAATATATGTGTCATTATTAGACCATTAATTAATCTAAAGTAGACCTTTACATGGGCCTGAGTTCAATTTAAAAACTCTTTCCCTTGTTTGAGCCAAATAAACGGGTATAAAAAAATAATCCAAAATTCACACAATTGATAAAAAACAGGCACAGAAAGATGCTCTATAACATGCACGTTAGGCAGAGCAAACAGGCAAAAAGTGGTACAAATATGAACAAACAAAAGCAGCTACGGTCGAGAAAAATGCAGTTTAAGGGGATAAAAGCAAGACAAGACAGTGTTGTCGGAGGCAGTGGAGAGGACAATTTTTTTTTATGTGTGCACTCATTGCTGATCGTTTCAGTTGGTCTGTGAAATTATGGTGATCATGAAGTTGTCTGAAGTGTTCTGGCTCCCAGTTTCATGTGATGCCTTGTGATGGTTTAAAAGAGGACACTAAACTGGCTAAAGGCTCTGCTAACAAGAACAACATAATCTCCTTGCTGCACCAAAACAAAGCTCTTGCCTTTTTTGTCTTGCTAAGCTATAATGTAGTCTAAATTGGTCTTCTGTAAGCAATTCATGTCAGATTATCAGAAGATTTTTGTACATTGAACACTCATTCTGTAACAAATGCCACTAAGCTCCAGTGTGTTGGCAGACCTCTCCAAACTTAAGCAAATCACACTGAAACTGAATGAGGCAATCCAGTCAGGACAAGAAACATGTAGTGAAATGTAGCTTGTGCATATATTGTACATTGATGCATAATGTAAATGGTGCAGTTATGTACAATTCGAGTCACAGATGGATGTGCGAGCTAAAGATTGCAGGCAGATCAGGCTTTCTGCAGCACTGTAATCTATCTCACAGAGCAACCTAAGCTGGCTCGCTGCTCTCACCGGAGCCACGTTGAGCTCAATCTTCACACTTACTGCATGAGCATTTAAAGACACTTGTTTGGCCACATCCGACACTCTCAGGGGAAAACTATTTTGTTTACCCCACTGGCAGTCATTTACTACCTGATCTTTGTGATCAGGTATTAAAGGCGACACTGTGACGGTATAAGACTGGTTTTCATCAGCTGCGACGACTTACTTAAGAGCACCTTTATCCTTGTCATTCTTTCACCTTGTGTTCATTAGGGAATGTGCCTTTAAGTGACATTAAATCTGGGCTTTAGTTAATTAAATGAAAGGGTGCAGATTTTGCAGACACATTTTTTTTTCAGTTCCAAGTAACTAATTATATTTAGTTTTTTTTGTTATACCCTCTTGATGAAGGTCCTTGCAAAAGCTATTTTTATGTTTAAGAAATCTTCACTTATAAATATTTCACTTGTTAGCACGCTGTCACACAGGGAGCTAACAGCAAACATTTAAATAAAAACAGCTTTTTCTGGCTCCTTTCACAATGTCCACCAGAGCCCAGCAGATGACACTCTTGTAATCTTTATCTACTCAGTTCTTACTGTCTGATCTTTAACACTATACTGCTGGAGAAGCAGCTCCTCTGTGAATCTAAAGGAAGTAAATATTAAGTCTCTGAATAGTGTTTCAGACACACAGATTACTCTCTAAAAGAATAATGCAATGTTGTGAAAATAAAACTACCGTTTGTTTAACACTGTGTCCTAGATTTTCATCATACTGTATATTACGTTGGTGGCAATAAAACGCTTTTTATATTGTGCAGGTTGAGGGATCAACAAAGACTTCACCAAGTGGATCTGCGCTAAACCAGTTAGCTAATCGGATTGACATATCACAGCTGGCCTGTGATTCATTTAGACCAAAGGCTATGATGGTTTTAAGCAACAATGTCCTAATAGTCGTTCTTGATTTGTAGATGCAGGGGAAAAAATCTAAGTATCTTTTGCTACTATTGTTTTTTTTTAATTGTATGTATTTGTTGAATATTTAAAAAGAAGAAAATGTAGGTTCTGCAAATTCTTAAAAGAAGCTCACCATAATGGTAAAAACACAACTTAAAAACAGCTGACCAAGCTCTCAAGTCTCTACAGTATTTATATTATAAGTATAAACATAAGTAGTTAACGTGAAAAGCAATTACTAATGTTTAGATTTTAGTATACTTTGAAATTTGGTGTCTAAATTCTTACAAAGTGCTGTATTGAGTTTCATCTCAGATCTTTGTGTTAGCTGCTCAACCTGCAAACGTACAGTATCTCTCATATCTCCCTCACAATTCCCTCTCAAGCTTAAACAGTCTTCCCCTTTCTTTGAATAAACTAATGTAGAGTTTAATTCAGAAACAAATCCTCTGAGCATACCTTATCTTACATAAGCAGTGAACATTTGTCTCAGAGAAGTTTAACGCACCTCAGATGGCTCTTATCCAAGATTTGAAGAATATGCAGAAAATGAGTCAATAAACTTACAGTGAATTATCATTAACTTATGAATACATTATTATGAATAGCATTTTCTAATTTATCAGTTACACCTGCTGGTTGTTGGCTGACTGCAAGACTCCTGCTCTACTTTGCAGACAGAACGTTTTGTTCAAAAAGAGAAAAAAAGAAAATCAGAATTAATTATGTACTGAATGTTTTGAAGTGAACACCCTTTTGTCTGAGCAATTTGCGTCACTTCCAGTCTGGGACAACAAACAAAACTTCCAACAAGACTATTCATAAGTGTACTTACCAAGCAGTAATAGCTTGACTGTTTTAGAGTCCTTATCAGCATCTTCTTGGAGTTGTTTTTCCAACTCCTTAGACTTTTTGTCCTCGGCGCTTGCTCCCGCACCCATGGCTTCTTCCTCCGCAAACTCAAGATCCTCAAGGATGGAAATTTTGACGGTTCACTGTGAGCTGGAGAGCAGAGAATCTGGTTGCAACACTAATCGTGCTGAAAGGCGATTTCCGAGAGGATAGGGGATTGAGAGGGAGGTGCTTGAGCTTTCTTGGCCTCTTTCGATTAGGTGATCAGAGAGACGCTCCCAAGGTTCAAATCAATTCAGCAGCTCTGTCCAGCAGATATCCTCCCTTTAATTCCCTCTGCTTAAACCCCTGACTTAGAAGGTGCCTCTTCCTGATTGGCCAGCCAATCCAATTATCGTAACAAGGGCAATAGTGAATGATGTAAAGAAAAGGAGAAAAATAAACTCACCCACATACCTGGACTCAGTGAGATTCTTCTCAATGACTGATCTCATCAGTCATTGATATGATTTGTCCATATACATATATACAAAATTAGTCTATGGGGTGTGTGTGTGTATATATACGGAGGAAGAAAGTACACTATATATAACTGTTTCTGGTATGTACAGGTTAGGTATGTACAGATTAGGAAAACAATATAAACTGTATTTCCTGTCATCATAGAGCCTCATATATACATGTTTGTTGGGGTAAGTATTTTGAAACATTTAGACTTGACTGGGATCAAGACGTGCATTTATATCAATGTGTGGTTTGCAGTCAGTGTGCATACATTTGATCCATGCTGTATTTCCTGTCGGACTTTTGACTTCAGTGTCAGTCACGTGGACAAAGCAGGGAGGCATTAACCTCTCCTAAACGTCTTATAGTTAAGACGTTTAAATCCCAGGTGGTGTGGTTCCTGCTAAATAAAGCAACTGATGGTGCTCTTTGCTGTTTAGTGGGGTCTCAGCAATAACATGACTTAAATATGTTTCCCAAGTTACATCCAACATAACTGAAACTATCCCAAAAATATATTAATGTTTTCTTTCAGCCAGAGCAGACATTTTTAAGACAGTAGGTGGGATGCTACGTGCATTAAGCTTGTTGTTGCACGATTGGAGCAGCTGATCTGTGAGCAGGTCAGCCCTGTGACACTGATGGGTGGAGGTCAGTGGGCATGGTCTTGAGGGCTGTTACCGCCCTGCGTGTTAGAGGACTGTATTGCTCATGTATATTTTTCCCCCAAAAAAGCACGTCAGAAACCAGCAGGGTGTTCACAAAATGTTGTTTGGTTTAATTTATTACCTTTCATGTCCCACACTTTTTAGTGAAGCGTTTTGATTTATCTTTTACTTTACATACTTTTGACATTGTATTTTAGAGGTGGGATCAAAGCATAAATCATTTTTGGTTGCTGAGTGTTTAAAACCTTTGTATTTGATGACATGACTGTACTGTTACGAGTGAAGGTAAATTTCTGGATGGATGTTTGCATAGATTGATACCAGTGTCCTGGTCCTGAATAAACTCTTTAAAACCTATTTTAATGTAGCCTGTAATAGAGTGCTGCAGGGATGAGGTATTTTTGTAGGCCAATCTGAAAAGGTAGCGTCATTTTTAATTTTTTTCCCATTGGATTTTGGATTATTGCAGAAAATCAGCCCTGTGGCAAACAAAAGACATCTACAGTAGATTCTTGTTTGTGTTTAGATATTCTTCAACACGCTGCTGCATAAACTGGGAAATTAATCAGGAAGATGCAATTTTATACTTACATTTACTGCAACAAGTCTTTATGGCTTCAACATTCGGAGATAATATTAATTAAAAAAAACTATGATTTGTGACTACACGCATGTTTAGATAGAAATATCTGCTTTTCATAGATTTGTTGAATTGATGTTATCAATCTTCTAAGTTTTTGTGTTTAATGTGTCGTGGTGATTATGGCTAAAATGATCTACATCAGCAGTAGGACAGTGTCTTTTAATCAAGCTGCAGCTGTTTGACTGTCATCTACATCACCCCATAAAGCTTTTTATGCCTCCGCGCCAGCAACAACCGCGGCCAAAGGAGTTATGTTTTTGGTTTGTCCGTCCATCTGTATGTCTGTCCGAAAAATATTTAGTATGTCCCAATACATACTATTTAACATGCAGCATGCTAAAAATAGCAGGGCGTCCTACTGCATCCAGTCGCATTTTGCAGTATGTAAGCAGCATGTATTTCTGGCCATTCTGATCCACCCAAATGAATGCATACTGCATGCAAGATGCAACAGTGCTTATTTTGTAAAGACAGCTGCACTATGAAATGAAAGTGTGTGTTTCGGAACACAGTGTTTATATCAGGAACACCTTGAGGGAATTTCTTCAAATGGTAAAAACATCCACCTGGACTGAAGGTTGAACCGATTTAGAATCCAGTAAAGCATAACTCAAGAATTCAAATTCAATGCTTAAGACAATTTAACACAAATGTCTAATAGGATAAAATTATGAAGTGATGACATTTTGGACTGACATGACATGTAAACTGCAACTTGACTGGTTTCCAGAGGCATTCAACCACAAGGAGGTAATTCTAGTTTATCTAGTGAAATCTAATGAACTAGAGGGGAATTACTGTATTTTTATAAAGCCTTTTGTAAACTTTGCACATATTGTTCCCACGTTTTTCTAACATTCTCTGTATGTTTATTATAGGAGGAGCAGATTTAAGAGAAGATGGATCAGACAGTCCGAGTACCAGTTCAGTGATGTCAGGGTCAAACAGGCTCAGTGGGCAGCTAAAGGATTGACAGACTGGGATCTCTGAAGAAAAAGTGTGATATGTGAATGAAGGTGAAAACAGAAACAGTGATTCCATGAAGTTTCACTGTGGCTTCAAAAGATCGTCTTTGTTTCCTGTTTTTAACTAAGTTCAACCTTACAGGCATTAATATACTTGTAATTGTTTTACTCCAGAATCTGTTGTCAAATTTGAACAGCCGCACAAACATAAAAGAAAACAACTCTAATCATTGACGCTACTTTTTAAGTGTATCCCACTTTCCCTTTCATACTGCCTCACTTGCACCATGTCAGAATCCAGTTCTGTGTTGAAATACTGAGCATTAAACTCACGTCACTCTGCCTAAGCATGTAGTGCTAATTGCCTGGGGCAGGGTGTTTCGGGTCTAAATCCCTGAATGCTTCCAAGCAGGCTAATCGCAGTAGCACATCTAGTGATGGTGGCCAATCTCATTAGGAGGAGGATGGCCTAGCCCTGCTTTGTGCTCAGTCCCTACGTCTCTGATCTGTTGACAAGATTACACACAGAGCCACAGATCAACCAGAGAGGCAGGAGCTTAACACATCGTCTTTTTGGGTGGAGGGTGCAGAAACTGAACATGTAGGACTTGTGTTTTTTGCGACATACTACAACACATCACGGTGCAGAAAGGATGGATAAGGATCCTATATTTATTTGTCAAAGTAGATCAAGCTGGAGGCTCACTGATGCTTCATCCACAACATTAAGCAACACTTTCATGATCACAGTGAGGCTTTTGCCATTTAATGCATCTTCAAACACATCATGTTACAGCCATAAATATACAAGAAATAGCTAATTCTCCTGTTTAAATTTGGGGCTTCACTGAGGTCAAACTGTAGAGCCTCTTAGAAGGAACATAGGCTGATAAATAAGCAGATAAATAATCAAAGATCTCTTTTAAATCAATATTATTGCCCCCAAAAATTCAATCATTCCCCTGTCAGGATCCAACTGACATAAAGTTAACTTATGTTTGATACATACAGATGGATCCTCTTTACTATCCTCAGTGTGACGTGTGGTGATGTTACTTTATAATTCCTCGGCAGACTCCATTACAGGAGATCCCGTCCCACTGATGAGCTCATATGGTTTTACTCTACTTACTAATTTTAACAAGTCTGCCAAATAAATGAGTGTACTCACTCTGATGACGCATAGGGGAAGCTTGGAGACCTCATACTGTAGCAAGATGTTGTGATACTCGCTGTTAATCCTCTTACACGAAACATCTTGTAAATCCATCTTATAGCTACCATTAACTCTGTAGAATTATAAAGGATTACACCAATTTTATTTATTCATTTGTTTGTAAGATTTTATTTGAGTCTTCCATATATTTATATATGCATCATTTTCAAACAGTAAAAGAGACTTTGAAGAGAGATTTTGAGAATTTGTATTGTAATTTTTTCTGTGATTTCAATTTTGAAATATAGAGATAAATGAACACTATGGTATTTATGCTTGTACATTTATTTTTGAAAGATCTTCGTATGTATTTCTGAGCTAAAAGCAGGGGTCAAAATTCAAAAGATAAGAGATTTTCTTTGATTTCCTTGTTAATTATGAATAATGGATCATTAAATGGTTTCCTTTGTATTGTTGTTGGTTTGCAGAGTTTGTTGAATCAGAGTGAATTTTCTCAGTATTTGTGATTGAAAAATTCAAAATATAAGAACAAGAATGGGGAAGAGACAAATGGCAAAAGAGTGGCAAAATGGCAAGCTCCAGAAGAATATATATATGTATATATATATATATATATATATATATATATATATAAATAAAATAAAAGTAATTTTAGTCTTGTGCAAAACACAGATATTTAGCGCAGTACAGCAGAAACAGAATTATGATTGCTCTGTTCACACGGTCTGAATCTCACGTCCTTTGTTCTGTCTTTCAGTTTACAGCCACCTTTGTTCCTCCCACAACCCCAAAACTTCTCTAAATGTTTCTGTGTTAATGTCTGGTAACTGATTGGCCACCTACTGTATGCAGAGGGTTTTCATGCAGTTTGCACAGTGCATGCTGGGATACTTAGTAAATAGAACATAATCCAAATACTCTCCTAATGCTTTCGTCAATGGCTGCATGTATACATGTGTCTGTGCCATAGGAAGAAGCTGTGTGTCAAAGGTCAGCGTTTATTTTCCTGAAGAGGAATTAACCACAGACAGATTAACTTTAGAGGAAACGAGTGAAAAGAAGTCAGAGCGCACAAGAGTGCAGTTAATGTGATTTTGTTCACGGATACAATACATTAGACTCCTTATCCTCATTCATCCATTCACTGCTCTTATTACTGTCTTATACAGCAACACATTGACTGTATTGAGCTGTCTGTATTGAGCAAAACCACAGTGAAATTCAGATCAACTATTCACTCACACATCCATCTACTCTGAAATGTTGTCAGGGAAGAAGAAGATGTCACATTACCCGTCGTGTCATCAGCTTCATCTCTCCTGTACAACACCATAATATCTGGATTGCTCAACATCGTTTACTTTGGACCTATTCACACTCACTCACCATGATCTTCATCTTTATAAACGGTAAGATTACGGGTTAAAGATCTCATATTTTCATCCAGACTTGAATGTGTTTGGTACAAAAACAGTGAAATTATGTATCAATATATCTATTGAAATAACCAGGATTGTTTAGGGTCATGCTTTTAGCTGGATAAACATATTTATTTACATTAAAACCTTCTAAAATCTGCCACAGGTTTCTTTCATAAAACACAGCTCAAGCTGTTTTATAATCAGCCATCCTTAAGAACTCATCATAAATGACGACCACATGGATGGACATTAGCTAATGCTACTGCATTATTAAACATTAAAGAATTTGCTGTATACTTCTGGTTAAATTCAGCTCCATATACAGTGTAGTTATATTCTATAAGACACCATGTTTACATTTTGGGTATGAACCAAACATAGACCATCTTTCCTTCTACATAACAAATCACTTGTCTGAGCATCATTACTGACACTCATGATTTGTTTTGAAAAAAAATAGAAATAAATCATTCATAGTATAATTCTGAGGCTATATACTATGTGCCCTTTCAGGGTCCCTAATTTCAATTAAAATTGGTCTTTGGCGATTTAAACATGTTTTCTGCACACGTTAAGCTGCTCATGTCACTGAGCAGCTTTTCTCTCACTCACATTCACAGAATGCAGTAAAATTATGTGCTGCAGTCTGTTTCACTACTTCTCCATAAACACCACAAGAGGGCGCTGGCTCCACAGTGCACACACATATTTTGAAAAGTGAAGAATTATAAATGGTCATTGTTTTGCACCTATATTTCTGTGTTTTTCAGCCAGGATGTGACTCAGATATATTGATTTTTCAGGTGATTATATCAGGACTGAATAGACGTCGGGTTTCCATTATCCTGTCATATTTTTCTGTGAGCTCCTCCTGGTCTTTATTTACAAAGGTATTGTGACGTAAAACCCATAAATCCTGCAGAGAGGAAAGATGGATGTTAAACTGATTTGTGCTCTCATCTGAATTTCTAGACCGTCTCTCTGGAATATAAATGGATTTCTACACATCCTGCATTGACGTCATGTTAATTACTCCTGACAATACTTCAATCCTTTAATTATGCAGCAATTTTTTTTTACCTAAAGATTTGTTTTGGTACATTACATCTTCTGTGATGTTTGGGTCAATAAATGTCTTCTGTTATTTGATGATAATGATTTAAATTTATTAAGTATTTCTCCTTACATTTATTCTTCTTTCTTCTCTGAGATTTTGCAGTGACTTGTTTTCCAAGAATACTTTGCACCGCAGGCAACTCTGTCACTACTGTCCTCTCTCATCACACTGTCTCTCCTCTCACAGGCCTGAGAGAAGTCACAATAATCAAATGATAAAGATTGAGCATCATCCCCACAGAAGGGGTGGAACAAAACAATGATATTCAAGTGTAGTTTTATCATACATTTAGGATGATTAGAGCTGATATGATAAGTCAATTAATCTCATCTGTTTCATGTTTTTTATCACTTAAGAAACTAAAAGTTTCAGCAGAAGGATGCTTTCTGTGGAGGATTTTGGCAGTTTCGTGTCGGTGAGCTGGATTCTAGCTTTTCATTTCATCCCTTATTTTCATGCTTTACAAATGCTGTGAGGGTACATGGGCAGCAATACTTTGAGCTAAATGCTAGCATCAACATGTGTTAGCATACTAGCATGTGCTAATTAGCACTAAACCGGTACAGCTAAGGATCATGGGAATGTCATTAATTTAGCAGTTTTTTTGTCTTAAATGATGTTGAAGCTAAATGAAAAGTCAGAGGATCACCAAAGTCAGTGGGAATGATTTTTTTGCCAAAATGGTGGACTGGTGGACAGCTTGACATTGCCATAAAGCCAATGTCAAGCTGTCAGCATAGCTACAAATGTATCATGAATGTATTTAATTCCAATGTTTTTGTAAAAATGCCTTAGTTTTAGCTTTAAACTGGACGGCGTAGGCTATTACATTTTTTTTTAAATTATGATTATTATTAGTTTTATAACATAGGATAAGTCTATTGCTCGCAAACATGTTACAATCCTTTGTAGCATTTCATTTTCCTATGAATCTTTCTATAAACACAACTTTTCTCCCCATTGATTTCCTCATGATTTGTAGTTGTCATGGCAACAGCAGAACTGCAGGCTGCCCTATGTGTTTTGTACCCTGTGTGTGTGTATGTGTGTGTGTGTATTTATGCGTGGCAGGGGGGAAGCCGAGCACCTCCATCCCGCCCATCCCAGTGCTGCAGCTCAGGCACGAGAGCCTTTTGGAGGGGGCGGGGTCTGTTTCGCTGCAGAGAGATGCACTGCAGCCCCACGCTGGACCAACCAGTCTGGAAATCCCTGCTCACAGGCACGTAGCACACACACACTCACACACACACACACACACACACACACACACACACACACACACACACACACACACACATTTAAATACACACATGTACGCTGACTGCAATCAAACCCCCTCAAGCTCACAGCATCTGCGCTACATCTCCTCCCTCTCTTCTCTTTTCTCCTCCTCAGCTCTCTGACGCTCGGTCCTCCGCAGCTCTGACACACTCAGCTCTCCTCTTCCCATCACTGCCAACCTCAACCACACAACCTGGGATCATGTCCTCCAACCTGCCCCAAGGGACCACCACCGGGGCTAAAAACAAGCCCCTCTCCCCCTTTAGGAAGCGGGGCAGCCTGCAGTATGCAGCCAGCACAGGTGAGTGGAGGTTGCATTGGGGATGGAGAAGGAGAACGGTTTGAATGTGTCGGTCCAGTAACAGAGGAGGAATCTCACATGAAATGAGGTACTGTGGCTCTGGTGTGTCCTTTCTTATGTGATTTATATTAATATATATTATACATTATACTTTGATTTATGATCATTTATCAAAGAAAATAAGCAGTCATCAGAGGAAGCCAGTGTGCAATACTTTTTCTCTGCGAGTAGTTTGGGGAAATGCAAACCTGTTGATTAAAGGAGGTGTAGCTGAGGATCCTCTCTGTGGAGGATTTCGGCATTCATCCCCTGCAGTTTCATGTCAGTGTGCTTTCTTTCAGCATTTCTTTTCATCCCTTATTCTCTGGCTTATTTTTATAAGGGACACAACATGCATACATGCATTCTTTAGCATCAGCCAGAGGTTAATTTACAGTAGGATGAGCCAGTGCTGTATGAAACCATTTTGACGTTGCTGAAATGTTGCTTAACTCGTTGTTGTTGGGGGAAAACTAATTTTGTCAGTTTTCATGTTTTGACTTAAATGATTACATAGTCCTTCATGTATTGGAGACCCTTTTGGCTTGTGAAGTCCTTTCCAAACATGTTGCAAGATGAGAAAATGTATCTGAAAATACTTTGTTATTATTAATGCATTGCTTAGACAAATACGATGACAGTGTCTTTCATGTAGCTTGATGGCAGTATGTGGCCTAGATAGAATATGTAGGTTGGTACCTCAGGATTTGATCCCCGCTGAATGAAAGGATTAGCCTCCACTCTGATGTAGGCACATGCTGGTCAGCCTTTCATCCAAAATACAAAGAGTGTAGAATGACCATATGCCAGCCATTACCCTCCCTCTGTTCATTCTGTGTCATCTCCTAATCCAAACTAATTTTCTCAAATTTGTAAAAAAGGTTCATCACCATCATGCATTTTTTTCTCTTGAAATTAGTTTATTTTAATTGGAAGTGGATGATATAACATATAATCTCCCTCTACTGGCATTTTACATATTATAATTACATAACAGCAAACAAACCTTGCTTTAAAATATGTTGTATCTTTAAAAATCATCCAGGTCACGTTACCACCAGAGACACGTACAACAGACAGTGACATGCTGTGACATTACGATGACTGTCAAGGTGGTCAGAGATTGATTTGAAGCCCTGACAATAAATACAACAGCTGGAAGTCAAAGTGATTTACCAACCCCTCCAGCAGGATGCTCTCTATGATTACCCTCATGTATAGCTCGTAGCTGTCAGTGGCTGTTACAGAATTTGTTATGGAGGAGTAAATAGTCACTGAAATGATGAGAGACCGTCTTAGCTATTATATTTGACAGATCGATTTCTTTTTCTGTTTTATAGACGTAGAGTGCTTTGCAGAGATTCTTCCTCTGGGGTTTGATTTAGAAAGACTCTGCAGAAGCACATTAAGATAACATTCACATTTTATGTTGTTAAAGCATCCAGGGAGCCATCTGAGTGGGCAAAGACGACATTTAGGTGACTCATCATCTTTTGTTTTTTTCAAAAGGGCACTAATCTAGTTTTGGTAACATTATACAGTACAGTTTGTGTAAAAAGTAACAAGTGCAGTGAAAACATCATTTAACTGAAGTTTGATGGACTATTTTAATAATTGCTAGTGTCTTTTCTTTAAATGCTCAATGAAAACTTGATAAAGTGATTGCTATTATTGAATCTGCTGCAGTCGCTCATAACAGGATCATAAAGGATTTATCGTCAGACACTTTAATTTCACTCGTCTGCTTAACGATTGACTAAATCGACACTTAGCATTTTGCAGGAGCTTTAGCTTGTGGATCCTGAACTTTTGATCCAATCTAACAGGCCAATTAATCAGCACAGCAGAGTGGAATAGACTTGGAAGGCTGCAGCTCATCTAATCAGCATCAAATGAGTTTGAATCACTCACATATAACCTTTCTTTTATGGACCCGCTAAACACATACTGTCGTCTATCAGACAGCCCTTTGCTCCGTTTTGCTGTTATTGTGTGAAGAGCGGAGGCAAAGTGTTGTTTTTGTGTTGTCCATATTTAGACATTATTGCAGGGTTTGTGGAGTGAACTCTGCAGAGAACGGCAGTGTGTGAATCACTTCTCTGGCTGTGAAAAAGGTAGTTCTGAGATTAGAGAGCCACCCACTCACCAGTCAGCCTGTTCTGTGCCTCGTGCTGTTTTACACTTGTTAAACTACTTAAATCAGCAACAAGAAAATAGCAAGACATTTTCTTACTAAAGAAGGCTTTGCACAAAGTGCATAAACAGTCATCATTATGTTCAGCAAAGGCAAAAACATATAAAATGATAATTATGATCATAATAAACTTTGTTATATAACACAATAGTATCTAACAGATATAAAAAACAGATGGATTTATAATATCAATGACATTATAACTACTCACAAGAGCACAACATAAATGATAAATAATAGTTCACAAGAGTAAAATATATATTAAATAACTGTTGTTTCTTTGATACTTGATATTTGTATTTCGGGGCGATTGGTTGCCCCGTCACTCAGAGGTCCCTGCGGCTGATCGACCTGGTCACGGCTGTTTTCTGTCCTGGACCCACAGTGGAGGAATGAACTCCCTACTGACGTCAGGACAGCAGAGTCGCTGCCCATCTTTCGGCGCAGGCTGAAAACCCACCTCTTCAGGAAGTACTACCCTGAGCCTTCCACTCAGCACTTACTGTATTCAAACTAGTTTGCTGCACTTATTGTATTCATACTAGTTTGTTGCACTTATTGTATTCATATTAGTTTGTTGCACTTATTGTATTCATATTAGTCTATTGCACTTATTGTATTCATACTAGTTTGTTGCACTTATTGTATTCAAACTAGTTTGCTGCACTTATTGTATTCATATTAGTCTGTTGCACTTATTGTATTCGTATTGGTTTGTTTCTGCACTGTACTTTTGCTCTGGTTTATGCTCTTAGATGCTTGTTTAAAAAAGGAGATGCACTTATGACTTCTGGTGACTAGTAGTTCTCTTGAATACCTATGTTGAATACACTTATTGTAAGTCGCTTTGGATAAAAGCGTCTGCTAAATGACTGTAATGTAATGTAATGTTGTTAAATAAGGATTCTCCCATATCCAGGACAGCCGCTTTACTTAAGTGATTGTAGAAAAATACTCCATTAGTAAAAGCAAAAAAGTTCTATAGTCTGAAAAGTATGCTAATTATGCAACAGAAGGGCTCTTGCCAGTGTTTTATATAGTATCATATCTTAAATTGTTATTACTGATAAGTTAATGTGTAAACGGCATTTTTTATGTTGTAGCTTCATATTCTGTTGGCTAGTTAAACTTGTACCAATGCATCATATTTTATAAACTGATCAGATGTTTTTTGTAGGTAAAATTGTAACCTGCAAAGTAACAAGTAATTATGGCTGTCAGAAAATGATAGTGGGGTAAAAAGTGCAATTTTTAATAAAGTATAGAAGTACTTTCCACCTCTGCAGGAAAGCAATACTACAATAACGTAAAAGAGGAAAAACTATGATTTTCTAAACTTGGCCGTTATTCAGAATGATCATGTATACAGTACATGAGGTTCATGATGGACCTTTGAACACATTGTACTTCGCCCACATCTTGTTCACGCCGCCTTTGGTTGTGTCACATGCTTGTCATCATTTTGTGTCTACACATGTCGGGGTCTGTGTCAAGAACAAATAGTGTAATTACAGGAGAGAGACCCTGTAGGTTAAATGTTAAGCCTTGTCTCTCCCCTCAGTAACGCAATCTGTACAAACAATGATTGACCGAGCCCTGAGACTCCCACACCAACACACCTTCATCCGATAACCTTTAGTGAGTCACTCCTCGTGTGCATCTACAATGCCTACTGTTGTTTAGTTGTCTGTGTCTCATATGAACCAACATCTGGCCTGTTAGAGGTGGACTTGTGCCCTGTGGGTGGACCACCTCTTATTGTATTCATACTCAGTGGTGTGTTGCTTAATAGAGTTACTTGATGCCAGCTGCGGTTTGCAACACATCGACGTGTGGAGAGCCAGAATCTGAGTTTGAAAGGTACTGTGCATGCTGCTGTTGACATGATACGACATTAAAGAAAATATCTAGTGGCTGAAATATTGTAGAGTTTTGTCTCTTGGCTTAAAGAGATAAACATCTACTTATGTACTGTATATTTATATTTGGTCCTACTTCAAATTTATATTCACCAGATCTCAAAGGGAAACTTTTTATTTCATTCATCTTAAAGCCATAGTTACTAGCTACTTTTCAGATCACTTTTTTAAAGCTACAATGATTAGTCGATTCATTGATTAGTCGATTGACATCAAATTAATCAGCAGCTGTTTTAAAAATCAACTAATCTTTTCAATCATTTTTTAAGCAAAAATACTATTTTGCTTAAAAACATACTTTGGCAAAAAGGATAGACAAACATCATGTCCTGTGTTTTTTGATTTTATTAGCTGGTTCCAAATGTTAAGATTTGCTGCTTTATTATCTTCTGCGACAATTAATTATATTTTTAGCCTTTGGACTGTTGGTCAGAAGAAGTAAAAAACAAGCAAATTGAAGACATCAGTTTTCTAGAAATGTTTTTTTAAGAAATTTTGAAAAACATTTTTTCACAATAGACTGATGCATCGCTATAGATGAAAATGCTCAGCTCTATATGAAGCAGTTAAAATTTGCTCCATCTCAACCGGCTGCAAAATCAGAATTCTATTTACATGTTAATGTATCACAATAATGATGCAAAAATATCATATAAACCACTGAAAGGGACAATTCTCCATAGTGATTACTTATATTTTGCTGCTATGTTTTTACTTTAGTAAAATTTGGAAAGCAGGACTTTTGTTTTTACTCTAGTAAAGACATTTAGGGTGGGTGAATTCATGCTTTGCAAGCATCTAGAGTTAAATTTGTGACAAGCTTATGTTGGTTTGTGTGTGATGCAGCATTGGACCACCAGAGGGAGCCGGGCCTCATCAATTTGATTAGATCTCGTGAAAGCTATTTTGGCTTTAAGTGCCTTTCGAGGGTCAGCGGTGATTTGCCTGAAGTCGGAATGCGTTTGGATTTCTGTAGCTCTCAGTGTTTTTTTCTTTCCAGTTTGGCAGCAGTGCTTTCATACTGGATTACTCCAGTTTGTCAGCAGCACTCTATAAACTTGAAAGGAGGAGAAAAATGTGTTTTACTTGCGGTACATGAAGTTCTGACTGGTCGGTTTGTATGTATGATATTTTATTGAGCTATATGGAAATTCTGATTGGATGCTCAGGGTCCTAAAATAGAACAAAGTGCATTATATTTGCTTTGATACAGATGATGAAAACAGCTTCAGAAATGATAGTTTAAAGGATAAGAAGGGCAATATTCTATATCTTTTCCCTGTTCAACAAATCTATTTCCAAAGCCTGATAGAGCGTTTTCCACTGTCTCATAGAGCTCCATCGCTGTCCAACAACTATTAAAAACACATCGAAGAGCCACACTGGGAACATGGGAACTGTAGTTTATTTTTACTAAATCCCACATACACAGTCCCACTGCTGTTAATACTCACTGGCGCACTGAAAATAGTCCCTAACAAATTCACTATTTCTGTTTGAGTAACTTTTGAAAGAAACTACATAAACCCGAAATTATTTAGTGTTTTTAAAAAGGAAAAATATATTTGTGACAAACTTTTTAAGATTTACCTCTTTAGCGTGAACCAATAGGCTTGGGGCTGAGGACCACAGACAACAATAACAAATATATAGACTGTTGCCTGTCTTACTCTTTGTTAGAAAAGTGTAAGAAAACTGCACAAATGCTTAAATAGGATTCTGTGTTAAAAGGTTTAAGCCTTCTTATTCAGCTTTGAGTTCCAAGTTAAGACAATTTGAGTTGAACTCTAGACAGTATTGAGCAAGAGAAGATAAGATGGGCAAACACTTCATACAAACTGGGGTTGATTGACCTTAAAAGGCTCATACTCATTGGTGGCAAATCAATTTGATTAATTCTTAACTTACAACCATTTTAATAATCATAGATTTGTTTATATTGTTTGTAACACTTTCTGAAAAGCTCAAATTAGCACCCAGTAATGGGCATTTTTGCAAATCTTTCTTGAAGGTCTGGAATATTGGATAAATGTCTCATTGTTTTGATCTGCCATGCCCGAAAGTTTTTATCTAGATCTTAACAGCAATTGAAGTGCAGTCCGGTAAATGCTTGAAACCTTTTTCATTACATATTTTTGCAATTAAAGCATGCAGCTGTTATCCAGAGCAAATTTACACTCAGTGTAGAATAATAAGAGAAGAGATATGACCGCAGAGAAGCTTGCACACTGCAGACACAATGACAGATGTCACAAACGTCTACCATTCTGTGTCATGAAATTGCATCGGTTTAATGAATTATGAATGTGTTATTTCAGCAGTTTTAGCATAAACACGGTTTTGTGTTTATAGCATGAGAAAGTATGTTCCAGAAATTACTGCTGCAACCATAATGAGAACAAAGTGCTGGCCCTTTAATTTCATTCATGTGAGAGGACATGGAGGCAAGGTCTCATTTATTAAACGGTCATCTCCCTCAGACTGCTGCTATTCAGCTGGCAAAAAAAATAGAGCATGACATCTCAAACCTTACCGCTGAGGCAGCACCATTTTATTCACACAAATGATACAAACATCCCGAACACATGGTCCTCTCAGCAAAACACAGCACAGAGGACAAAGTAGAGGACAGCGGGGGTGTTGTTGGGGAAACTCACAGCAGTAGGACCCACATCCTCCAGTGATGTACGTCTCCCCCCCTGCCTCCTCTCCCTCCTGTGGTATGTTCCAGATACATGTCAGAGTCATTTAAATGAGGAGGATCAGCTCCAGAGGAAGCTAGTGCAGCGACAGCTGGCCTGAACCAGGAGGCAGACAGAGCAGAGGGGGGTCACCCACTGGGATGTGAGGGGGAGTTCATGGACCTGCTGGACCAGCTCTTTGTACGTATGATAGGGACAGATTAAGGGAATAGAGGAGATGACTCTTTGACTCTGTGAGAGCATGTTTATGTGTGAGCGTATGTGTGTGTTTTTATGAGTGTTTGAAGTGTTTCTTTCTTGTTATCCATCTCCATCCTTCCCTCCCATAATGTTTAACCCATCTTGAAATGACAGCAGACGCCATCCTGGGCCATTTGCTGTTTGGCATGCTCCATCTCTCTGTCTGCCTCTCTCTCCTCTCCTGGCCCTGATAGCTGCTGGTTCACCCTGGCTCTGAGGAGACAGGTATGCTCTACTATCCTCGTCCTGTGCAAAAGCACAAATAATGCTCTTCCCCTCTAACCCTCCCCCCTTTTTCCTTTCCCTCTTTCACACTCACTACTACACTCCTCTGCCTGTCCCTTGACGGCTTTGTGTAATAGCCCTGAGCAGTGCTGTCTATAGTGGGCTTTAGTGTGTCGATTGATTGCCCCACAAACTAGCTGTCTCATATCTTTGGGAGATGGTGTTATCGTGCAACTGTGCACAAGGAAGCAGATCAGATCGATAAAGTGTGCTAACTACACCTGCAGCTGTGGGATCTGATCAAGAAGGTTGTTTTTAGGGCTAGTGGAGATCCTGCCCTCATGTTTTTATTCCTTTTCTGTATGGGTCAAGTGAGAAGGCTGACAGTAGTAATGAAAACACAGGAAAGAAGTTTCTACTTGAATACCAACATCAGCCATCAGCAGACCTTTAGTTTATGCAGCTGCAGAGACTAAACAAAAGATTTTGATCACACATCTTGAGAGGCGTCAGCTGGTTGATGCAGAGCCATTGAGAGATGCAGGAGGAGCAGGCTTCCTTAAGAGGAGCAGAGGAGCGTCGTTAAATCCTGCTTCATTCTCCCTTCCATGCATGTGCTTGTCCTATAACATAGACACTCCCTATGTGATAGTGAGCAGCCAGATTTATTTGTTGTTATGTTCACTTGTGTGTCTGCCATATTTTCTGGAGTGACAGATAAGTGACATGTTTTTTTTCTGATTTCATAGATGTTTTATAGTTGTGGAAGCCAAACTGCTTTGATTTGATATTCTGGCAGTAAAAGCTGGTGCCAAGCATTGAACGTTGATCGTTTTTTGTGTCCAAAGCCCAAAGTGTCAAAAACTCTCAAATACTGAAAAGCTGGCTTCAAATGCCTGGCGAGATTTGTTATCTTGTTTCTATATAGTTCCTGAATTAATGTAGCTAGTTTATGGATATTTTATGTTGCCTGTACACCTGCTTGCGTGAAGATAACATGTAACATTTGAGACTTTTGCCTTCTTTTGTTCAATCAAAAAAGGGGTTTTGCAGGAAAAAAAGTATATTCTTCACTATATATCGACACTGAAACAGAGATGGTTTGACATCACTAGCATTTCCATAATTTAAAAGACATTATTATTATTATTATTATTAGGCCATTATGCATGGCCTGCCTGATGGCAGAAAACACAGAGAGGAGAGATGAGATGAGATGAGATGGGGGTAAAAGAAAGGGAATCTCTTGATGTTCAAGTGTAATCATTCAGAAATGTATGTAAATATGCTGGGACAAGGATTCTTGTTGTTCTCAGTAACAACAAGTTTTCTGACAAAGGGGCAGGGGGAGAAGCAGTTCCACACAAAGTCTCTTGACCCCTGACCTCTTGCTCCCCTGTGGCCTGTAGACTTTCTACTTGTGATCTCATTCCTGACGACCTATAACACAGCGCCATCCTGTTTAAATTACACTGCAGTTCTCCATACTTTGTGTTGCTGCTGAAATATACATGCAGCGAAAGGTCCCCAGTAAGCTGATACTCTTTGACCTCATTTTGAGGCTGTGGAAGATGATGTGTTGCATTGTCTTTGATTCAACAAGTCGTATTAAACACCTCCAATCCGTTTTACTCGGCTTACATTTGGCCCTTGTGCTGCTTTCTTTCTGCTAGATCAATAAAAGCTTCATATAACTAGATTATGTGGAACATGTTCAAGTGAAACATGGCTGACTTTTCATTTCTGAGTGGTTTGTTCTCAAACTGTGGGGGGATGAGTTGTTATGTAACCACTGATGCTATGATCCAAATATAGCAGCCATTAGGGGATTAGCTCCAGGCCCAGCAGGCTTGGCTAGGCTTGGCTTTGCTGTGGCCCCATATGGGTGTCTTTGCCGCTGGTTGGCTCCTGCCCTCCACACCAGCGTCCACTGTTATCATGAGAAATTGATGTGCACCAAACCGACAGCAGAGATAACATCTTAGCTGGCCAGTGCATTGCACAGACATACTCCCTCCTATCACCGGAGGAGCATCTATCTGTAGCTTGACTTTGTGGACTTTGTGACTGTAATTTAAGGACAGTTTGGCTTCACAGCATGTGTTGTCATTATTATTCATTTAAGCTATGTATTATTTCTTATGTGTATGTATGACGATTTAACAAATGTGTCCAGTAGAGGTTCTTCCATAATGTTTTCAGATGACAAACAATTGTTCTTTTCCATATGAAAGTTGACTTGAGCTACAACTACTATTTTCATTATCATATAGTCTGGTGATTATTTGTTTTTAAAATGTCCTTCGTACAGTATTTCCTAACTCCGTAGATGAAGTCTGCAGATGTTTTGATTGGTCTTTATATATGTATATATATATATATATATATATATATATATACACACACATATATATATATGTGTATATATATATATATATATAATTTGTATGGTGTAGCATAGCATAGCTATACTATATGTTCTGCAACCCTTTCATTTTCATTTTCAAAAAAGTGTTGTTTTACTCTCAGTCTGTTAAACTTCTTGCTTATTTTATATAAGAATCATATAAGGACTATTTGTATTAATGTTTTACAAATATATTTGATATCTTCCATCATTTTGTGTCTTATATTCAAACTACCTCACAGATTAACTCATATGATTAGAAATCTTCCTGTAGAGGCGATCTCATTATCAATATTAAATTCTATTATTATTTGTACATCTTTTTTTTTTTTAACTTACTCCAACTCAAAGCTTAATGTTGGAGCTTGACTATTCCGCCTTTTAAAGGTCAAAGCATCAGCCCACTTGATTATTTATACACTGAAGAAGTTTGTGATTCCCTCCGTGTTCGCTGAGGTATTTTAGTCTGAGATACTTGTGTATGTTTTGACGTCGCTGCCTTCTGGTGCAGGCAAACTTGTTCAGCGTGTTGAGTGGGATGTGTTGATTGGACAGTGTTAAGCAGAAGGTGATAAGCAACGTGATGAGTTGTGGCCAATGATTACACCATCGCCTCTTTTCTCTTCATAGCCACCATTCCGTCTGCCTTCTCAAGTGTTTTTGTACCTTTAATGAAACTTTTAGTTGAGTCCTAATCAGCCCAGTTAATTGGCCTCTTTGGTATCATCTACTGTTCCCATAACGCAGACAGACTCAGACATGCTGTGTTAAATAAATCGGGCTCAACACAGACAACACAGACAGCAGGTATCCTACAGTGTGCCCTCTTTGACCTTCTTCTGTGTATGGTCTATAAATGCTGAGAGACAACAGGATCAATGACACTCTAGCACACATAGGATGAAATATTTAACAGGATGATGAATATTTCAGTGGCAGGTGCGTAGTTTCGAGGGAAAGATTAATGTCCTTGCAGACAGACTGCTAAATATACACCCAGAGGGAAAACACAGCAGTGAAGGCATTGTCTCTCCTCACCGTTTGTTTCTCACATCTTTGTTTTCCTCATCGCTGCTTATAACCTCCTCTCCGGCCATCCACTCACCAGCTGTCTTTTTTCAATGATCATCCCCCTTCTTTTTTGTTTCTTTCCTTTCCTTGATAACTGGGTTTGTCTAAAACTTGAGTCTTGAAATGTCAACAATGGAGGGCATTAGCCGGTGTATGTGTTCATGGGCTCTCCACCTGAATGATCCATTGTGTCTTGAGGCGCTGACCTCAGACCTCCACTGTTGTGTGAAGGCCCACTGACAGAGAAACAACAATCTTCTGCAGACTGTTTTTGTCACTGTGAATTATATGTTGAAGAAATGATAAATCATAAAGACAAAGTATGAAACTAATTAAGCCAGTTTAGCTGATTCATTTTCATGTTGAGCCTACCTTTTTCATACGAGACGTTTGCTGTTTTTATCTTGGTTGATAATCTCATTGACAGTTAATAGGATGCAGCTGTTGCGAGCAAAACTGATTTATAATCTTTTCGACCTGAAATTAGTTGCTGTGTGCATCTTTAGAGCGACTGAAATGAGGTCGTTACTTGTCTGACTATGATTGGAAGATACTGAGGCCTGTGCCGTTCTTCGTTTCTTGAGTTTAAAATGAAGCTTGGATTATTCTAGAACCGACATTCTACAGTACTTCCAAAGATACATCATTTTCTCACTCATTTTATGAGTTTCCTTCTTTCTCCTCCTCTTTATCTCCAGCGGATCTCCGTGGTGCCCGCCACCTCCTCACTTCCCAGCATTCCTTGCCTGGGATCCCGGTGGCCTTGAAACAATCCATTGACTTGCGTACATCCATGGACGGGAAGTACAAGGAGATTGCTGAGGTTAGTACTCCGTGAATTATTAACCTAAAAGATTTAAAATGACTTGTGGCTAGATGTGTAGACTTTCATAATGTTGTTCACTGTCTGTGTGAAGGAGCTGTTCTCACGCACTCTGACAGAGAGTGAGATGCGCAGCGCCCCTTATGAATTTCCAGAAGACAGCCCCATAGAACAGCTGGAGGAGAGACGTCATCGCCTTGAGCGACAGATCAGCCAGGATGTGAAGTAAGTGAAGAGAAGGAGGCTGTTAGTAAATATACCAACATTTGTGGATGTATTTGCAACCAGACTCTGCTCTGATAATCCGAAAGCTATGATGAGCCTCTCTGTTCTCAGGTTTGAACCCGACATCCTCCTGCGAGCCAAACAGGAGTTCATGAAGACTGACAGTGCCAGTGATCTTGAGTGAGTGTTTTCCCTGGCTGTAGGCAACAGTTGTGTCATTATACATTGAATATTTATCCGAAAGTACCAGAATAGAAAATAGTTTAAGTAATTTTTTTGTTGATCTCTTATCAGATACATGAAGGAGCAGAGCCAAGCGTCTGACCTACAGGAGAGAGAACCGGTTCCAGAGAAAGAGTACCAGCGAGTTGCTATTTCTGGAGAGGAGAAATGTGGGGTAAGTCAGAGTACCAGTAATGCAGGGGGGATTGGGAAAGAAAGTATTTCTTACTAGAAGCACGTTGTGGTGTTTCTCACAATTAAAGTAGCACCTCCTCGCTGAAAAGGACACCTTCTTTTTTTCCTTTTCCAACTTGATTCCTTTTCATTCTATTGTTCTTCTATCAAGGTTCCCTTCACAGATCTGTTGGATGCAGCCAAATGTGTGGTGAAGGCTCTGTTCATCAGACAGAAGTATATGGGTCTGTCGCTGCAGAGTTTCTGCAGGACCACTACTCGTTGCCTTCAGGAGCTGAGTGAGAGACCTCTGGACTTGGATATCTATGAGGAGGAGATCCCAGAGACCTCAGCCACTGCAGGTTTATACACATGTACACATCTACACCACCATCCTCACATACTGAGAACAAAAAATCATTCATCCATGCTTAACAAATAAACAGCCCAAATAAACAGCCCTGATTTGTGCTGAAACGATTAGTCAATCAAATTAAAAAAATATTCTCCAACAACTATGATAATTGATTAATCATAAAGTATTACGTAATTTATAATTTTCTTGTTCCAGCTTTTCATATTTGAGGATTTTCTGCTTTTCTTTGTTGTTGTTGTTGTATCATTGCAAGTTGTATATCTTTGGGTTTCTGAGATACTAAAAATGTTTTAAAATGATTCCTTGAGTTCTGGAGTCTTGTGTTTGGCAACTTTTATGCCATTTCCTTACATTTAATAACACAAAAATAATAATATTAAGAATTTATTTTTGTAGTCCAAAATCTCAAATCACAAATTTGCCTCAAACTGTTCTGTATAAGACATCCTCTGTCCTCAGACCCTCAATGTGAATGAGGAAAACTAGCACAAAAAAAACAAATCAAGGAGGAATCCCTGTCCCAAGACAGACAGACATGCAATAGATATCATATCTGTAGTCAAAAACAACAACAAAATTGATTGATTGAACTCAAAACAACTGTCAACACCCCTCCCAGTATAACCTACAGTGGCCTTCAGGAAGCGTAAAAACGCAAAAGGCCCTCTCCATAGCCAGTGTCTGGTTTGTCCGTTCTGAGCAGCTGTCGAAACATGACAGTGCAACATTGTGGACTATGTGGAGAGAACCTGTTCCCTATGTAGATACAAAGGGCTCATTTTAAGCTAACAAAAAACACAATGATTCTTAGTTTTACGTGATTATACACCAATGAAAACATAGTTATGAATATGACATTCCATTTCTGCCAATCAACCCTCCTAAGTCCTACACACTGGTTCTTAAATATGGGAATACGTGTCATGTCCAGTGTTGTGTGCCGTACTCTCATATTAATATATATAACCGGGCATACCCACAGATTTCACAATCCATCTGTCACACACCTCTTACCAAGATGTCACAACGTGCAGGCTGTTTAAATCAGACTTTAGTTGCATGTGCGTTCCCACCTCGTTCAGAGCCGTGACACTGTGCGCCATTCTGTCTTCTCTCAGATGCCACAGTGCACCCACCTGCTTCTAAAACACACCCCTATGAGAACCAGGACCCTGCCAGCATGCCCCATGACATTGGTTACGGCTGCAAGATGGTGGATGGTGTCATGCATGTGTACACGACGAAGAACATTATGGAAAAGTGAGATATTTATGATGAATCACTCGCATGCTTTATGTTGTAGTTCTCGATGTGGATGGATGTTTTTAGACCCTTTTTTTGTTGGTTGTGGAGACTTCCTTGCTTAAGTTTTGATATTGCCAACAGGAGCACAGAGCTGGACCTGCCGTATCCAGACCTGCAGGAGTATATCGCTGATATGAACGTGATGATGGCCCTCATTATCAACGGACCAGTGTAGGCTTCCTCATTATTGATTACAGAACAGTGTGTATATCACGCATGTTAGATTCCTTTTTTTAAATGATGATACTTGACCGTTCAAATTGTTTATCACAAGACTTTCTGGTCTCTTTACTTTTTGAACCATCTGAACCACATTTTCAATCTCTCTCAGAAAGTACCAACTACTTGTTTTTGTTTCCCTATGCTACAGAAAGTCCTTCTGCTACCGTCGTCTGCAGTATCTTAGCTCCAAGTTCCAGATGCACATTCTGCTGAATGAGATGAAAGAGTTGGCAGCACAGAAGAAAGTCCCACATCGCGACTTTTACAATATCCGTAAGGTGAACTTGGCAGCTGTTTCTACTGAGCCTAATCAAAATTGTTTATCCAGAACCAGACTCTCAATATGTAACTTTTTTGTCTCATTTATCTGTTTTTACAGGTGGACACACACATTCACGCTTCATCCTGCATGAACCAGAAGCACCTTCTGCGTTTTATCAAAAGGGCAATGAAGAAGTATCCTAAGGAGATTGTGCATGTAGAAAGAGGCAAGGGTCAGACGCTCATGGAGGTGTTTGAGACCATGAACCTGACAGCCTTTGACCTGAGCGTGGACACCTTGGACATGCATGCAGTGAGTAACGGCCATGATGGATAGACAAAAAGCTAATCAGTGGTTGAAAAATGGACCAAAATGTTGAAATGAGGAATGTTGATTCAACCAGACAACAGCATCAGATAATAAGAGATTATTTAAATTACAGTGTTTCAACTCTTCTTGCAGGACCGTAACACTTTTCATCGCTTTGACAAGTTCAATGCCAAATACAACCCCATTGGCGAGTCCATCCTGAGAGAGATCTTCATCAAAACAGACAACCACATCGAGGGGAAATACTTTGGCCACATTGTTAAGGTGCTCACTTGCTCTTTAAAAAATGCTATTACCGCTGTTAGCCGCAGAATGAGTGCATGAGACACTGGCGCCATCTGCTGATTGATTGTGTCACTGCTTTTCAGGAGGTGATGGCAGACCTGGAGGAGAGCAAGTACCAGAACGTGGAGCTCAGGTTGTCGATCTATGGACGCTGCAGGGACGAGTGGGACAAACTGGCCAAGTGGGCTGTAACACATCAGGTCTACTCCGACAATGTGCGCTGGCTTGTGCAAGTGCCAAGACTCTTGTGAGTAACCCTAGTGGGGGGTAGTATGATACTACACTTACTCAAATATTGTACTTAAATAGGCCTACAATATTGAGGAATTTCAACTTTATGCCACTTTATATTTCTTTCTTCACAACAAAATATTTTAGCTACACATTTCAATTTTATTTTTTTAAAACGATGGCTATTTGATAATATAAAATAGTTTTAAAAAAATAGCTCTACCTCCTTCTGATTGTAATTAGAGGGTCTATAACCTTTTGTTAAGACAACTGCCTGGAATGCAAGTTTCACATTCCATTCACACATTAATACTTGTGTATTTTTACTTAAGTAAAATACCTGAATACTCTTCCAGCACTGATTAAACCTTATTGAGGTTTACAAACACACATCGCTAATGATCATTGAAATATCAGCAACATACATAAGTACATTTCATCAACACAATCATAATCTCACAAGTCACTTCTTCGTTTGCATTTCTCTCTCAAAGTGACGTCTACCACACGAAGAAACAGCTGTGCAACTTCCAAGAGATGTTGGAGAATGTCTTCATGCCTCTGTTTGAGGTTACAGTGAACCCCCGCAGCCATCCAGAGCTGCACCTCTTCCTTCAGCACGTATGAAGTCTTTGCTGTACAACAACGAGTTTATATTATTCACATGTAGCCAGAACTCAAAGAGTTTCATGGAGCTCTTGCTGGTTCCTCACACAGGTTGTGGGTTTTGACAGTGTGGATGATGAATCGAAACCAGAGCAACATATCTTTAACCTGGACAGTCCGCTGCCAGTCAACTGGACAGATGAGGACAACCCGCCCTACTCCTACTACCTCTACTATATGTATGCAAACATGACCGTGCTGAATCACCTGCGCAGGTACATAATCTACTTTCTTTCTTTTTTTATCCGTGAGGCACAAAACCAGTTTTAAAATATGTTAAATATCCAAGACAAATTGCAGTATATATGCAAATAATAATGGAACAACTTTTTTGTTTTTCTTATATTTTCATTGTAATTTATGAATATCATATAGTAGAATTTTATTACAATTTCACATTTTAAATTGTCAGTTTTTCTTTCTTTTCCTTCACATTTTTCCAGCTACAAAACACAATACATAAAACACAATTATTTGAGAATGAGAGAATATTTTGCATGTACATAGTTTGGAATGGAATAGATTGAATAACCTTATGACATTCATTATTAATTACAGGACTAATTTATGAAAGATTTAAATTTGAATGCATCCTGAACTGATTTGATAGCAAATTGTCTCAACTCCACCTACTCATTTAAGACAGAATACAAAAACCTTCATAATAAGTAAAATGTATAAATGTGTGTGTGTAGATTAGCTTCATAGTACTGTAGTACAGGGTAACAAACAACAAAATAAACTCTTATACTCGACGAATATTCATCTATGCAGACCATACTTTGCCTGATTGTTTACACCTCAAACAAAGCTGAAATCTGTTGTCTTCATTTAATCCGTTGAAGTCACCTTCTGGTATCTGTGTCTATTTCATTCCAGGCAGCGAGGGTTTCCCATGCTCGTCCTACGTCCTCATTGTGGGGAGGCGGGGCCGATCCATCACCTGGTGTCTGGTTTCATGCTGTCAGAGAACATCTCCCATGGGCTGCTGCTCAGGAAGGTGTGGTCTCAATATCACTACTCTGCTCAGAGTTTATTAGTCCAAGAGTTTGTGTGGAATTTATGACTCTAATAATAGATAATCTAACTGTTTGTTCAGCTGAGTAATACTTGAGTTTTAATGTTACATCTTAAAGGCTCATGGAAAATTAGGGCTGTGGTATTAATCTAGTCCTAGAGCATTGGTTGTTTATTACAGCATACTTTATGTCTTATGGTCATCCAGGCTCCCGTGCTGCAGTATCTGTACTACTTGGCCCAGATCGGTATCGCCATGTCCCCTCTCAGCAATAACAGCCTGTTCCTCAGCTACCATCGTAACCCTCTACCAGAGTACCTGTCCAGAGGCCTCATGGTCTCTCTGTCCACAGACGACCCTCTGCAGTTTCACTTCACCAAGGTCAGTGTGTGCCAGTCAATCATTGTAACCTTGTACATTTTATATTTTTAGGTTTTCCGTAAGTTTGTTATTAATCCTCTAAAATGTGAAAACAATTAGAATTGTAGCAGCAAAATGTAATAATAAAGGTTAAGGATAGGTATATATACTGTATATATGAAGTGAAGCGAAAGTTTTCAAGAAAGAGAAAGTTCACTCACTGTAATTAGGCACCTGACACTGACACATTTGCTGTATAATTGTATTGTAATTAATATGAGCACTGTCTACATGTTTTAATACTGAGTATCTGACATTTCCTGCACACCTGTCTTAAAATAAACATGAATAAGACACTTAAAGCTAGGGTTGGTAATCTTCTTCAAAAAAGTTTTGTTTTATTTGTTGTAATTCTCTTTACTTCCCTACAGCAATCAATAATCACACTAATTTCAAAATGTTGCAGGAATAAACCAATTTAATCATTTCATTCGGCCTTCATTCCGACGGCCTACCTGCCTGCCTGCACTCTACCCGCTCACTCATTCCACAAGCTGTTAGCTTAACAGCTGTGAGTACTAACAACAGATATGTTTGTTGTTTACCTTCATAAAGATCATTTTGAAGAAGTAGCTCTGGAGGGAGGCCAGAAGAGACAGGATGTCAACAACTTCCTCGCTAAACATTTGGATCTAGTGCTGCTACTTTCATTTGAAAAGAGTTGGCAACACTGGTCTGGGTTTTTCCTTCGGATCATTTTCTAAATTTAGCTTACTCTTGCTAGTTTTTCAAGATTACCAACCCTAGCTTTAATAGGTCCTAGGAGGAGGCAAGCAGTTATCACTCAGAGGAATTACAGATTTTATTAGATTATATGTTAGCAATATCAAGCATTTTGAATCAAAGTTATAATTATCAGTATTTTCATGATATCATGCCCAATTTTTTAAACAATTTATTGCCAGCATTGAATTGAATTAAATACAAGCTTCTGGTTTGACTTCTGGCCACTCCAGGTGTGTTTCATTCCACGAGTGGTCAATACACATCTTATTTGAGTATTTCTGGGACCATGTCATTAAAATACACTTGCTGTTATCACAACTATCTAAAGATGTTGCCTAATCCACCAGTCAAAGCCACATAAAAAGTTTGTCTAAACAACGATCTGGCCGACCTGTTTAGACTGTTCAATTGCAAGACAAATAGTTTGTTGTAATTTACTTTTTAACCTCCCCATACCTATGTTTACTAATATTAGGTTATTTACAGGTTTTAATGAAAATGCTACATTGTATTAAAAATCGTCAACGAGCAGTGTATGCCTTATAGTGATATTTATTCTGTGCTGTGTGTAGGAGCCCTTGATGGAGGAGTACAGCATTGCTGCTCAGGTGTGGAAACTGAGCTCCTGCGACATGTGTGAGCTTGCCAGAAACAGCGTGCTGATGAGCGGATTCTCTCAAAGGGTATCACTTATCTTTATAACACAAAACACATCATCCAGTTTTACTGTCTATAACTACAAAACTCCCTCCTCAGTCTATTGTTCTGTAGACAATATGTTTAACTTTGCTCCTCTCCTGTATCAGGTGAAGAGATCCTGGCTCGGCCCACATCACACCAAGGAAGGGCAGGAGAGTAATGACATCAGGCGCACCAACGTTCCTGACATCCGTGTGGGGTACCGGTATGAGACCTTGTGTGAGGAGTTGAATTTAATCACACAGGCCATTCGCACAGACGAGCTGGATACCATCGAGGAAGAGGGGAGTCTGTGTATGGGAGCTGGGCAGGGAGAGAAGTGAACAGGCACTACAACACAAACACTCTCGACATTCCCTGTTTTCACATCAGGACTTTGTAAAGATTTGCATATCGACATATCACACCTGTGAAAAGAGAAAAGCTTTTACACAAGGCAATTTTGAGAATTGCTACTGTGTATGAGAGAGGACCTATAATCTGTGTACCCGAGGTGTTTACTTCCTTTAGCTTCTTGCGTCAATCTTTGTGTATTTTGTCATGTCAATTTCACGTTGTCTCTTGATGTATTTATTTTTAAATAATAAGATATTCGTGGTTTGCGACTACATTTTGTCAGAGTTTCTGTACAGAGTCTGTATTTCCTGTATCAAGCATTTAATAATATTGACATTCAAGATACAACCCTTTAATAATACCACTGACCGACTAAAGTAGGAAGACGACCTGGAACAATTTTTCAGAGTAAAGAGTCTCTAACAGGGCTGTAGCTACCACTGAGGACACTGAGGTCATGCACTTGGTATCATTTCAGGACATTTTTAAGGTTTTAGTGACCATGGGGGAGGTTACTTTCTGAAGTTAAAAACGGGTGGAAAAAACATATTTATAGACTCCAATCTATTTCAAAATGAACAAATGTGAAGTGTGGAGAAGGCTTTGAAACCTCACACTTGTGTGAAAGTTCTGAGAGAGTTATTTTAGTTAGAGTTTAGTTCGTTGTTGGTTTCCAGGAGCTGGATGCAGCTGTTAAAGGTGCAATGTGTAAAATATGGACAGAATTTTAGATTAAAAATGTTCAAAATGAACATTGTCAACATAATGTCAAAAAGTTATGTCAAACACCTCTATTTGTTGTGTTGCAGCGATATCTTCTGAAATGAGTACGCTCACCAGCTAGCCCCGCTCTTGTAATATCATGTGCTCCTTGAGAGGCGATAGTGAGTCACTGCTGTGTCCAGTCTGCCCTCAGTCCAACATGAGAGGACAAAGAAGTTGAGCAGCCCCAAGGGCTTGTCACGGTTATGACTAGAAAGGATTAGTCTTGTGTTAATATGACGTCACATTCTCGGAAAACCAGAACCAGGACTGAGCGGGGTAGACTGTCAGACCCTGCTGCAGTAAAATGAGAGGTTTTCTAAAGGGAATCTGGTGCTCGTAAATATTACTGCTATTGTTCACGGAGGCACCAAAATCAACACACAAGTGATGTATGTAACTTCAAGATAATAAAAAAACAACCATAGCCTTGAACTTGATTCATGACTTCATTACATAACTAGAACCTTAATCTCTAACAAATAACACACTGTATCCAAACTAGCATGTGAACATGCACTGCAAATGTTACTTTACAGTATAGAGATACAAGATAAGGCTGTCTGCTGACGTAAAGATGTAAACACATGAGCATAAACTCTAGCGAGAGTTTTAAACAAGATGGATCCTTTCTAGCCTTACCCAGCTTGTCATGTTGAACGTGTTTGTTGATTAGAAAAAATCAACAAACACGTTGAAAAAAACAGTTGCAAAATCAGCTGCAAAATCCCAGCGCTACAGTTTGAATTTTGCTGCTTACACAGACTGTCTGATGTAACTAACTGCTATCTAGCAAACTGAACCACCTGTCAAAGCTAACAGTAGCAGGTCAGAGCAATCTATATTTTTTCCACTCATTCAAAATAAATAAATTGGCAGTTTACTATAAGTTTGAAAGATTGTTTGACCTCCAAAAACAAATAAATATAATGTGAAAAATCCAATTTCAGCATGCAAAATTTGTAAAAAAAAGAATGCAAAAACTTTTCAAGAATAGTCATATTGCAAACTGCATGATTTTTTGTTTGTATGGTTGACATTTTCTAGTGTTATTATCCACAGCACAATAACTTCTGCTGTATAAATGGCAGAAAAATCTATATCTTCTGTATTCCTTCTACTGGTAATGATGACATATTTCCCACAGCTGTTTTGCGTCATATAGTTGTTGGGGTTATTTTTGCAGTCCTTACAGTTATTCAGTAGAGTTGCATGTGTGCTCCTCAATATTTGTTTCTGGTGTGCAGTAATGCTACTCAGTTGTAGCATCTTATTATACTAACTCTTATTTAATGATTGTTTCAGTCTGAACAGTAACTCTGTCCTTTACACACAGATATAAAAATACATACATTTCCAAATCAGTGAATGATGCATGAACTGTTCCTTCAGTTTTTCCTCTTTGCACAAAATTGCCAAGTTGATGAATAAACACATTTTTGGAGAACTGAAAGTTGACTAACTTGACACACCCTTTTCAAACTCCTGCCTTAAGTCTGGGTCCTGATGTTGTCTCTGGGGTTTCTTGTTGCTATTCAAGCCCTAAGTGTCCCTCTAAGAGAATTGTATGTGCTGTTTGTAAAATATAATTTAATTGCATTTGTGTCTAAGAAAAATAAATGTTCAAATTGGAGTGCTTGAGTGCTCGTTTTTACATCGCAGAAAGCAAATGATATATAATAATTTAAACTATACTACATAGTTTGTCAGCAAACAGCTTTAAAAGTGAGGTGTTTTTTGTTAGTACGAGTGCTGTGCGGTGGACGTATCGTCTTACCCCTATTCCGCTTGCAGTGTGCACTTGTATCACTTGCATGCGCCTGCTTTTATTTGCGCGGGTGAGACAAAATAATAAGCATTCACGTCAAAAAACGTTACAAAACGATCCATTTAGCTGATGTTGTGTTTCAAAACTGAAATGGTCTATTGTTGAAAGGATAGTATGCCATACAAATGTCATAGTATAGTATTTAAAAAAAAAGTCATGAAAAAGTCATAGTATAATATGATGATAAAAATCATAAGAAGTCATTGTATGTTATGTCGAAAAAAGTCATGAAAAAGTCATAGTATAGTATGTTGAAAAAACTTGAAAAAAGTCATATTGTTAAATAACTGTCTCTGCATTTGATTGTTGTTTAGTGTAAAAAGATTGTAAATGCAGTTATAAAATTATATTTAAGCACATTTCTGTTATTATAACATAAATCCTTTTAATTTAGGGTTAGGAAAATCACATTACTCTATCAAAAATCTAACTTTTAAAGAAAATAACAAAGACAAATATCATCAAGCACAAGTTATTACATAAACTTTGTTCAAAGCTATTTTTGTCACCACTATTTTTGTCCCTCCCATTGTCCCGTGTATGGCAGCTACACCCAAGAGCTCCTCACTGACGGTCAAGTCTGCCTTCAGCCTCTTATAAACTCTGATAGATGTATGATGTGTCCATGTTGTCTGTGCTTTCATCAACAGCTAATGAAGAAGACAAGTACCTGCTCGTCTCTTCAGCTATCTGCCTTCAAGGCCGCCAGAGTCACCCCCCTTCTGAAGAAACCATCACTTGACCCCTCTGATGTCAAGAACTTCAGACCGGTTTCTCTTCTACCCTTTCTATCCAAAACACTTGAACGTGCTGTCTTTAACCAACTGTCTTCCTATCTCCACCAAAACAGCTTTTTGGACCTCACCAGTCCGGGTTCAAAGTGGGTCACTCGACAGAGACGGCCCTCCTTGCGGTGACAGAGTCGCTTCACGCCGCGAGAGCTAACTCTCTCTCCTCTGTCCTGATTCTCCTGGACTTGTCTGCGGTGTTTGACACTGTGAACCATCAAATCCTCCTCTCATTCCTCGAGGGGATGGGCGTCTCAGGCTCTGCACTCTCCCTGTTTGCATCCTACCTGACGGGTCGATCCTACCAGGTGACCTGGAGGGGGGCCGTGTCGGAACCACGCACGCTGACTACGGGGGTTCCGCAAGGGTCAGTTCTGGGCCCCCTTCTCTTCTCGCTCTACACAACATCTCTGGGTTATGTTATTCGCTCGCATGACTTCTCCTACCATTGTTATGCCGATGACACCCAGCTGGTCTTGTCATTTCCCCCCAGTGACACCCAAGTGGAGACGCGCATCGCTGCGTGTTTGGTTGACATCTCGAAGTGGATGACGACACACCACCTCAAGCTCAACCTAGACAAAACTGAGCTACTGTTCCTCCCGGGGAAGGGTTGCCCGCACCGGGACCTGTCCATCACCATTGATGATACCGTGGTGACGCCAACTCGGACTGCGAGGAACCTGGGTGTGACCCTGGATGACCAACTGTCATTCTCGGCAAACATTTCATCCGTTACACGCTCCTGCAGATTCCTGCTCTACAACATCAGGAGGATTCGTCCCTTCCTGACTGACGAGACGGCACAGGTTCTCATCCAGGCTCTTGTCATCTCCTGCCTGGACTACTGCAACTCTCTACTCGCCGGAGCCCCGGCGTCGGCCATCAGACCTCTGGAGCTTGTCCAGAAAGCCGCAGCTCGCCTGGTGTTCAATCGCCCCAAGTTCTCCCACACAACTTCCTTTCTCTGTTCTCTACACTGGCTACCTGTAAGAGCTCGCATCCAGTTTAAGACTCTGGTGCTAGCCTACAGGGCAGTGAAAGGAACAGCTCCTTCCTATCTCAAGGCCATGGTCAAGCCTTACACCCCCGCCCGACCACTTCGCTCTGCTGCCTCGGGGGGATTGGTTGCCCCGTCGCTCAGAGGTCCTGGCGGCCGATCGACCCGGTCACGGCTGTTTTCTGTCCTGGCCCCACAGTGGTGGAATGAACTTCCCACTGACGTCAGGACAGCGGAGTCGCTGCCCATCTTTCGGCGCAGGCTGAAAACCCACCTCTTCAGGAAGTGCTACCCTGAGCCTTCCACTTAGCGCTTATTGTTTTCATACTAGCTTGTTGCACTTATTGTATTCGTATTACTTATAGCACTAACTGTTTTTCTTGTTTCTGCCCTGTACTTTGGCTCTGAGTTATGCTCTGCTTCATGCTCTTAGATGCTTGTTTGGAAAAGGAAATGTACTTATGACTTCTGGTGACTAGTAGTTCTTTTGATTACCAATGTTGAATGCACTTATTGTAAGTCGCTTTGGATAAAAGCGTCTGCTAAATGACTGTAATGTAATGTAATGTAATGTGTTGTCAGATTGCCTGCTAGTTCCTGAACTCGGTCCGCGATGGTGTTTCTTCACAAACTGACATTTTTAAAAGTCTGTATCTGCTCGGAGCTCACCTGCTCACATACCTTTAAGCATGCACTGGACTGTAGCTTTTGTAAATATATTCTGCTGCGATTGCAGTCTGCCTTTTAATTCTTGGACAATTTTATGTTTTTCTTGGAGGCTAAAGTTAGCTCTGTGTTTGGTGTTAAAATGCCGACGTAAATTGTATTCCTTCATCACATCATAGCACAGAAGACAGACCGTTTTGAAGCTTGAAGCACAAACATGTATTCGTTTCCATCTTTCATACAATTTTCTTCCCCCTGCATCAATTTTTCTCTTCGTGGACATTTTGGGATTATTTGTCAATTATTTTCAACACTTGTTGGAAAACCGCTTTACGGGCTGTTGCCTCTCCTGTCCGTCCACCTGTTGTGATAGTTTTAATGCCGCAACACAGACAAGTTTGAACATGTCTGCTCTATAGCCTGTCAAAAAAAGTCCCAATAAGGTCATAATCTTGCAGAGGGGAGGGATTCACCTGTCTATGCACTGGGGAGGAGTTAAGAGAAGGAGAGGTTATTTTAGCGTTGGGTGTGATCTGTTCCCTTTGTCTGTGCTGCCATGCCAGTACTTTTGTTTGGACAAGTCTCCTAGTTTGAGATCATGCTGCCACAGCAGTATGTTTGTTTGTAATGGTTATGCCAACTCATTTTAGATGACTTATGATTTATATTGTTAAGTTATGACTGCATACCATGCATCCTGATTTAATGTGTTTGTGACTTCCTGTCAGATCTTGCTACATTGTTTTGGAGTTGGGTGTTATGGGCTACTCACGTGTGAAAGTCAAACCCAGTAAGTAAGGCAAACTGTATTATTCTGAAGAAAGTGGTTTAGTTTAGATTATTAAGGCTTTTTTTTAGCTGTATCACCCAGATTATAGTTTGCAGTTGCTTTTATCTGGATCAAACAGTCATGATGTGTAAATACACATACTTGTATGTCCATGGTATTAATAAATATGAAACTTTAATGTTTCTTGTCACTGAATAATAACAATCAAACAAGTGTTTGCAGTTTAGTACTCAGGCATGACATTTACGTGATATAGGCAATTGTGTTGTTTCCGTCAATATTTGTTTCTAGTGTGCAGTAATGCTGCTCAGTTGCAGCATCTTATCATACTAACTTTTATATTATGGCATAACGCTGATCTGTCCTTTACACACAGATATTTAAAATACATACATTTTTGAGTCACACTGAATGATGCATGATCTGTTCCTTCAGTTTTCAATCTTTACAGGAGTCCAACTGGTCCCAAATTTATGAATAAACACATTTTTTGAGAACTGAAAGTTGACTAACTTCACAAACCCTTTTTCAAACTCCTGCCTTTAGTCTGGGTCTTGATGTTATCTCTGGGGTGCACTGTTGCTATGCTAAATCACTATGTGTCCCTCCCCAGAGAACTACGTGTGCTGTTTGTAAAATGTTATGTAATGGCCTTTGTGTCTAAGAAAAATAAATGTATACATTGGAATGCTTGACTTGCTGTCGTTTCTACATCCCAGAAAGCAAATAATAACAGTATGATGAATGTATCTAACAAATAAGGTCTGTTTTATTAGTTAACAGGTTTTTTTGTTGGCAGTTGTGGGAGTGAATAAAGGACGTGAAACAAAGAGTGCATTGTGTGGTGTGTCCATAATCCTCATTACTCTCCACTCTGGGTCAAAGTGAAATCCAACACAAAAGTCAGACCGTCTACAAACCTACTTCTTTTCAAAATTAAAGGATTGAGGTCTGGCTGCAAAACATTAATTCCTATAGCTCACACACATTGTACTGTAAACCTTATAATGTGACTGCATTTATGGATTTAGTGTGTCTGGAAGTGTTAAAACGATTGTCAGTTAGCTGGTCTACTGAAAAGTAAATTATATTTCTAACAATTAATTGTTTGAGCCATTTGTCAACTGAAAATAAGCATAAGTAAATGTGCAAGAATGTCTGTAATTGTATCATTGTAAATTAAATTACTTTTAGTATTTGTAAGACTGAGTAGGCATATTCACCTCACTTTAGGCTCAGTTGTCATTCTCACTACACAATCAAAACATGATTGATAAGTATATTTATAACAAAAATAGCCCTTAGTCAATACTGTACTGGTACCTGTTTGTTCGAACAATCCTAAATCCACTTACCAGCTCCTTACCAGCTCCTTCCAGAGCTTCCAACAGTGTCACTCTTGATAAAAAAAATTTAAAAAATGAACTACCGAGCTTGCCTTGAAGAGACAGCTGAGCAAATCTGCTGATGAATACCATGTGAGACTTTTAAAAGCTCCAGAAAAAAGCTAGTAACTGGAACTTAAGTTGGTGAACTTTCATCTTTCCACTATTACCTTTAGTGTGGAGGCCAATGATTGCACAACACCCCCCTGAAGAAACTCTTTTGAATGCAGGTTATGCATGGCGTTATTTTAAAATCTGTATACAGTAATCACTGCATACAGTCTTCCATTTCAGTGATACATTAGCTTCTATAATGGTTTCTGTCTGGACTTGCATGTGTTTGGATAAAACAGGATTTCCATACACGCTACTGGTGTTGATCATCTAGTTGCATTGTCATATTAGATGGCTATACCGGTGTGAGCAGCTGCAGAGCACATTCATATTCACAGACCATGGCCATGTACAATAGTTGTGCAAACAAAGAACCGGTTTACAGAAACTGCCTTATCCTTCACACATGAGGCTGCAGTCTCGTGAAGAATCTGAATCCCGTTTGGAGCAGGTCGAAAAACTCAAACACGTGATCGTCAGGTCTACTCCGCCCACCTCGTGCTTCTGTCCTCTCACACAAAGAAATCAGTCCGCCTCTGTATAAAGCAGCTGCTCGAGTCGCTGTCAACTACATTTGGTCTCTACAAGTGATTCAAAATGACAATGAAACTGGCGTACTGGGATATTCGTGGGGTGAGTGTCTGTCTTCTTCTTTGTTTATTAATTAAACAGCCCCTGTTGTGTTCAGCGCTGTGGGTTAAATGTGACGTAACTACTATGAAGCCGTGCGGTTCCTTGTCCGCTCGCTCAAACAAGGAAGCCAAAGTTGCGTCTGAAGACCTAGCATTAGCTAAGCTACTAGTTGACCTATTGTAACTGATCCGAGCAGTAACGATACGTGTCCGGCGCTCAGACAATGGAGCTGCTCTCCCTGGATGACCAGTTAAATTAAAGGGCTGTTAAGTTTGTAACAGTTGATGTGAAATGTATTGGAAAAAAATATATCAATGCGAGTAACGTTAGATATCAAAATGTATCTCTAAAAGCTAAAATCGTCAAATGTCTATATCCATTGAAATGGTTATGTTCTTTTTAACTTTGTATGGTCCGCACTTGGAGTTGCATTGAAATAGCTTGATTTGATAAGCTGTATACTTTTCATTTTAGCTTTAACTTTTAACCTCAATGATTAAATTCTATCGCACAACAAAGAAAAACTTGACATTTGAGTCTGCTCCAAATGTGTTGTACTTTTACCTGATAAAACACTGATTTCTGTGACTTTTGACACAAAATGCACATTAGTACAAAAACAATTGACATACTTATTGATTGTCAACTATTTATTTAGAATAACTAACGTCAATCAATTAATTGGCTAATGGATTAATCAATTACGATTTTTTTTTCTTCATGAATCTTAAAGCTCAAATGTGTTGATATATAAGCTAAGAAATGGACCAGCCCCTGTTTAATCTCAGATTTTTGTCCACTCATGAAGCTCGCCCAGCCTGCCCGTCTGCTGCTGGAGTACACTGGCTCCAAGTATGAGAACAAGTTTTACGTCTGTGGCGAAGGTAACTTACCAATTCCACTAACAGGTGTCATCATTTTAACCAAAATAGTGACTTAAGTGTCCATACATCACACCTACTTAATCATCTAACCCACATTATTCTCTCACACAGCTCCCGGCTATGATAAGAAGTGCTGGTTCGATGTAAAAGATAAACTTGGAATGGAGTTTCCCAATGTAAGTGAGTTTAACTTTTGAGTATTAATTGAAATATAAAGCTGGCAAACATAAAACGCAAACTAATGTTATTGTTAACATCTCACCATAGCTGCCTTACTTGGAGGATGGAGATAGGAAGGTAGTGCAGAGCAATGCTATCATGAGATACATTGCTGGTAAGCACAAGTTGTGTAAGTATTGTTTATTCCACATATTTATATTTTGTTCAAAAGAGATGTTTTGGGGTTTTTTTTCATGTCCATTTCCATTCTGAATGTTTCAAAATGTATTGTATAATTATTTATTTCTCGTGGTCTCTTTTTTTTAAAAGAAGGAACCACACAATTATACACTTTTCAGGTGTAGCATCTCGGCCTTTATTCTCCGAGAGCCTCATTAAATCTGATCTGATCACAGGTGGAAAGGGAGAGGATGAGAAAGTCCGTGTGGCCATGATGGAGAACCAGGCGATGGACTTCAGAAACGGCTTTGTGAGGCTGTGTTACTCTGACTTTGTGAGTACTACATAAAAATCTTAGCAACACTGAATGTGTCACTTTACGCCTCTTAAGCCTCCACTAATGCCAACATCACCTCTCTGAAATCAGGACAAGCTGAAGCCAGAGTACCTTAAGACTCTGCCAGGCGTACTGAAGCAGTTCTCAGATTTCTTGGGGGACAGGAAGTGGTTTGCTGGTGAAGAGGTATGTCAGTCAGCCATTACACGTGTGCTTTATATGTTGGTTTGTGGTACAGTCATTTTTAAAGCTGCATTACTCTGATGTTTTCTTTTTAAAGGCACAACAATCCAAAAATGATACGCAATGATGACATCAATTACATGCATTTGATATATTATGGCCGTATGAACTAACATTAGCATTTAAATTCAGAGTTGTTTGGATAAATATAATTGATTCTTGAGCTGCTGTATGGTTATTAACATTGTCATTTGGTGCTAACCAGGTAGCTTATATTATTAGATTTATCAGAGCATTTTTGATAGAAATGTTATTTATTTGAGTTGACGAGGTGAGACTGAACCAAGCAGTAAATCTGTGTGGTGAAAAACCAAAACGATGAGCTTGAACAGATCATAAAGCTCCATAGAGCTGAGGGACATTGCAGAGTTGGGTGACGGATGTAAAGTGAAAGGGGCTGTTCATAGTGAAACACACTTGAGTCATTTGAATCATTGCTCAGATAAAACTATTTTTCTGGCTATAAAGTCTCTGGTTTGAGCCTTTATTTTGCTTTTTAACATGTTTGTGAATGATAACTTTTCTTCACAACAGATCACTTTTGTAGACTTCATCTTGTACGAGCTGTTGGATCAACACAGGATGTGTTTTCCTAAGTGCCTGGATGACTTCAAGAACCTCAAAGATCTTGTAGACCGTTTTGAGGTGAGAACACTCAAATGTTTGTTTGTTAGATACAAACAGCACAGCCAACACTTAACACTGAAAGTTGCAGTCAGGAAATATGCACTCTAGCACCTTTTTGTTTGTCTTTCTGTGTTGCTGTGATAGTCTCTGATGTCTATAGGTAAATGTTGTATATGTGGAGTTATATTTTTTTTTAATGCCTTGGTACGTTATCATATTATCATAGGCTCTTGAGAAGATCGCTGCCTACATGAAGTCAGACAGATTCATGAAGACTCCCGTCAACAACAAGATGGCCAAGTGGGGACACAAGAAAGAGTAGAAGACAATGACGCCTGAGAGAAATAACAATGTTCACAAGTGTAACTCATAAATTCAAGACCAGTGAAAAGATTGTTTTGTAGTATGTCTTTTTTTTTTTTAATAAACTGCTTGTGCAGGTTTCAGGTCCTTTAATCATGTTTTACACTTTTCCAAACATTTACATGCCTGTTATGAGAACCATTTTTAGTTGATTCAGAATTGTGTAAAAAGAAACTAAAGTTTAATTTGAGTTAAAGCACTTAATTTACTAGTCACATTTTGATCGAATTTGTTTTTGGCGGATTAAAGTGAATTGTGTGACTTTCTTTCATTTTGGGATTCATTTCAACCTCACCTTCTGTACAAAGCATCAATTTAAAGAAGATATAATATAGGGTATAAGTTAAACAATCATTTTTAACCTGGACCTATTTTCCCACGTCTTTTGGGCAACACATTTTTAGAATTGGTCCAGTATTGAGGAAGAGTGCTGTAGACAGCAGCTTCACATGCTGCAATGTAATCCAATCAGAGCAAGTTGTTATCCACTAAAAGTGCTTGAGTTTGCCATTGACAGGTTCTGATTGTTATAAAGTGTGACAACATCATGGAAAGGGTCTCGCTCGAGAAGTCTTGTTCTGAAATCTCGCAAGGTGATGTGTTGCCAGAAGACAATGACGGAAACAAGGCGAGTGCCAGCCGGGCAGAGTTGGGTACAATAATAAACAGACCAGACCAAGAAAAGCAAGGGATCCTGTTTTCGTTGTTGAACATTTCGAACAACAATCTGAGCCTGTCAGTTGCAAAAACAAGCACTTTTAGTAGACATCACTTAACACTGATGCTGCACAATAGCCCTAACATAGCTCTTTTTTAGCGGCTGCCGGTTACGGTGTTATCCTTCAATACAACCAATTGTTTAAAAAATGGTCCCATTGGTTACTTACACAAAAACATGGGAACATAATGACAAGGTTGAAAAATACCGAAGTTACCTGTGACTTTTTACAGTATGTAACTTTGTTAAATGAAAGAAGAAAAATAGTGTTGAATTGAGCAAATGTCTACATGCATAATTTGGTTTACTTAGTCAGGAAAACTGCTAAAGTTACTTAAAATAACAAAGTATATTATAAGTAAATTGCAGTAATTAATTTAACTCTATTGCTGCTGGTGATAAATTATACAAGATATACAAGTTTCATTCAGTAAAAGTGCTTTGCTTTAAATAACAAATGCTAAAAGCAAAGAATGTATGACTAAATGATGAATTGGACACAATAATTACAGTTCTGTGAAAAGTCAGGAGAAAACAAACTGAAGTGAAGCGGGTCGTTAGTAGCGGCCGTTGTACAGGCCTGATGGTTCACTGGCGAGCTGTAGGAAACGGGATCAGACATTACTGTGCTGCAGCTGGATGTTATGGTGTGCATATCACTTGCCACATTACTTACTGCAATGGCTGATTTAACGGCCTGCAGCTGGAAGAAGACCTTGCCTCCTTCCTCGGGACACACTGTCCTAATCTCATCCTTGGTCATCCCCAGAAGCAGTTTACCAGTCAGCACCCCGAGGCTGGTTGCAGTGCTGCAGATGAAAAGACACAGAATATCTGACTTCATCATGCTACACAAGTCTTATTTACAGTACAAACGTGTTAAAGCTCCCAGCGAATCTGTGCATTACTTCACCCACATTTTGGAGAAACCTTTGTACTCCAGCCAGGCTTTGACCTCTGGGGGTGGGGACGTCATGTCCAGAGTCACAGGACCGCGAGTGTCCCACTGTTAGGGAGAGAGAATGACGGGAGGGTATGGGTCACATGACAAATATTGGTTACTCAGCAGAGCTACGTGTCACTGAGCTCACCGGTAGATCTTCCATGGTCCCCTCGTTCTTCATCGGCTCCAGAACATTCTGAGGAACGTGGCCTTCCTCGTCGCGGGCGTTGCGAACAAGCCACCATTGCTTGGATTTCTGAACCACCTGTAAAAAGAACCAAACATCTCAAGCACCTGCATGTTAATACTGGCAATAATGATTGTGACTGCTGTAAATATACAAACGGCTTTATCAAAATGTGACTGACAACAAAGCTGTATCTAGAGCAATGTAGAACAATATTTTAGTTTAGAAAGTAGTTTACATTAACACATTCTTAAACAACTTGAGATACACATTAATGCAGCAGTAATATTAATCCTTAAACATCATATATAATAGTAAAAAACTGACGGAACATTTTCCTGCCAAATGTACTTTTGATACATTGTCATTTTGCTCATTCACTTTGGAGAATGGTTGGGTTACCATCCCATGACACAGATGTTGTCAGTGGAGGTGGGTGCCAAAAAATAAATTCAACTCCAGTGCCAGTAACTTTGGACTGTTTTAGGCAGATCAATTTTCAGGCGCATACAATAAACTGCTCCAAACCTGCTTGATATTTAAAAAATGCAAGTTTCCAATGTTCACTATGATTTTTATCTACAACCACAAGCAATCTTCGCATTGTGTTGAACAAGACAAGTATTTATACCGTTATTATACTTGTATAGTTAAGAAGGTTACTGTACCATATTTCTCATCTCACCTGAACAACATCACCCTTCATAATGCTCAACTCTCGGTTGTTCCTGGCCACGAAGTCGTAAATGACCCGCATGTACAGGGGTGGCTCACGGGGGCCGGGTGGGAACCGCTGGCTGTTGCTCCTGCTCCTGTTCTGATAAGGGAGCGAGGAAGGCATGCGTAAGGGGGCAGGCGGCTGCCAGCCATCATAGAACTCTGGGATGTAAAGTGGGACATCTTCGTCCGGGAATCTAGATCTACGAGGTGATATGAGATATGAGGGGAGGAAACTGTCAGTCAAGTTACAAAAAAGAACGAAGGATCTAATGCTGAAGTGACCTCTTAACTTGACTTCATGCAACATTGCTTTTAATGAGCTTGTGAAAGATGGCTTTGAGATAATTCAAGCATGAGAAAGATACCCAACAAACCTTTATACCACATTTATAATGATGCACCCTTCATGGAGAGGAGAGATTAAATCAAAAGAATTTTGACATTTTGGGACACATGCTTATTTGCTTTCTCACCAAGAGTCAGATGAGATTCATACCACTCATGTCTGCATGGTAAATATGAAGCTGATGCCAGCAAATGGTTAGCTTAGCTTAGCACGAAGACTAGAAACAGGAAAACAGATGGCTTGCACAAAGTTGAAAGAATTACATTTATTTGTTTATCCTCTCTAAAATGCAGCTATAAATGCTAATACAGTTTAGGTGGTCAAACAGTCGTTTGGAGGGGTGTTCCTGAAGAACTACTGATATAAAAAGAATAAATGTAAGTGTCACAGCGGAGGGCAAGTTAAACACCAGCCAGAGGGATTTTCACAATCTGGCAACTTGTTCTTATTAATGATTTAAAACTGATCATTAAAGCATTGGTAAATTAAACACATATGTATTTCCTTTGACCAAACTTAAAACTTAAAAAATGAAATTAGCAGTCGTTTCAATTCACTCCTTTCTCTCATGTTTTCTATAGCACATGACTGAAGCATTAACTCTGACCTATATTTACATAACTGCAAACACACTACGCCCAGGTTGGGGCGTGTCAGGGCAGGTTACATACAATTAGAGGGCTATATATGAGAAGGTAAGAAGCTTGATAAAAAAAGACTTGTGTAAGTGTGTGAGGGTTATAAAGGCCGGTCTACCTGGGGAAGTTCCAGCTGTCTCCCAGAGACCTCCACAGGAGATCTTCCTCCGGGTTGACGACCTGACTCAGCAGCTGCAGGGCCGCCTCCGTCAGCAGCGGTGAGAGAACAGTAGGAGGAAGGACTGCAGGATACTGAGGCAGTATCTGTTTAAAAAAATGAAAGAAGTAAGTATCAACTGTTGCCTTGAAAGTAGACTCGTCCAGTGAAAAATACGTTCAGAAGAGCTTACCGCGCCTAAACTAGTGAAGAAGATGTGGACAAAGTCAGCAGCAGTAGGACTGGCTAGTGTCCCGTCCAGCTGGCCCTGTAATACAAAGAGCTTTTCAATCACACTCCAGTCAACACATTACAGCGTTCACACGAAATATTTCCAAAACCACTCTGATCAATTTATCATCTTTGAAGACATTTAAAGAAGTATTTACCAGAAGATTGAATCCATACTTGACTTTCTGAAGATAGAAGACATATTCCTCCAAGGGTGGCAGACTGAAAGTGGGTACTTCAAGAGAGGGGAAAAAAACGTATCAGACACAAACATCTGTGTTATCTGCATGTCAGCACCTATAGGAGGTCACATCTACAGTAATTACTTCCATAAGAAGATGTGCTCTTGGAAAGATAAACAGTAAAAAAAAAAAAGAAAAAGGATATTACCATTTTTATTAGATTTTTTCTTCTTAAATGCGTTCTTTTTCTTCTTCTCCTCTTGCAGTAAAGAAGGTGTATTTGCTGCAGGAGACACTTTGCTCATGAAGATTTCCAAATCATTTATAACGTGGTTTAAAATGTCCTGTGAAAAGGAGCACACGCGTGACACAAATCATTCAGCAGCGGCATATGTGAGCATGTTTTCCTTGAGATGAGAGAAATGATTGGACATCTATAATCATTTATCACAGATATACTCCACTATCTATAATTTATGACTAATGTAAACAGTCCAACTGGCAGTACTGACTGTGTTCCTCTCTGTGTCCGTTTGCACAGCGACCTCTGGGCTAATATGTAATTCATGAAGATCAAGATGGTGCATCGTTGCTTCTTGTGGGTCGTCAAATCGTGGATCCGGCATATTTTCTACAAGGCAACAAAATGAATTGTTTCAAGACGAATATCAACACACAGTATAAAATATACTGGACACTTTAGTGCTGAATCCATCTTATTTGCACATAACATCCATAAACCTTGAGGAAATTAAAGAGAAGAGTTTATCTTCCATGAAGAACGTTTATTATTTATTTTATGCATACCTGGTTCTCTGATCCTCCACTGAGGGGGCGGGTGGTCCGGTGGTGGTGGTGGGCTCCTCTCTTGCTGCACAGAACGAGGCCCAGCTTGCCGGAAACCTCCTGGAACATGTTGCCCGATGATATTCTCAAGATTAGTCCTGAGAACACCAACGACAGACAGCTGTTAATGCATTATTTTACCCTTCAATTTCCTTCTCACTAATGTGATTTCATCTCCCTTTAGACTGAAGTCCTGTGAAGTGATATTGTACCTGATGTCAGAATGGGCTCTGCGTGGTTCCACAACATCACCTCCTTTTTGGACTAACTTATCCAGATCCCTCTTGACGAGCCCTGCCTGGTAAAACACATTGAAATCAAACTTTCGTGACACCAAGAAAAACTATTGTTGTTGAAATCGTGATACTGGTTTCAGTTAATGGCCTTGATTTCAGAGATTGCGCACTACAACATGACTACCACATCATTTCTTCTCTGGATGCTTTCAGGAGGTCAAGTTTAGGGTGAAATGTGACTCACTCCAGTCTCCTCACACTGGAACATGAAGACCTGAGGGATGTGTTTGTTGCGTTGTTGCACAGTGACTGTCAGCAGAGAGTTGTAGGCGCAGCTATCCAGCACAGCTTTGGTTTGCAAGATACAGCTCAAAGGCAGCGACTCCAACTCTGACTTTGGAATCAGATTAAACAGGACAAACATTATGACGACAGAAATACACAGTTAATAATCAATATTGAGAGTAGTCATACACAGAAAAAAAGTGGAGCTATGATTCTCAAAAAATGGTCACGATTCTGTTTTCTAGTTCTTTGTTTATATTCTAAAATAAATTTTAATGTCAGACCCTGAAAACAAATTGATGTTTTTATTAATATATTTTAATGTTGTCAATTCACCAAAAACTTGTAGATTTACTTCATACTCAATGACAAAGGAATGAAAAAAAAGCAAACTTGTATCACTTACTTTTGTCAACAGAAGCACTTACTAAACAAATTAGAGACCTTCAACATTTCTTCTGTCTTTAAGATTTTTCATACACTTTCCTCCTTCTCCACGCTTAACTTAACTTTTCTAAGCATCTCATTTTCTACATAAAGAGCAGAACACTTGGAATTCAGGATGAAAGTTGTAATGTCCACATACGTTTGGCCATGTGCCGTACTTGTTAAAACATTTCTGCAGTGTGAAGTCTACCAACCTTGGTCTCAATGTCACTGAGCAGTAGATATCCCCCCTGAACCTCCATGATCATCTCCTGAGGCCACAGACGACCTTTGGCATGCAGCCTCTTGAGCTTGGCCAAACAGTCGTCCACCGTCTTCACCTCCTGGCCGTCCAGCTCACAGGTGAACAGGTGCTGTGGAGTCAATGTGGAGTCAAGTCATGGATTAGTCATGGATTAGGACGACTATGGGTTGGACTATGTCTCCATGCTGGTGCACATTTTACACTCATTTACCTCCACTCTGATGTGAAAGTTGTCAGGATGTTTGTTCAGTACCTCGGAGTACTCCTTTCTCTGCACTGATGTAAAGAAAATGGTTTAAAAAAATGTTTGACACATTTTGTTCTCACAAGAAATGAAATATAACCAGATGAGATGGCTGTTTATGACCGAGCATACTGTATATTGATTTTCCACTGGGTCTGGACATGTTTCTCTGCAGTGGAGCACCCTTGAGGTCATCTTGTTGGAAAGCTCGCCTCTGCTGAGGGAGGTCCTCCAGTGAGAAACCCCTGAAGTACAAAGGCACAGCGATTTGAAGATAAACCAGCCATTGCACAGTTACCACAACACAGTGGTGTTTTATCATGGAAGGGTGTGAGCATGTGTTTATAGTGCTGTAAAGAATGTAATTAGTGCTCAAAGGCTTAACTAAATTAATTCCAGTGACTGGGGATTTAAATTTACTAACCTCGGGGAATACGAGAAAGGGCCGCTGTTTCCAAACATTTTTTAAACTACGTCCTTTTTTGGAAAGTTTAAACCCTCAAATTGGCAAGAATCCCTTGGAGCCACTCAAACCTGTAAGATTAAGTAGAAGATGTTCTGTCAAAATTACACCTGTTTCTTGTGAAACCAGGACAGATGTTCAATAGACCCACTCACATAACATAGAAGTGATTTGTTTACCCAGGGGGATATTTACAGAATTTGACAGCTGAAAGCAAGACTATATCACATTTGAAGGACAAAATAACATTATTTTTTACAAGTTAAAAGTTGAATTCACAAGTGATAAAATACAGCTTTTCTCAGTTGAGCACTCTCACCCTAAAGCCAGTATATTAGGGTGGCTTATGTCAGTAAGTAGAACATTTTTGATTACACTATATAAATTACTATTACCTTTTGATTGCTGGTGTCAGCTATTCAGCAAAAGTTACAAAAGTTTGAAAATAAACAGAAGCAGTGAGGCACAAATAGGGAAATTCCCAGTTACTTAACCGTTAGTAATTCATGGTTAAAATGAGCAAAGATTCAATAATTATTAATCTGTCTGGAGTACTTCACTTAGTGACTGGACAGAATTAATCAATAAAGGGAATTTTAAGGCAAAGACAAATTCTGGAAACACCTGCTTCAATTCAGCAATAAGATGAAGCTCATCACAAGAACACACACTACGGTTTAGATATATACTGTTGCATAGACCCTAGATTAAATATAGGCTGTAAAATGAGTTTCCCGTCAACACCACACACTTCATACAAGAGCAAACACATTTCCAAACAAGAGGTTATGCTATGAGTCAAGATATATTTAACCTTTCATTACAACCTCTAATCAGCTTTACATAATGGCATTACCCGTCAGTGTTCGTTCTGCTCCGGTGTCATCTTTCCCTTCTATTGAATAGATTTTCTACCAAACAACAAGGATCAGCTCCTCACATAGACGACGGAGAAAGATTTCTTGACTTCCTGCTTGAAGTGACCCAGCTCAAAGTGCAACAATCTGACGGGAGTGACGGATGAAGAGGCTTGGCTGGGTTTGTCATTTGAGGATAAGAATTTGAGGTACTTGTATCTGTGGTTCATTGAGTCCAAAGGTCTAGAAAATGCGTCATAGTAACTCATTCGAAGTGATCAAAGGTTTTAAGTGCTCAAGAAAATGCCATTATGCAATTATCTAGCTGAAGCTTAATCTTTTATGGCAATAAAAATGGTAAATATCTGCCACGATCACACACAACGTCACTAACAAAACACATAAGCAAAGGTTAAATGAAATGTTGAAAGAAAAAAAACAACCAGTTGAAGTTGAATAAGAGAACCATTTATTTTACTATCAGCTGACGTGTAAATACTGTACACACCCATAACATATCGACAGAGACAAATATTTCATTCCTTGAAGAAAAGTGAACGTCTCGTCCTGGGACCATGAGTTGGGAATTAGAGAAGTCTTCTTTGAAGACTTGACAGTTTAGGCCGTAGCTTTGGCCTGAGTGGCCTTGGCCAGAGCATTCAGGTCTGTGATGCACTTGGCAATGCTCTCTTTCTCCTAAAAAAAAACAAAAAAAACACACACAATAATAAGTAAGTGTCACCTTGTTGATGTATGTACAAGACAGTAAGAAGGTACTGATCTAAATACATCTACGAGTAACAGTAATGTGCTCTTTTCAGACACGTTAACACCCCAACTGGGAATCATCCCCCAGCCGGAGGCGTCGGACAGTTTGACACTAAAAGACTGACCTGCTGAGGAGTGATGCTGCCGATGACGCTCTTCTCCACCCAGTTGACCATGTGCTCCTGCTCCATCCGGATGTGGAGATTCTGCAGAGCGACCTGGTAGTCCAAGCGCCTCTTCACCTCGTTGGTCACCATGTGTAGCCTCTCTCTGTAGTTGGTCTCCAACAGCATGGCCACATTGTTCTGAGAGGAAAAGAGGAGTCCTTGTAACCACACGGTGGAAATATCTGGTCTACACTTGGGTTGCTAAAATGTTTGCTTCAAAGCTTCAACTGTTGCAGTCTCAACAAAGTCAGGTCTTGTATTTAATATGTTGGCAAAGGCTACAGTCTATTTATCTATTAACTTGTTTATATATGAGCAAATTTGTTTTATGGGCTATCGTAATATATTTGATGAGATTATTGCACATTTTGTAGCCGTTTTTATTCAATAAAAAAGGAAAATCCATGAGGTTTTTGTCCTCATCTCTCATCAGACAATCATAGCAAAGTACAATATAAGTAAATAATCACTGCACGTTTGTGGAAAGTTTAACAGCTTGTGTTGTCGTCACCCCATAACAAGGTCTGTGTATTTTGAGTAACCAGGTCATGATTTCTGGAAAGAAACAAGGCCGTTTGTTGAGTTTTTAAAATTCATCTTTTTGGCTCTTTGATATAGTCTTATATTAGACAGACGGCAGACTTCTCTATGGCCGATATCTCAAAAACTAAGCAACTCACACCAAAACAAACTACATTGATAAAAAGCACTACAGGAAAGAGGGAAAATGATTTTAGATTTTGGGGTGAACTGTCCCTTTAAAATAGCTATTATTGGAGTAAAGAAAAAAAACATTTACAAGGATGACAAAATATGCTATATGATAATAATATATATATATAATAATAAAATATGCCATAATTCAATTATAAACTGCATAGTTTTTATAAAGAGAAACAAATGTATTTAAGCTGGTTGCATAGATCAGTGATGACTCTCAGGACCTTTATGTATTTGGTAACTAGTATTTTTCCAAGATTATAATTTAATTTTCTCATAGTATTACAGCTCCACACATTCATAGCTGGATTATTTGGCCACTCTGATGTTTTTGCAATTCCTACTTTTTGCCAGCAGAGGACGACACATGTCCGAGATCACATAATGATGCCGGGCAGCTTCCAGCAGTCAATATGAAATATTTTGTAAATATGAAGAAGTACATTATGAACAGCAAAGAATAAATTGAAAAACAAAAATGACAAAGCCGATGCTGCTTACCCTCTTGGCATCGAAGAGCATTGATCGTCCCTCTGCTCTCCACTGTTCCTTCTTCTCATCCTCAATAGCCTGAGCCAGACTGGCCATGGCCACGTCCTTCACCTCCTGAGCCTTAGACACTTTGTCCTGCAAACGGAAACACACACACACACACACACACACACACACACACACACACACACACACACACACACACACACACACACACACACTTACAATGGCTGTGCACAAAAGAAAAGAACCAAAGAACTTTGAACAGTAATCTCTGTACAAAAAGGACTACTTTGATATCCAATTATCAACCCTTATAAAAAGGAAAAAAAAAAAAAAATGCAAATCCATTCGGTTTTCAGCCTACCTCGTTCAGTTTGTCAGCAAAAGCTGCAACACTTGGGCCAAATTTCTTGACACCATAGATGATGACGGCGCCGATGGAAGCAGCAGCAAAGGTCTCATGGTTGATGACGTAGATTTCCTTGGAAAGCATGTAGAGGAGGAGACCAGTGCCCAGCATGTAAGGTCCTAGTGAGGAAAAGAAACATTTAGAATTCCTTTCATTGTCAATGAAATTATATTCATGTAGCAGTTAGTTTTTGATGAAAATTTACAAAATTCAATGAAGATATAAAGAACAAAAAACATCAATAATAACAGTAGTTATTATTAACAGTAGTAGGGACATAGTCAACATATGTAGTATAGGGGCAGGGTAAAGTTGAATCACATTATTACTCAAGCATTTCTATTAACAGCAGAACTGCACATGCAATGTGTTACAATCCGATACATTGCTCTTTACAGAACATGTTAGCTTTCTACTAGTACACTGATGTCTAATGAGAGACTGGGCCTGTGTTACATTACACCACAGCCATAAGCCTTGTGTGCTTACTGTTCCTAGAGGCAAAAACAAAAATGGACAAGCGGCATTCAGCTTGTAAGCCCCACATATATGAACCAACACACAGAAAACTTGAGGTCTGCGTCAACTCTCAATTCTTTCAAATCAGGGCTTAAGAGTATTCCGTTTGCAACTGTATTTCATTTAATCAAATTTGGGACTATTTATTCATATCTTGCACATACAATAACTGCATTATGAAATTAAGTGCAGAAGACTGAAGTATATTCTGCTTACGTCTTTGAACTAATGGGAGTGAATAGACACAATGTTTAGGTTTGATAAAACTGATATTCATTATTTTATCTGAGGGAAAGGTATAGCGGTACTCAAATTTTCAGCAGTTAAATTAAAATAACTGAATATATGTGAAAATGTAGTCTTGCTTCTGGCTACTGACCTGTGACTCCAGTTTTGGGGTACAGGAGCTGGAAAATCTCGTCGGGGAAGATGCCATGGCGAACTTTGCCTCCCTTCTCTGGCAGAGGGGGCACTGGGGCCAGACTCTGGGACGATGTGTGCAGGGAGCGAGACGCCTGGACCAGACTGTGGGAGACAACATAATAGCTTATATTATGGATGTAGGGTGTAGTTTATTTTATTTATTTTTAATAACAAATACAGTAAAATACTACTTGTAAAGACACATACCCAGCTCCAAGGGGGCCGCTGCTTTTCAGGCCACTAGCTGCAAACAGAGGAGACAATGACATATATTCAGTGAAGCAAATAACGGTTGTTTGTCGTGTTCAAATCTGTTTATTTTCATGATTAATACCTCTCTATAGATGTTTAATCAAAATCCGACCATTATAGCCTTCATGAAGGTTGGATTAATAACATGACTGTTTTATTAGTGAAGATAAACTAATAAACTGGAAACAAAGTATATATAACTTCACTGTACAATGACAAAAGCCAACAGAAGCCCAGTTGCAGGACGAGGTCATCTCAATACCTGACGGTAGCATAATATCATGTGGATGTCTGGTAGCAACTGGTCTGCCTATTAATGAACAACTTGAGAACTAACAGAACCATACTTTTGGTGGATTTACATTGTGTAGCTAATGGAGTTTATCCTTCTACTACAAACGTAAACAGCACGAAACCGACCAACGTTAGCTGTCAAACAGGTGACATCTACAGGCGTGCAGCGCTAGCGCTAGCTACAGTAGCTACAGCTAACGTTAGCTATCGTCATCTAACTTGGCTGTAGTGATGTCAGACAGAAATACACCAAACAACACAGTCAACAGCATTACCAATAACTGTTGATATAAACAAATGCAATAAACTAAGTACAGTTTCAGATCGTAGCGTTACATCTTGTAGTGACCGTAGCTAATTTCAGCTAGCATTAGCATGTCTCTCATTCAATGTGCGGCCTTCACTTTACCCTTCAGCTTCAGATTCACTTTAAACTTTTGTTCCTTGACAGTTTGGTTGTGTCAGAGCTAAGCGACATGTATTAATCAATAAAAGCAAGAATATTGCATACCTGACACAATAACGAGTCTGGACAGCATGTTTGAAGAATGAAGTGCCGAGTTCTTGCTACACCGGGGCACCCTTGTTTCGGTCTCTTCGTGCCCTTCTGCAAAGAGCCACAAGGATGGCGGAAACACAAGATATCATCGTGAAGTATCGCGAGAGTAGGGTAAAGCGCCTATTTTTAGAGTTGTTAAAGAAAACGACCACGAGATGGCGCTATACGCAAGATGCTGTCCTGACGTTGCATTTGGGTTAAGTTAATAAATATATTAATGGAGAGAATTTTAGGTTATATGTGATGCTAAGATCCAGTGTTTTGGGTTAATTAATCATGCCTTTAATCAAAACTTCTAACTAGTAAAATATTAAGTCAGTCAGCTTAAAACAAATAACAAATAGGCCTACACATGCATACACACCACCAGCAAAGGATGAAGCTTATGACAGTTACAGCTTCTCAACTAATTTTATTGAAAATCTGACTGCTGCTATTTAAAAGAATGTACATTTCCACAAGGCAACCACACACACAGCTCTCTCTCCCATGTGGTGGGTTTTATCCCAGGCTGCATGTAGGGGGAATTGTCTGAGTCTGTGTGTAATCTTGGGGCCCACCCGTGTATGGCATCAGTTTGGATGCGAGTGGCTGGTGAGATAGAGGAACATATGACGCTGTGGTTCACTTCACTTCCTGTAAAATTATGCTCAACAGAAACAGCTACATGTGAAACACAGACAAAACCTCCGGACACTATTTCAGAAGAGTGAGAAAATGGATAACTTCTCAAACACCTCGTGAAGACATTTCCCCACTGAATGAGATGGCATTGTAGGTAAGATCTGGCATGTTTTTTTGCTTATCATGTAACATATTTTCTTTGCATTATCTTGTACATTTCCCCTCCAAAACCTCAATCTATACTTTCAAGAGCCTAGTCTATCTTTGATAACGCTGATACTCAGTGTTAAAGGAGCTTTCTGACAACCAAAATGCAACCACTATAACGTCTACATTACATTTACTGTTAGTACAACTATAAGTACTACTTTACGACCTACTACTACTGCTTCTACTAGAACTGACCTGCATGGTTCAAGTAGAAAATGTATTGGTGTAACACAGAGCATCCTAAATGTAAAATATACTGTTAAGGTTTTGAATGTTGCTTTATTTTATGCATACTGCTCACATACCTTTGGAGCCTAAACACTAACTGTCTTTCTTTATTTTCTTTTTTAGTGTTTGAGATATACAAATTGATAACACAGATGTTTAAGGGTATATTTCAAACACTGTGTTTTCCATGTAAATGAAAAAAACCTGAATTGTTATATACAGTTTATCTTCATGTGTATTGTCTGAACCGTCATTTTGCACCTGAAACACATCATTCAGTAATATTTTTCAGCTACCTATAACATTTGATACACATCAGTAGATTTCAACTCAAATGTTAACGTGCTGTATTTTTCATAATTTAAGACATTTCTAATTCATTTCATGATGCATTTTTGTTGAAGGCTCGGGATACTGTAACAGCCAGAGGGGCTGCCATGGACGCCCTGACTGTCAAATGTATACAGCTCTCCCCAGTGAAACACTTTGAACAAATAGTGGACATCAGAGCAGAGAAACGTGAACAACTACGAGGACGCAACAACGTGACTTCATGTCGCAGCCCTACGAGAGAGTTTGACACAAGACTGATCAAGAATGAATTGAAGGAAAAGAGGCAACTTGAATTTCTGAGGAGGAGATCAGTGAGCCCAGAGCCGTGTGGTTTGAATACTACAAACTATTATTCTAGGAGAAAACCTTCACCAAAGACATTTTTAATGAAACAATACAGTCCAATCAGCAAGTCAGAGACTTTGCATACAAATGTCCAAAATACTCCAACCGATAATGGGAGGCATACAATGAAGATTTTAACACCAAACAGTAACGTAACTGAATGCCCAAGCACCAGCAACTGGGTAATATCCTTTGACGTTATTAGTGTTATTTCACTAGAACCATGTTTAATATTTGCACGTCCACAGGAGTAATAATACCTGCATCATCTTCTCTCTCCTTATTTCCCCAGGCTTCATTATGGACAGAACAGGTAACACTGATGAGGCAAGAGAAAGACCATGCAAGGAAGCAAGCATCTTCCTCCACACCAGCAATAAAGGAATCAAACCAGCACAGGGCGAAAAGCGCAGATAAAAGAGAGAATAGTATTAATGGTAAATAGCTCGCCTAGTTGTATAACATTTTGATCAGAGACTGTCAAATTATCTTTCATTGGGCCACTAATAATGCTGTTTTTACTTTCCCCCAAAGCTCAAAAGACAAGCATCAAAACATTCATCCATGCAGAAAAGATTCAGCAAAAATTCTCCATCCAAACTGAAAATATTCTCCAAAAGAATACACAACGAGAGACCAGTGTGCAGACAGAGTGGGTTGAATTGAAATCTTAAATTTGATATCAGAGGCAGCTGTGATACTGTTTTGTATTTCAATAATGAGATATTTTCTACTGTGCAGGTCAGGTCTCGTTACTGTCAAGGAGTCAGTAAGTTTCAAACTGTTGCTTTATTAAATGGGGTTTTAAATCTATAAATTGCATATTAGAAAGCTAAGATTTAATAAAATGTAACTGTTTTTGATGTCTCTTACCTCACACATAATAGGATCTTCAGAGGTTAACTGACTACTTGCAGGTAAACATAACAATTCTTTTTCAAATCAATTCTGTGCTGTTGTTTGTTCTTTAAATCAGTATTATGTCACTTTTGAGAGATTAAATAAAACATTAGTCCTCTAATGAATGAAAAGTTAAATTCATAAGCCATAAAACTCAGCCTTTCTCAGTTAAACACACTCAGGAATTTTACTGGTACAGCCTCACTTGGTCTGATATGAACTGAAGCTTATGGTGGATAGTGTTAGCAAAGGTTAGCTAGATTTTGCTTTGTAACTGACATTACTGACATAAGTTTGTGTTTTTTCTCTTCTTGTCCTACTGTTACACTACATTATACCACTTAAAATCTTCCCATGTCACTTGTTGCTACAGTGGCTGTTAATAAACAAAACTTAGACAGTTTTGCTTTGTTTATATTATCTGAAGCTACTGTATGGCCCGTAGCTTATGGTGGCTAATATTAGCAAACGCTAGTAAGATGAGTTGTATAACTGACATAAAGGAAGATTGTGACTCTTCTCTACTTTGTTCATTTGTTCTGAAGTTACTGTGAGCACCATCCTGTGTGAAGTAAACTGCCTACCTTTAATGTTTGAGACAAAAATAGGCACATTTTATTGGTTTATTTTAACAGAGTACAGAAGATGATGATGTGGCGAGCATATTTTATCAGCCTAAAACCTTAACAGAAGATGCTGACTGACTTAAGTTACAGCCAGTAGTTGCACAATGTTGTAGTTCTTCTCTCCTCTGCTGTCTGTTTTCTACCAGGAGGCTCTGTGGAGAGAGGAGGCCATGAAGAAGAAACTTGTCGCCCTCCAGGATAGCACATCAAACCTTGTGAACTCCTCGAACAAAATATGGACGGTAAGACTCTGCATCTGTATGCACAGCCTATCATCAAGAACACCCCCAGTGTGTCACAGTTACAGTTTCCAAATACCAAACACATATCTCTTGTTTTATAAGGTCATGTTGTTGTTTTTGGCTCCATGATTGATATTAAACTGAAAATGTCTGTCAAAGTCGCGTATGGTGGCTGCTACCTCAGGAAGGCCTATGCAGTCTGTGGTTTGGAGCTTCCTGCTTCTGCTCTAACCTCCTGCATAGGAGGAGTGCAAGCTGTCATTCTCATACAGGAAGGGTGTGACAGTCAGCAGCTATAGGTGCTATGAATCCTTATTAGCTCTCTTTTGGCTACTCTAGCTGTAATGAATGAAGGGGAAATGTTGGTGTTTCCCTTTTTTGTTTAATGTATTTTTTTTAATTTGAATTTGAACAGCTGTGGATCTAGAATTTGATTTAGTTTAAATAATGTATGCTTTTTCTTTCTCAGTCAGGTATGTTATCATCAGGCAACTTATATGTTATATATGTTTTCAAATTCAAAACAGTTTATTGCTGCGGCACATCCAGACATTATGATCTTTCTTGAGGCTCACTGAAGTTCCCTTTGTGCACCAGAGTGTAGACAGTAAAAGAACATACTGTCGCAGATTCTGGCAGATGAACCATTCATTTTCCATCTGCAGGCCACAGCGTGACAGTCAGTCATTTCCTTTCTAACCCACACAGGCTCGCTGCAGTGAAGACTTGCTGAGAAACAAGATCAAGGCTCTGGAGGCGCAGCTGCAAGTCTGCCTGCAGGTAAGAACAGCAGCTGGTGGTAAAGACGAGTGTTTTTTAAAAATCTTTTTTAAAACATAATTTCAATGCAGAAACCCAAACATTTGGTCCTTCCTAAAACAGCCAACCTGCTCATCACTTTCACTCTGTCAGTGTTAGTCCAGTGTCTACTCTGGGTTTGGTAAGCACTTGTAGGTTTAACTCAACAGTGTTGTGTCCTCATAGAAGTTTCCAAAGGATGGAGTGAAGAAACTTGTGATACAGATGGAGAAGCAGAAACTGGTGTATGAGGAGAGGGCCCTGGTCGCCCTGCAGAAGGTCACACAGGAGAAAACTGAGGCGCTTATCAAGTCTGAGACAATGCAGGTCAAATATCTAGCTTTTAACTCAAATAATAAACATTTCTATTTGACTATCTTGAAAGGCACATCGATGTCATTGACTTGTTTTGTTTTTTTGCCATCAGGAAGCGCTAGTTACAGCAAAGGAAGACGCACTGAGGTGGCAGAGCCTTTGTGAGGAGCTGAAGCTGAGCTCTGGACAGCTTAGGGATAACCAACACCTCAGTAATGAACAGCTGCAACAGCTGCACAGCCAAGTGGAGGTATGGTAGTCTGTGACCATGTGGATGGCCAGAAGTTTCAATGTGTATGGTTGTTAAAAACGTGTGTCCTGTGCAGCTGTCCAGAACCAGAGAGGCCGAGCTGAGGGAGGAGGTGGTGTCATTGCGACAAGAGAAGAAGGAACTACAGTATAACATTGGCCTGCTGGAAGAAGACTATCAGATTTTAAGAGAGGAAATTCAGCACCTCAGAGGCAAGATGCTTAGACTTTAGAGTCATGTTTTTACACAGAGTACAAGGCAACATGGTTCATTTATTTAAATAGTTTTCTATCTCCTAGATGGCAGCAATGAGAGCCAGGTCTCCATGATGCAGGGGCTTCTGACGTCAGAAGAAGCAGAGCCACGACTGACGGCGAGGAGAGACTCTCAGGTGGAGGAGCAGCTTCGTCACACTCAGGAGAAACTCGGGCTCAAAGAAAGAGAGGTGAAGTGGAGATATCACAGTGTACTGCAGCACATTCACAAGCATTATCAAACGTTTTGTTTGAGTTAGTTGTTTTACAAAATTAGATATTCATGAATTCACACTAAATGAATCAAAGATAATATCTCCATCATTTAGGATTTCTACAACGTTTGCACTGATGCATAATGATCATTTAATTTATATTTAATTAACAAAATAAATCATAAATTAACTCAGCTTTCACACTACTCACTACTTCACTAATACATTTCAAAATGAGTGTCAAATCTATTTTAAACATATTTATCAAGATGCATTTTATATTACTTGCCTTACTGGAAAAAAATGTGCGCACAGTGCGAGGAGCTGCAGACAGAGCTGCATGCCATGGAGCAGGAGTGTCAGTCCAGCCAGGCCCGGCTGTCGCAGTGCAGGGACGAGCTCCGGCAGCTCAGCCACCGCAGCAGGAGACCGGTGAGCCCTGTGTGTGTGTGTGTGTGTGTGTGTGTGTGTGTGTGTGTGTGTGTGTGTGTGTGTGTGTGTGTGTGTGTGTGTGTGTGTCTATATATATGTGTGTGTGGGTTTAGGGGAATTTTAAACTAAATGTCCTTGCTATACTCAAATGCTCATTTGCCCTTACATTGTCACAATTTATTTTGCTTAATTTTTGCTGCATTGACGAAATCAGCTTAATATATACATATATACATATAGATATATAATTTGACGTTTCTTCCCAACTTTCTTCTCACTATGTTTAGACACGGTGTGGCTCCTGGTGGAAAGTGTATGTGACCTTCCTTCTTCTCCTTGCTGTGGTAGGGGTTGCCATGTTGTGGGTGTGGCATCCTCCTTTCAGGGAGCAAGTTGAAGACCTGTACTCAGACATAGAAACACGTATTGAAGACTATCTCATGGACATGGCGTCTCCTCAACACTCAGGCTGTTTTAGACCAATATGACAATGTCACTGCTCAGGAACATTGTTCTTTGTTTTTGTGTTGCTTTGTTTTTAAAAAAACATAGGATGTAGTTTGTTGATCATTTTGTATTTCCAAAAATTTCAGACTTGGAACTCAAAGTATTTGTGAAAATGTTGTGTTGACATATGTAGGATGTTTGCTGAAAGTCAAAATGTAACTGAATGTGAATGAAAAATGTCTTTGTAATGTATTACAACAATGAAAACATGTTAAAACAAATGTCACAAGTTGGCTGAGGTTAATAAGATTTTAAGAAGTTGTGTGTCAATAGTATCAATAGTCAGGAGTAAGAACACAGGAAGTATCATTTGTACTGTAAACAGCTTAATTGGTCATTAGCACCACCTTTAATTATTAAAAAGCCATAAAAAAACACATAAAAAGTCATTAGGCAAAGACAAAACATTGTTCTTTCAGCTGTTGCTCTCAGTAAACAAAACAAGGGAGAGTAAGTATGCAATAAAAAGCCATTAGAGTTTTACATGATCAGAAATAAAGTAACATTGTTACTATAACATATGTTACTGTTTGTTGAGTCGGTCCTTAAACATTTTTAAGCTTTGTGAGTTGAAATCAAATAAAGTGTCATCAGTTAGTCTTGAGTTCATGGTGAGTTAAGTGTAAAGCCAGATACATGAGATCTCCATTAGTGAAGACATCGTGAAGGAGGACCACTCTTAAGTTGGTTCGTTTTTTAGTTGAATCCTAATGCATCTTAAACAAATCATCATCTACTGACAAACACTTATTCCACTTTGAGTAAGATCTCATCTTACTTACTCATCTTTCTAAGATCTGGTATAAAGCAGAAATGATTGTCACTGCAAAAATCAGAGGTAGAACCATCCCCATCAGTTAAGACTGCACCAGTGTACAGCATTAATTGTCTCAGTGATGTGATGGCACTGTGTGGTAACTACCAGCTGCTCGTGTCAATGCTAAAATGACTGAAATGAATATGTTGTAAATCCTACAGAAATGTTCATGAAACTGACGGACATGACACATGGCACCGTCTATTGTCCGATTACACTCAAACCCAGAGACAAAACACACTATTGTTCATTGTATTCAACGGCTTTAACTGTTCCAGATAAAGCTCTATTCTCAATAGGCACTGACACAGCACATCCACCACACAGATCTTTCCCACACACGTTTACCTGCATGTTCCCCAAATACACCACAGCTCATTGAAGAGATGGATCTTTGCTGGACTGAGGTCAGTCTCTGGTTGAAACTGGCACTGAAGGTAAGAGGCTGCAAAGTAGATGCTGAAGAGTGAAGAGGTTTTTGTAACATATTTCTCAACGTGACTGGGCGGATCTTGCAAAATTCTCTTTTACTTACAGAGTGACAATCCTACAAAAGATGAGGACTGCAGTTCTGCTGTTTGTTGTGGGGTTGTGTGTGTCTAACGCCGCATCTTCCCTGAAAATCTGCGCTTTCAATGTTCAGAGCTTTGGTGAATCAAAGGCAAACAACAAGAAGGTTATGGGGATTCTTCTAAAGGTACTCTATTGCACAACATCTGGAGCAATATCCACGCAGAACTAGATAACTGAAAGAGCCTCTTCTTTTTTATTTTGCTCCCAAGATTCTTTCTCGGTGCGACTTGTGTCTTATTCAGGAGGTCCGAGACTCTAAAGGTGCAGCAATACAAGCTTTGGTTAAGGATCTCAACAGGTAAGAGCTTTGTTTGATTCAAAAACTAATCTAAAAGATCTGGTGAAGCCTCTTTCACAACTGCAACTTTCAACTTCTCATTTACGTGGCCATCAGCAGGTTTGACAAATCCAACTCATACTCCTATGTGGAAAGTGAAAGACTGGGGAGGAAGACTTACAAGGAGCAGTATGTCTACATTTATAGGTAACCCATAATCAAACACCACCTATTGCTCTTAATGGTCATATTAACATGACATCCTTAACAGGGTTTTTTTTCCTCTGTCATCTTCTCCAGGAGCAATGTGCTGACGGTCAAAGAGCATTACCAGTATCCTAAACTAGAAGGAACCAATGAAACAGATGTTTTCTCCAGAGAGCCTTTCATCGTTCGCTTCCACTCCCCATCAACATGTACGATGAAGCAAAAGGCATCTTTGGAATTATACAGAAGAAGAAAGTAGCCTCATTAGCACACACTGTTATCCCAGCTATTATCTGAGGCCAGTTTCACAAAGACAGACTTTGATTTCCTGGGTTTTAAAAACCTGGATGTTAGGTAGATATCAACACCTTATCCAGGGTTTCCAAAAAAATAATAATATACAGAGATATTAATAATCAGGGTTCTCTATGTTCCATGTGAGCATTGTATATGTATGATCATACCATATGAGCAAAACTAAGAAAAAACTGAAATTTGCTTGTTTTTTTTGGGTGGTGGTTGTTACTTTGCAGTGGTGAAGGATTTGGTCCTGATTGGGCAGCACACCAGTCCAAGAAGTGCCATGAAGGAGATTAATGAACTGTATACTGTCTTCAAAGGAATTTACAAGAAGTGGAAGACTGATGTAGGTTAAACCATCATCATCATCATTTAAATACAGTATATTTATATATATTCTTTTCACTTTTTTTGGTAATTGTTTTTATCTTTATCTTGGTCAGAGTTCCTCAGCTGGGTTTCATATTGGTTTCTCTCTACCACATATGATAACATTTATGAGTATTTTTTTGTGTGGTGAACTTCCCTTTTTGCCTCTTTTCATTCACCCAGAATGTGATGATCTTAGGGGACCTCAACGCCGGCTGCAGCTACGTCACCATCAAGGGCTGGAGAGCTGTGCGCTTGAGGAGTGACCCAAACTTTCGCTGGTTAATTGGAGATGAGCAAGACACTACTGTCCGCGAGAAGACACACTGTGCCTATGACAGGTCAGTGACTGCTGAAAACTGAATCACATAAGGCCACTGAAGAAGTGCTCAACATTAAATGCATGTATAGTCTCTATAATGATTTAAGAATATTGTAATAATATACACAATTTGGGATTTTACAGGATCATTGTCCACGGACGTGAGATTATTTCCAGTATAGTGCCAGGTTCAGCTCAACCGTTCAACTTTAAGAAGAATTTCCATCTGACAGAGGAGGAGGTAAACATGTCATATATACATATACACTTCTTTAATTCAGTTATATATCTAAAATTAAGATTCATTTCTTGTGATGGCACTTTTAGGCTCTTGAGGTGAGTGATCATTTTCCTGTAGAAGTTGACCTGAAGCCTAACCACCGCTACCTCCTCCGCAATGAGCTGTAGGACAACCAGCAACAAACCAGGATGTCTGATCTTAACTGTAGTTTTACTGGATTTTAGATTGTCAAAATAAATCAAAGTTCCCAACAACATTTTCACTGGCAACAGTTTATTTAATGACTCTAACTCATCACTTAAGTGGCACTGTACTCATCTCAGTTATATAAGACACCACACACATGAGTTGTTTCAGCATGAAGGAACAAGTGCTGCAGTTTATATTGTGCATCTGAAACCAAGACCACATCAAAGCTGACATCATTTCATGAGCTCATGAAGGTAAGTTCCTGAAGCAACGCAAAACATTACTTTTGTGATTTCACTTTTGAGAGAGACACACAACATTTTGATTACCTTCAGTTTTATGGTACAGTTAACATGATATAGACATTTAGTTATATATTTAGCCAAATATATAACGTTAGATTTATTGTGTAATTTATGCAACGTCTGTTTGACAGGAAGCCACGCGCAGCAACAACAGATGAGAGATACATTGCGCTCTCTTCCTTTCCGAGAAGAGATTATCTGTGTCAGTAATGTTTGTCTTGATATAACTTGTAAAATATAAACTATTGTTTTCCCTATTTCAAAAGATGGAACAAAGTTTTGCTGATCTGCTTAGTGATGCTTTTTCAGGTAAGAAATACATCTTATATGTCTCAGTACTGTTGTATTTACTTTTCTTTTCTTTTTAAACTAGTTATGAAAGTATTTAATTTTCAAATGATGATATTGTCACAGAAACTGTTCCATCATTCCCTGATGAAGATTTGGACTTTGAGGATTTAAATTTTGATGAAAAATGTGAGGCAGCCAAAACAGACATCTCTCAAGAAAGCGCACCAACAACGGAAGACAGGGCTCTGCAACAGGAAGCAACTGGTCAAACTGCAGTTTTGTCTAGCATGGAAACTAAAAATATATACACGGCTGAAAATGTTGATGAAGAGCAGTGTGATGATAAAAACGAAGAGGAGGATTTTGAAGGTGTAGGGGTCATGAACAGGGACAAAACACCAGAGGATTACACAAGCTCAGATGGAGAGACTGAAGAGATAGGCTCTGGAGAGGATGAGGAAGATGAGGAAGATGAGGAAGATGAGGAAGATGAGGAAGATGATATAGGACCAGGAGAGGAACCAGGGGATTTGTTGAGGTCGGTTCGTTGCTACGACGAGTTGTGCGATGGTAATAAAGAGGACAGGATCTTTACTGAGGGACAACCTCTGGCCCTGGAGGCTGCTGGAAACCCTCAAGTTAGAAACGAGGAGCAAGGTAAAAGCGAGAGCGATGAGGAGGTGTCCTATTTTGAGAAAATCCCTGAACGTGGCAGTGAGATGATGATCAGAGGTGATGGGATTGAAGAGGATGAGCAAGCGAGGGAAAAGGAAAAGGAAGAGGACTCGTGTGATTCTGAGCATGAGGGCATGAAAATCGAACAAGAAGAAGTTGTTCTCGCTCTGTGCTGTGAGCAGAATCTTGAAAATCCTTGCGGGGACGGCCCAGCAAAAGCCAATTTGGAGTTTCCAGAAATATCAGTGCAAAATCTGCAGGATCTTATTGCTGAAGTTGATAGTGAGAAATATGGAGAGAAAATTAAGGATTTCTCAGAGGAGGAGCACCAAGATGCAGGTGAAAGCTTTGCAGATTATCCCTCAGACTTTTCCTCATGTGAATATGTCAAAGATGGAGGCAAAAATCAAGAGAAGAATCACCAGTCAAAGGCCTCGGCTTGTGCATCCGACAGCGATTCAATTACAAAGCAGAACACCTGCCTGGAAGGAGCTGTAACAGATGTCATGATGGGGAGAGCTGAGGACACTGATGAGGAGGGGGACGGGTATCTGCACAGCAGAGATTTAGAGGTGGATGCCAATGAGTTCAGGAGCCTGGACGTGGCTAATGGAGAAAAAGACTTTGTGGAGAACGTGTCCGGCGATGCAGCTGTGACAGGGGTTGATGATGGAGGTGAGACAGGTGAGAGTGATTCCTACACCTCCAGTGATGATGAGTTCCAAGAAAAAAGGAGTGATGAGGAACTCATGTGTCCACAAGATGCAGCATCTTCTGACTACAACAACAGAGTGGATCCAGCAGATTTCCACATTCATTGGAATCTAGACGCGTTAACAGCTGATACCCGTCTGTCTGAAGACCTGTTAACCGCAGAGGACACAGATGAAGCGGATGCACCGCTTTTAGACGTGACTCAGCGTCCTGCAGAAGACGGCAACAGCTACTCAGTGGTACAAAGAGCAAAAACAACAAACCCTTCTAACCAGGGATCCCTGGATGATAGTTTCTTCTTCACCACTGAACCAGAAGCCTCTGGGATCATGGAGACTGGACAGTCTGGAGACGACGAGGACGAAGAGGAGAGGAACTGGGAAAAAGAGCAGCAGAGAATCAAGGCTTTCTACGAGTTTTATGATGACAGCGACGGAGAGAATGAAAGAGAAGGTGAGTGAAGATGATGAAGGGTATAATCATCATGGAATCACATTTTCAAATACTTTATCAGTTTCTATCTGTGCATTTTTATAGGAAGACAGATAAAAGTTCAGTTTTGTGCAGATCCATTGTCTCAAGTCATTCACTATGAAACTGACAGGTGAGCAGGACTCCTAGTATTTAACTTTTTTTTTTCTTGAACAAAAAATGCAACTTGAGCTACGACAGATCCAAACAAAACACAACCGTGTCTGCTTCCTTGTTTCTCAGCAGTGACAGAGCTTCACTCAGCAGCTCCACAGATGGGGAGGAGGACCTGAGCTCTGCAGAGACATCTGAGGTTTGCATGTGGACACATATGAGCACACATTTAAAAAAAAAAAACATATACATGAACACATAAAACTAGATTTCTTAACTGCTTTGCCTTTGTCCAGGAATTGAGGGAGCTCGACAACACCACGGAAATGTCACAGGCTTGTGACCCGCCAAACACTCAGCTACCGGAGAACGTGCCAGATATCAGCGACACACACATCTGTACCAAGAAACACAAAGTGTGTACTCACTGGCTTTTACTGGACATTCACTTTGTTCCTGAATTGTTTAGTTACTTTTGCCTCTCTGCCCTGTCCTTTGATCCTGCAGTGCTTCAACGTGCTGAAGCTGACACTGAAGATGGGTCTGGTGATACTGACGGGACTGCTGATGTTCTGGTTTGCCACGGACCAAGCAGGCTGGTTCAGCCATGTGTCCTTCTTTTAGGTCAAAACCTAATTTGTGGTCATTGAAATTTGTTCACATGCTTAAGGCGGATGAAAGAAAAATCAAAAAATGACAATATTGTCTTGTAAACATGCAATGTAAAGTGCTGTTGTCTGTTACATGCAATTGTGTGCTTAATAAAGATCTATCTTTGTTTACAATGATGCTGATGTATTTGTATGAACTGTAGATAAGTCATATTCCCACCTTTTTATAGGTAATGTAGGGCTAAAAAGGCCTAAATCTAAGTAATCTAATGCGGTGGACAATAACTCAGTTTCATATACCAAAGTACTTTACAGTTGTGAGATACTTGTTCAACTCGAGTAGTTATCTGCTTCTTCTCTTCATCATCACAGAGAGAAGTGTTGTACCCTTTTACAAATGATCTGACAGTAATATTTACTTGCTTACATACGAAATTGAAATGAAAAGATACAAATTATTGCTACATTTTAAATTATGCAACAGTATGTAAAGTGGTTACATTTTTGTTGTGTATGTTATTGGTTAAAGTTAGTATTTTGCTATGTCAATGCATGTGAAATCAAAATAAATAAGACGGCACTCAACCGGGAAATTCTGCATACAGAGGTGTTCTTTTTTGATGGTTACTGTTATACTGTTATCATTGTTGCTAATAAAAGCATAAGCTTACTTACTACTTACTATTTGTGAATACGAATATAATCAGACAGCGGGTGGCGCCGCTATATTTCTGGAACGAAACCAGACTTGAAACCATAAAAGAAGAACGTGTCAAACGGAAACGATGTAACGTTTGACGGAAGACGCAAATGTTTTTAACACCTGGTTCAACAAAGGAGAGCGGGGTTTAACCCTCTCTATGCTTCTAAACCAGCGTTCGACTCCACATAGAATTGTCCCTACCACCCGCGTCACAAAACGAGCTCCTACTGGTCATTTCGGAGGGAGGAGTTAGGGTTGTTGGTCTGTTTTTGGTAAAAAAAAAAAAAAAAAAAAAAGAAGAAAAAAAAGAAAAGAAACTAACCGCTTAACCGAAACAGGAACACACGAAAAATTCGAATAAATCAAATAACAAAAATGTCTTCGCTAAGAAGTAAATCCGCGCAGGCCATTAGCGACCTTTTGGATGAATACGGGATAAAGCACGGGCCTGTGGTCGGTGAGTGACTCACAGTCAACAATCAACGGCTACTTTGCGCCCGTTTTTGAATCAACGTTAACTTCATAGGCCTCCAGCTACGTGTTAACTCACTCTACTCATGTAATAGTGGTTGAATTCATGTGTTTTTCTTTGTACATGTGTTCATTATCTCTCAAATGACTTTCTTTTTGTTTGTTCTCAGACTCCACCAGAAATCTGTATGAGAAGAAGCTGAAAGAGGCCATGGCCAAAGGGAAACGATCGAAAGCATCATCTGATAAGACCTACTACAGAGAAGAGGGTCACTTGTACTTTTATCTAACACCTACACTTGAATACTAAAGCTTTGACAAATAACGTTAAATGACACGTTATAGTGCATACACAAGTCAACAAATGTACCAAAAGTCTAATTGTGTATATAATGTTACATTCCTCAGTGTTCATTCTCTCCAGGGGTTAAATACACGTTGCCCCAAAATTGAAGCAATTTAAACCAAAACATTCATGTTTAGTCCTATAACCTCAATGGGACCTACCTGGTTAAATACAAGAGTAAAAGAATAATAAAAACATTGGATACGTAATGCAGCTACCACAGGCTGAAGTCTGTGGCCAAAGACGAGATCTTCAGAGTTATTTTCTCAGACTTTAGAAAGCTCACTTCAGACCCACATTATACATGTTTTATTTGAAGGGAGGAACATCTTTTTAAAAGATCTACATCTATAACTGTAATATTTTGGAATTATAACTGTACTGTTAAAAACAAATTTTAAATTTGTGTCTATTATATAAGATACATAAAGCCAGCAAAAAGACTGGAAACATCTGTGCTGCTATTGTGTTTTAATTAACAAGAGAGGATGTTGATCAGGTGGTCCACCACTAGCTGGATGAGTTCTTAACTTTTGTTAATGAACAGATGCTTTTTGTTTAAGGGTCGAAAAATATACTTGGGTAGCAATTATTGTACTTGTGTGGGCAAATGTGTGGGTAATAGTGTAATGGAAATGTAGACTTGCGCTGACATTTAACCTTGTGTTTTCATTTCAGAGGAAGTCACCTATGAATACAGGACACCTGTAAGTAAATCTGTCCACGCTGTTTTTAGTTTTAATATTATTACTTGCCTTAAAAATAAAAGATAAAGATTTGATGTAGACTGTTAGGGACAAATGTCCTTTTGCATGTCAGCTACAATTTGTGGGTCTCCTAAACTTTTAGGTTGAGTGGCCAGTGTCAGAGAGTTTGTTGCCTGATTTTGACAACAAAATTAAGTTATGTCAAGTAAATTATACTTATATTTATACAAACCAAAATCACATGTGTATATGAAAAAGGACTTAATGCTCATTTGTTTTTCTAATCTTATTGAGGGCTATCCCATGGAAGGGCCAGAGATACTAATATAAATGAAACATGATGTAAATGAAATGCAGTGTTTGTATCAACACTGGTGTAACACCACTTCTTATCACCGTTTGCCGTTTTGCAGGTCAGGAGTGAAGGCGCAGTAAACAGGTCAGTTCTCTCCAAGTCCTCTATTGTCAGCTCCAAACATTTGTTGCCTTTCTTGTATTTCAATAAATCAAATTGAAAAATAAAAATCAAATTTAGTAATTACTTTTCTTCTTGTCTATCTAGTGGCTCTTACATGAGGTCAAGACCAGAGTGGAGTGAGAGGGAATTTGAACATGAGTAAGTAACTTAGTTATAAATATATACATCTCTGCAGTAGTTGTCTCAGTTGGTGAGAAGTTTCCACATGTTCTGTTTTATGTTGCTCTCTACAGGCAATCCTACTCAAGCTACTCAAGGCCAAAGCCTGAATACAGAGGAAGGGATTTTGTTGATGAGTAAGTGTATTTATACAAAGTCAAATAGTGTCATCAGAACCTATTTTACTACAGTACTGTAAGTACCTTAGTTGACTGGTTCTATTACATGCTACTTCATACTCCATTACAGTTCAGAGGCAAATATTGTACTATTCACTGCATTTACTAGACTATAGTGACTGGTTACTTTAAAGATTAAGATTTTACATCCAAAATGTATGACCTCATAAATTATGTGGTGTTTCAGATTAAACTACGCAACAGCATATAAAATATATATATATATATAATATATATATATATATACACACACACACACACACACACACACACACACACACACACACACACACACACACACACACACACACACACACACACACACACATATATAAAGTTATGAGTACCACCTCGACCAACTGCAACCAACAGTAAAATGCTACGTACACATTAATGCATCAGTAATAACAATTAAATAATGTGAACTATAATTATCTTTCTCTGATAACAAACATAGCAAATTTTTTTTTTTTATGCACTTAAGGATAATTACATTTCCTTTCAGGCCCAGCATGTACGACAAACCGTCGACTTACAGTAACTCCTATATGACATCGACACCCATGAAATCTCCAGATGCTCCGAAGGCCCCGAAGTCATCTCGCCTCATCCCACTCTGGGTTCAGTTTGTGTTCTTCCTGGCTGTGGCAGCCTTCCTCTACTTAGTTTTTTCCAGTATGGAGTCAAATGAATCCCTCAAAGCAATAGAATGATTGTTTTTTTTTGTGTTCATGCTCAGTTTATGGGGATATTATACATAATTGTGTATTTTAATTGGATGAATGTATTTTGGTTAATGCCTTTATTTTAGACATTGCTGAGATTGGGCTTTATGCAATATTTTTATGCTTTATAGTTGCAGTGTACTTGCTTGCTTATGTTTATGGGTATAATAGTCAACCAGCATTACTATATGACCACTACTAGAAAACATGAGGATGCCACTTTAAAAATTACATATCAGTCAGAAATACAGAGAAGCTTTCTTCCTCTTACCTGGACAGTTTCAGTGAGATCATCATCATCATCATCCACAGCTCCTCCACAGCACAGTGCACCACTTCTTGCAGGGCTAAATATGTCAAGAAATTACATTACATTTCCAGATATTATGCCACAGTTGCATATTACATCTCCACAGATCTTGATATCATTATCATAAGATGTGATGTTGACTAAGGTTTGTTTGTGCGCATAAAGAATCTCAAACTGCAAGCAAAATGCCAGTCAACTCCATTTTATTGTTGTTAGCCTCAGTCAATTAAATATACTGTAAGCCTCAACAATTCACAATGAATCTGTCTGCATGAGAAGATCTCACCTTTTTTTATCCACATCATACAAAATTGGACACAAATCTCTCAGACTTCATGGGCTATTGTTTAAATTTGAGCTTCCATCAAGATAATTTGTAATTTTGCCGAATTCTAATCAACTTTTAGATATATTTCTTAGCACTAAAATACATAGGACAGATTGTGTCCATGTTTCAAAACCAAACAAACAGCTAAACTGGTGTCAGTGCATTAGTCAATCTGTTGTTCAGTATCAAAAGTACAACACTGCTTCCATTTGTCAGTTATCAGAAATAATTATTAAAAAGTACAGTTTTGAGACCAGCTGTATTACAAGTGCCTAAGTGGTTTTGTAGGAATAATTGGGATTTAATTGTTTTTTTCAGCATTTAATAAGTAGTAACATTTTATCTTGGGTGAAAATATGGAATTGAACCGTTTCTACAAGCTGTAATGACATGTTTATGCTTTGTTCCAGTAGAGATATTACACATTTATATTATCCAACAACAACTTTACATTCTGTAGAGTTTGATGTGATGTGTTTTGTATTGCTGTTACATAATTTCAACTATTAAAAGAGCTTGCATATGTTAACATTTGAAGCACCTAGTAATTTATTCAAAAGCAACAATGTTTAAGCAATTGAGGACATAGAAATAAATGAATTATACTATGCATTACTGGGGCGACTGTGGTTTAGCGGAGAGCAGGGTCGTCTTTCAATCCCCAGCTGGTCGTATGTCACATGATGTGTCCCCAAGACACACCCCAAAATTGTGCCGTGTGTCTGTGTCAGTTAGTCCTGATGGTGGGCATGTTAGCCCCTACCATCAGCGTGTGAATGATGACAAGTAGTGTGAAAGCGCTTTAAGTGGTCGGAAAGAGTAAGAAAGCACTTACAGGTGCATTTACCATTATGTTGAAAGATTTTCCCTCTTATGTGATATCTGATCTGATGCGATAAATCAACCTACAGTTCATGCAGAAATATTTGTAGATTGTCAAACAAAACTCATTGAACCCAGAAGCTCCAACAACACCACGTTTTAATCAACTACAGCTTCTATTCATTTTAAGTGCAATGATCTACATATTGTAAATGACATAAAATGCATTGGGTTAGACCTAAAATACAAAAACACTTTCTAATCCTTTAAGGATCATTGATCTGTAGAAGCGAGTACATAATAAGCTAGTGGAGTCTTTAGTGTTACTTGGTGATAAATACCAAATGTCCTAAAATGCATTTATACAGACCTGAGGGATCCGCATCACAGTTTCCCCAGTTTAGCTTTTAGTTGCAGTTTTCCACTCTATACATCTGGCGTCATGGCAGTAGCCAAATCTGAAGTCTAGCTGGAACCCCTACAGACAGTGAACTGGAAATAATCTGCACGGTCAGTCTTCTGTAGCTTTTAGTTCACATCTCATCATAATAGAAGGCTTTGAAGCCAATCACAGCCATTATTTCCCAGCAGTACCACTAGCCTGAAGTTTGGTGTGATGTAGGTCAATGCTAGTCCAGTAATAACTGCCTTATCCAGATTGTACTGAACTGGGTCCAGGTGGGGCCTCTTTCCAGAAGTGGATGGATGACCGACTGAGCGGTTTGGTTCTGTGTTACGTCTCCTGCCGACTGAATCCACGATGGACGCTGTCCGAGCCCCCTGAATGTCCTCTCACTTGTGATTCTGTTAAAAAGGATTAAAACAAAATGCTTCACCTTAATTTACTAGTGTGGCACAATTCAGAATACACCCACAGACAATGACAAATCAAATATTACAGTGCCTATAAAACATATTCACAGCTCCTTGCAAGTTTTCATTGAAAAACACTGAATCACAGTAAATTGAATGTGGATTTTTGACACTAATGAAAAAACATTTGTAAAATGAAAACTTCCAAGAAGGATAAATACTCTTATATAGACCCCTTATGTGCAACAATCATGACCTTCAGTACCTTTAGTGATATGGTAGCCTGCATACCCCGTCATAGCTTGTTAATTGATAAGGCAACATAAGTGTTATCCACACCTGTAAGCAGAAACACATCAATTAGTCCGGGCAGACATACAGGTAGTTATCTAGAAAAGGGACAAAGGAACTTACAGGTTCTGGTCTCTCGCTCCAGTTCAGTGGGCTTCTTCTTCTTGTTGTTACACAGCACCTTGGCCACAATGATTAAAACGATGACGGCTACAACAAATGTCAGGCCGGACACAAGCCAGCTGATCACCATTGGACTCAGTACTGGATCTGGGTCTGAGGATGGGAGGAGAAGTTACATACAGGATGGGTTTTCATAGATGGGATTTCATCCATCCATCCATCCATCCATCCATCCATCCATCCATCCATCCATCCATCTACAGTTGTGGTCAAAAGTTTACATACACTTGTAAAGAACATAATGTCATGGCTCTCTTGAGTTTCCCCGTTATTTCTACAACTCTGATTTTTCTCTGATAGAGTGATTGGAACAGATACTTCTTTGTCACAAAAAACATTCATGAAGTTTGGTTCTTTCATGACTTTATTATGGGTTAACAGAAAAAGTGATCAAATCTGCTGGGTCAAAAATATACATACAGCAGTGCTAATATTTGGTTACATGTCCCTTGGCCATTTTCACTTCAATTAGGCGCTTTTGGTAGCCATCCACAAGCTTCTGGCAAGCTTCTCGTTGAATCTTTGACCACTCTTGACAGAATTGGTGCAGTTCAGTTAAATGTGATGGCTTTCTGACATGGACTTGTTTCTTCAGCATTGTCCACATGTTCTCAATGGGATTTAAGTCAGGACTTTGGGAAGGCCATTCTAAAACCCTAATTCTAGCCTGATTTAGCCATTCCATTACCACTTTTGATGTGTGTTTGGGGTCATTGTCCTGTCGGAACACCCAACTGCGCCCAAGACCCAACCTTCGGGCTGATGATTTTAGGTTATCTTGAAGAATTTGAAGGTAATCCTCCTTCATTATCCCATTTACTCTCTGTACAGCACCAGTTCCATTGGCAGCAAAACAGCCCCACAGCATAATACTACCACCACCGTGCTTGACGGTAGGCATGGTGTTCTTGGGGTTAAAGGCCTCACCTTTTCTCCTCCAAACATATTGCTGGGCATTGTGGCCAAACAGCTCAATTTTTGTTTCGTCTGACCACAGAACTTTCCTCCAGAAGGTCTTATCTTTGTCCATGTGATCAGCAGCAAACTTCAGTCGAGCCTTAAGGTGCCGCTTTTGGAGCAAGGGCTTCCTTCTTGCACGGCAGCCTCTCAGTCCATGGAGATGCAAAACACGCTTGACTGTGGACACTGACACCTGTGTTCCAGCAGCTTCTAATTCTTGGCAGATCTGCTTTTTGGTGGTTCTCGGTTGACTCTTCACCCTCCTGACCAATTTTCTCTCAGCAGAAGGTGATAGCTTGCGTTTTCTTCCTGATCGTGGCAGTGACAAAACAGTGCCATGCACTTTATACTTACAAACAATTGTTTGCACTGTTGCTCTTGGGACCTGCAGCTGCTTTGAAATGGCTCCAAGTGACTTTCCTGACTCGTTCAAGTCAATGATTCGCTTTTTCAGATCCATGCTGAGCTCCTTTGACTTTCCCATTGTAGCGTTTGTGGGCGTTTGTATCCAATGAGCCCTATTTAAATGGCCTCAGAGAAGTCACCAGCTGTAGTCACTCATAATCACTCACAAGAAGTTAAGAGGCCATGCTATGAAGCTCATTTCATTGACACAACTTTCTAAGTCACCAAAATTGCTAATTCATGTTGCTGTATGTATATTTTTGACCCAGCAGATTTTGTCACTTTTTCTGTTAACCCATAATAAAGTCATGAAAGAACCAAACTTCATGAATGTTTTTTGTGACAAAGAAGTATCTGTTCCAATCACTCTATCAGAGAAAAATCAGAGTTGTAGAAATAACTGGAAACTCAAGAGAGCCATGACATTATGTTCTTTACAAGTGTATGTAAACTTTTGACCACAACTGTATCTATCTATCTATCTATCTATCTATGTGATACAAATACAGTCGAAAACAAGAAACACAAACAAAATCTGTACAGGAATATCTACATATAATCTAAATGATGAATATTAATAATTTGGTATCCTGTTTTCTTTAGGCAACACATAGGTATGCTATTCTTTACCTATGTTACTGATCTTTAATCTGTCTCTATCATATTATCAGTGTCACCTCTGATGGCTATAGGCAGGGGCTGGCTTTCTCTGGAGACAAAGGTGCGTCCACCCAGCTGGACCCGATACAGGCAGTAGTAGTATCCCTCGTTGGAGCTCTGGGCGTTGGGAAAGGTGAAAGTGACGGACGGGCTGAGGGCGGGCAGGGACTGGCGCACTGTGCCGTTGGAGCGGATCAGACGCAGCTGGAAGGAACCTCCAGGGTACTGCTGCGGAGTGGAGCAGGTGATGTTAAAATTGTGGCCTTTAATGACGGAACCAGCCGGGGCCTCGGTGGACGTGTTGTACCAGTGTTGGGGAGTCAGGAGTTCCACTGTGATCATTCAAAAAGGAATTGAATTGGTTATGGTATACAGGGTAATACAGATGTTTGGAATGGGCACTGGTACAACAGAGTTAGATAAGACGATATGGTTATGACTCACCAACGGTGATGTTTATGGAGTTGCTTGGTGGGGAGCTCAGCAGCTTAGAAGGGTAGCCGCACTTGATCCTGTAAAGACAACTGTAGCTGCCCTGGTGGAAAGTCTCTATGTCGGACAGTGTCAGCTCCACTTTGGTCTGGGTCTGGTCCGCCCTCTGCGTAACCAGTGGTGTAGACACTCCATGCTTGTACAGGTGGAAGTCACTGAGGTGGTGACCCAGCAGAACACTGCAGCTGAAGCGAACAGCCTCGCCAGGAGAGAACACAGTGTGAGGTGACAGGAGGGTGAGGGTGGGCATTAAAAGGGTCCCTGTGAGTAAAGATTAATCACAAAATGTGAATCAGATAATGAAATTATAAAATGTAAATAAGGGTAGAGAGTGATCTCAGAAGAGATGGGTCCTCAAGTGATTTTTGAAGACAGAGTGGAATTCTGCTGGGTTTGGGAACTCATTCCACCACGGAAAAGAGTTTGGAATAAAAGATTTCCTTTCAGATTGTTACCAGTATGAAAAGGAATTTGTATGCATACATGTCCAACTGGTCACTGACCAGAGTAGCCTCTATGAATCAACCCAGCAGAAATCAATCAACCACCTTGCACTGCTTCTTGGTGGATTAAATGCGTGAACAGAGTGGACGGTCACCTGAGCATTTCACCCCTGCATCTTTCTCATGGGTGCAGTAGGCGTTACTGTGAAGGACGACAGCACAGCGTGTCAAACTGGCCTCGTGTCCGGAGCACTGGACATGCCGCAGCCAGATCTCCCCACTGCCTGCACCAAACACTGCACCATGAAGGGCAGATTCAGCTAAGCCACAGCCCAGCTCCATGCACACCACATCAGCCTCCCGCAGGTCCCAGCCATGGTCGCACACAGTCCCCCACTGGCCATGGCGGAGTACCTCAACTCTGCCAGAACACTTGTTCTCCCCGTCCACTAGTCTGACCCCACCTGTGGATCAGAGAAAAATCACTTAGTGACAGAGAGTGTGGGACCAGCTATGGATGCAGCAGGTTCATATCAATCCCAGGCATACCAAAAGCAGCAACTCCATCCCACAGAACACCTAACAGGCCTGTGAGGAAAACAAAAAATACAGGTTCAAATCCATTAGAAATGTCAACAATAGCAACTGTTAACATTCGGTCACTAATATAATAACATTACACTAACTAACTTGAATACTGCTTTAATTTGAGCTCAGGTTAGATGGCCCCATTCATTTTGACGTTAGAAGACCATTTAAATACAAGATGATGGCGTTAACTTCAGTCATGGTTTCAAAAGTCAAATACGACTTTTTTTCTTTACAATGTATTACGCCAATGTAATTGTGCTAACTTAAGGTAAGTTATCCCGTTGCATAATCACATGAACCATAAGCTATCGTTAACGTTATTATGTTAACAGTTACCTGGTCCTGCGTCAGAGTTGGCGTTAACTGACAAACGAGCTTAACTAACCGTTATTAGCTTACCTGTTAAAGGGATGTGGAGAAACCTCAGCATGGCTCCCCTCACCCTTCCATCAGACGGCCGGGTGGTCAGGGTGCCCGTTGTGGTGATGACGCAGACAGCCGTTGAAAGCTAGTGACCGAACAAAACATTAGCTAGCTTTGTGTGCTACAGAGGGTCAGCTCGGCTAAATAACTAACGTTCAACAAACAGCTAACGGCTAGCTACGTAACTTAACCCAACTGACTCTGACGGGGCCGGGTGCAAAGACATTATACTAATACTAATGCAGTCCCAAACAGTTAATTATTGTCACCAGAAAAAAGTGAAGCTGCTGATGAGTCCGGTTGGCTGTCACCATTACACGACGTACACTGTCAGGATAACGTTGTGAAAATTAAAGTACTCGCCGTTAGGCCACCATCCTCCTCACGTCGACCATTCGGGAGTTCCGGGGAGCTGAGCAGTGGAGTCGTTCTCCCTGCGGCAGACAGAGGTCACCACAGCCGCAGCGCTGCATTTAATCCTATTAGTGTCTCCTTGGAGGGTCACTACTCGGTAGAGGGCAGTAAGCTACAATTACAAAATGCATTTGCTGCAGAAAATGCATTTGAAAGCTGAAATAAATCGCAAAAAAATGCTTAAAGTACAGAAATGGGAGACTACCTGTCTGAAAAATGTTGAAGGCCAAAAGCATTGAACTGCACTACTGAAAACCCCTTCTAGTTGTAATGGCTAACTGGCAGAGTTGGAAGCTAAACTGTATTATCTAAAGAAGCTAAGAGCTGAATTACAATGCAGGAAAAATTTGAAGCTAAACAATGTGACTGTCAAAGTAATAATAGTAAAAGTAGTAGTAGTAGTGGTTGTAGTAGTAATAGTAGTAGAAGTAGTAGAATTATTAGTAGGAGTAGTTGAAATAGTAATAGCAGTTTAATTTCATTTAACACAATTTGAATAGGCCCAAAGTAAAGTGGCACTTTTGCATTGTCAAACAAATCATCTATTCCTTTCCCCTTTCTCTTTGAAATTAAAATTTGATGAAGTTGAATTGTCTTTTCGAGAACTTCTGATTGGATTTATATATTTCTAATGTGAACTTGGACAGGCCGTCTTTATTTACTGTGGCTGTATTTTATTTCAGAACCCAGAGGAAGGCTTTTGGTTGAAACGCATTGCATGTAATATTAAAAAAATATTAAAGAAAATCCACAACCAAAAAATACATTCTCAAACTCAGTTGAGGCTTCAGCACTTTGAGTCAACAAAATCAAGTTGATGTCTTTTGCAAAATAATGAATTTTGCAATGAATTGTTCTGTTTATACTTACTTTAGGTCTATATGTTTAGCATTAACTATTGTATCTTTATCAAGGACGTAAAGGCTTGACTACAAAGTTACAGCCTTATTAGTACAAAAACTCTGCTTTGTTAGCCTACCATTCCTGTACCATGCAGGGCTGGGCAAGGAAACACTGTCTGTGAAGGCACAGAAAGGGAATTTCATACTATAAAGAACGATTGTTGTTATAACATTTAGTAAGCTTCATCTATGAGGAAGTGAAAGAACAGCAGAAGGGATTGTTCACAACCTGGCAGCCTAAAGTTGTTACCTTGTTGTAGCCTAAACATTTCAGAGTGTGGGAAGAACAGCCGGAAAAGGGTGACCAGCACCTCCTTTACTATTGTAGACAGATAGCCACACCATCCAAAGAATTATCTATAACACAATTCTCCTGCTGCAATCCCACGTCCTCCCATCATTTTGTCATGAGCCTGTTCTTCCCAGATGGAAAGAACAATGTGGATGAGTCAACCAAAAACCACATCAGAAAGAAGACATATTTGCTGATTCATGTCTGAGATGTGAAATCGTTTCACACACCAAGTGACTAACACAATAAAATCCCATTTCACATTTTCCGGTCAGAGATGACTAGGCTTTCCTATGGCCCAGGGTGTTTTTTCCTTCCTTGTTTGTATTGTAACCAAATGGGTTTGCATTTTCAGTACCTCATTTGCATCCATGATTGACCACAAGTCATTTAGAACAGAGCCACTTCCTCCGACTCTGAGGCAGGCCCCGGCCTGGAGACCTTGTGGAGGCAGTGGGCAATAATAATAATAATAATAATAATAATAATAATAATAATAATAGGTATCCTGAAAACCTGCTTCAGTCTGAAAGAGAACTGCGACTTGGCTGAAGATATATTTTCCATTCAAACCACAGAGGCTGCCAAGCCAAGAGGTTGGAGTCGTGGAAATGACCGAATCTGAGTCTAGACCTCAATCCAATCCGGAATTTGTGGAAGGACTGGAAAACTGTTGACTCATGGTCCTTTTGCAATTTGACATTGTCACTTTCACAAAGAATAGAGACAAACTGTCTAGAAGAGTTTTACTCTGACTCAAGTCTGTAATTGCTGCCAAAGGTACCTTTACAATTCAACACTGACTTTAAGGTGAATACGTCTGCATCCAATTCATATTTGTACTTAATTTAGCTCAATGTGTACACATTTCCTTTCACATTAGCATCAAATAATGTATGATTTTATCTATAAAAGATGAGCTCTACTGTGATTCAAAGTTGTAAAACTAAGTACAAAAACTGTCTAAGAGGGTGATAATTTTTATAGACATCTGTGGAAGATCTGTGACTGTATGTGAGGCAGCCATTACTAAATAACACAATCTCAGCAACCAACATTAACTAGACGAAAGTGATCAGAAAACACATTTTGATGTTCAGTCGAAGCATAAAGCATGTTTCAAATAGAGAGCAGAGGAGTCTGTGCTGATCAATTTAGGTTGGAGAAATTTAGAAGAATCCTAAAAGTGGGATTAATTCCTTTAAGAAAGCTCTAAAGACACATTTTTTCCTCCAAAAATATTTTTCAGCCAAATCTCGCCATCATCACCAAATAACAATTAAATCAAACGGAATATTTGGACTTTAGAACAGAACCAGCCAACTAGTCCCTTGCATATTCTGATTTTGCATCTTTACAGAGCAACAACCCTGCTCTGCCCTTGTGCTTTCATCACAGTGACAGTACATTTTTGTATTAAAGAAATAATTTCTTCAGTATTTGGGTGAATAACTGATATTGTTTCTTGATGCATTTTATTGAGCCATTGGTCAAATAAGCATCCAAGTTCTCATTATATTGTAAAAGGTTACTATCTTTTTTCCACAAAGAAAACATACAGATAAGCCTGCATGTGTGTATATATGTGTGTGTGTATGTGTATGTGTGTGTATATATATATATATATATATATATACACATACACATATACATATATATATATATATATATATATACACATATATATATATACACATATATATATATACATACATACATACATACATACATATATATATATATACACATATACATATATATATACATACATATATATATATATATATATATATATATATATATATACATACATACATATATATATATATATATATATATATATATATATATATATATATACATATACATATATATATATATATATATATATATATATATATATATATATATACATATACACATATGTATATATATACATACATATATATATATATATACACATATGTATATATATATATATATATATATGTATATATATATATACACATATGTATATATATATATATATATATACACATATATATACATATACATACATACATACATATATATATATACACATATATATATACACACATACATATACACATACATACACATATATATATACACACATATATATATACACATATATATATATACACATATATATATACACACATATATATATATATACACATATATATATACACACACATATATACACATACATATATATACATATATATATACATATATATATATATATATATATATATATTAATGAAAAATATGATACATTTCTCTGTAAATCAAACTTCAAAGCCAGTGAATTTGTGAAAGAGAAAACTCAAAATGATTGGTGGTCATTACATTTCAAGGAACAGCACTAATAGTAGCACTTCATCTGAATTACCAAAAGAGTCAACCTATGCAATCATGTCTGGTACATTTACCACTGATAAAAGGGAACAAACAATGTCATAAAAGAACAAAATATACAATAATTTAGTTAACTTAACACTAGTCCTCTAAGAAGATGACCTTTTTTTCCACAGGTTTGGAGTCAAGTACCATGACTTCTTCAGTTGTTTTGATAAACTCCTAACAATAAGCTTTTAATAAAACAAAGTATTTAGCTCTTTGGATAACAGTACAACCTGCTTCAGCTCCACCATAAAAGTCTCTGTAGCACCACATTAAATAAAATGTATGTACTGCATTTTCAAAAGTCATTTGCCCAGCATGTTTTGGGGTTTTGTGTGGCATCCATAATTTGTCAGGATCCCAACTATCCAGCATTTCTTCCCTCACTTTGATTCTCCAAGAAGATGGACAATGAGTTCATATGTGGAGAGGACGATGGCTGTGTTCGGGATTTGTCTAATTAGCTGTGGAACGAGTCCTCTATAAAAAGCTGCATAGCCTTCCTCCACAGCTATTAACCTCCCCGTCTGGAAGAAATACTTGTACTTGCTGCCCTCCTCACGCAGCCTTGTCCGAATTACCTCTGTGGAGACAAAAAAAAATATTAGTCATCTAAACAAATACTTCTCCCTGACATTAGGTTGTTGTGTTGCAAGAGACAAACAACGGATGTTAGTGTTTACCGTGTGGATAGGCTATGCAGGACGCACAACCCTTTGAAAAAGCAGCAGCCATCATCAGACCCAGGAAGTCGGACGCTCCTTTCTCCTTTTCACCATTTGAGGAGGCGAACTGGCGCTCAGCAAGGTGTTTCTTCAGTGTCTCGTAGATGAGGAAGCAGATCATGGTCTCCGAGATGCCGGCATATGATGCAGTCAAGCCTCGGTAGAAGCCCCGAATTCCTTCTGTTTTGTAAACATATCGGGCACACTGCAGTGCATTCATCTTCTTCTCTCCTCTGGCTCTAAAGAGGAAAAACAGTCAGACTCATTAGTGACAAAATCACATTTGGTGGGAAGGTTGAAACAACAGCTATTCTAACTGTTAATGATCATCTTATCTTTTGCTTCTGTTTATTGTCTAAGTGATGAATCAACTTTCAGTCCTTTGAGGAAGTATGTAACCCCCTGGAGTTTCCTTATTCAGTTGAATGAGTATCTAGTATAGTTGTCACTGAATTTTGTATTTTGTGCCACAGGACAGGTGTTCTTTACAGACAGACTGAACAGATCTGTTCCTGACTCCTCACATGATACTACTGCCCTGTACTCTGTAGTGTAAATATAGACTCTTCTTCTGCACGCAGGACAGTGCGTCAGCACTGTGTATTTATGGAGCCGGGTCACACGCTCAGTATCACAAACTGCACGAGGACACCACCGTGGAGGTCTGTTAAAGGTCATATTATATGGAGTAACTTACCCTAAAATAAGTCAGATTGTTCTACACAGCTCTAACGCAGGATACTAGAGCTAAAATATGAGTACACACATGATAGATGAAATTAGGAGTGTACACACTTTTTCTCCAGCTGCATTCTGGTCTTGACCATCCAGATGGGGTTCATCAGAGAGTTAGTAACAAAAGCTGAGAGCAGAGGGGTCAAGAAGCACATTCAGTTTTACACCGCTGTTCAATATAAAATTAATTTCATCCTCAATGTAACAATGTAAATGTAATGTAACAATGTAAATGTAAAAATGCGGCAGTCAGATATATTTGACTTGTAATGATTGACCTTTTGAAGTCTACAATGTTTGTTTTTATATCCATATGCTATGGAAGCATTCTGTTATGTCATCCACAGGGTAGACACAGCATAAGCTTTAGCAATACTGTTTTTGCAGGCCCCTGGATTGCATTACAATTTACATGCAGACTGCTCACCTGCAACACCAGCAGAGGACATGTGCACCACTCCACTATTAGGGACGAACAGCCCATTGAACGTCTCTTTAGCTTTTGAGTATGCAGCAAAGTAAATGGCTCTGAAACACAGAACAAACTGGTGAGGACTCTACACAGAAGCAGCTCTAAAAGATTAGAACACAGTGATTAAATGAATGCATTTCAATATGTGAACTGGGCAATTCTGCAAAAAAAATTCCATTTGGACTTGTGTTGGCCTTTGATAGAGTGCATCCAGAGCAGTCTGTTTCCCAATGCCTGTTCTCTCTACTTCTGGAACAAACTGCCACTGCACCAGAATGGGCTGAATAAGCACCACAGATGCCCACAGAGCGGCCCTGAATGTGAGCCTGTGCAAGCTGGCCAGTGGAATGGAGTGACAGTGGAATCACTGGGCGAAGGATCATGCTGCGGCTACTCATTAACCATGTGGGGAAAGCATACGTAACCTATGAACCTTTTTCAGTTTAACGGAGTCTCAAAGTCTAAATCAACATTTTATGGCAAATGCATCAGGACTGTTAATTTTACGGTTTTATCGAGTTTAGATTATGAACCACGAGGAAACATGCTAAAGTCCAGACTATTTGTTGACACTAAAAAATAAACAACAGTGAAAATGAAACAAGATGTACCTACATAATACTGAACTTTTGTTTTGACTTAGGCAGATCAGTTACTATCAAGCCATCGTCGGAACCACGTATGATAATCAGTGTTGCAGAGTTAAACAAAACCTCAAACATAGTTCCTTATTTGTATTTCATGTGTCTTGTGTTGAGTTAAGTTTGATCAAATACAAGTACAGCGGACCTGTGTTGACACACGCTACAAAAACCAAACAGCTGACCCAATAAAGTCTGTAAGGCTGGGGGTTTATACAGCCAGTTAATGCTTTCAGCCATTAAAGTATAAATATAAAAACAGCCTCCTGCTTTTTTGTTTTCTTTGGTTAGCGGCTGTGCATTAATACACTCTGAAGAGCCCTGCCGCATAAAAACAACAGACTTTACAGAGTCACCTTCTTGGCCTCTGCTTTGTTTATTGTTTTTGAATATCACTTCAATGTGCGTCATCACTAACCTGTACCCCAACGGAGAGGTATCATTAACACAGAGATTGCCATAGTGTCTGATTCTTTGTTAAATAAAACTGCAATGGGTAATGATGGTGGTGAGACTGAGTGTAATGTAGACACTGATTTAACTGTACCTTGAGGGGGCCACACCAACAAGATTCGGCCCCAGACCACGGAAAAGTGATCGTGGTCCCTCTTTTTCTAGTATAGACCTGAAACAAAAGAAAACCACCAATCAAAACACTAATATTTGAGTTTACATATATTCACAGGTTTTATTCATATTCAACTGTCTCTACATATGTTACAGAAAAGGTCAGTGTAGGACTTGACCCCACCGCTTCTATTATGGGAATGAGTACGATAGCTCCTGCAACGAAGTGTTTCGCCAGTTCTGTTCACTTGAGCCGGTTTAAACAAGTGTATACATGAGACCCGGTCCTCTCTGCAGTGACCTGTCACGTCGGCCACGTCCCCTCAAGGTTTTTTTTAAAACTCTTTGTAGGGAGTGAACTTCATTCGCCAGATGATATTCAGGTCTGTCTGGGGCTACGCAGAGGGAGAGGGTGAAACTGCAATTTGTGTTGGTGTCTGTAATGCAAACCCTGTCTCTCAAGCAGTGTGCACGCATTCCACCTTTCTCTCACTGATACATGACACCTCAACAACAATGAGTTTAAAAACAATAATGCTGTGTTCACAACTGAGGTTTCAATGACTTGGAGAAGGGGTTTTATGTCTAGAAATAGTTTTGCATAAATATAAGCCTGTAAATTCAAAGACAATTCCACGACAGCCATGAAAAATCAAAATTGTATCAACTAAGGTAAGTTGGAAAAACTAGCAAAAGATCTTAATTTACAAGAAAATGTGTATTATGTGTACATAAACATTTGTGGGGCTTTTAAAATATATATATATATATATATATATATATATATGCAATATGCATATTGTATATATATATATATATATATATATGCAATATGCATATTGTATATATATATATATATATATATATATATATATATATATATATGCAATATGCATATATATATATATATATATATATATATATATATATATATATATATATATATATATATATATATATATATATATATATATATATATATATATATGCAATATGCATATTGTATATATATATATATATATATATATATATGCAATATGCATATTGTTATATAACTTAAACAGCAACAGCTGACCAGTCCAGACTGGTTCCGTTGGTGGCCCCAATCCTCTAAGTGTAATATGACTCGGACTGAGCACCCTGGATAAAACCTCCCCGTCTCCGTCTTGGCACACTGGGGCTGCTTCTAGTTCTTACCAACCTCAGCAGAGTCATAAAAAGGCTACTTTCATGGACAATACGCAAAAAAACCTGTAAGGCCGGGTGGGACACAATGTTTTGGGCTGCCCCAAACAGCTGGTGAAAGACACCAAATAGGAGGGCCCAGATCCTCACTTTATGTAGGATTTGAGGACTGAATTTTAAGACCAAAGTAATTTCATGGACTAAATCAAAAGAACAGCACAGGACTTAATACAACTTTCCAAACAAACAACAAATATTGCATATACATATATATTATAATTCGTAATGTCAACACATCAGTTATGCCTAAACATTGAGGTCTGTCAAGGTAACCAGCTTACAATAATGACTAAAGAGAAAGTGCAACAGCTGTGTGTACATTTGTCTGCGGTTAGAAAAATGCAATTACCTCAAGTAACAGTCAACACATCAAAGACAAACATCTTACCGTAGGACCTGAAGAAGCCCTGGAGTAACTGTACCCGGTCGAATAACTCCAGTGCCGCTTAGGGTGCCCAGGTGGACCTGGAAGATGGGCCGAAGGGCGAGACCAGAAGACTGCAACCGTGTTTTCAACACCTCCAGGGGGCAGGTCACGATGGCTCCCACCGTACCACTACATCTGCAAATTGATAATAATACATAAAAGTAAGGATTATGAACTCTTACGTGTTTTACATTTTACAAGCAAACACATGCAACTAACCTAAGTAGAGTGGTTCTTCTATTTGCACGGATACTCATATTGGCTTTGACTGAGCAAAGTGTTCTTCCATCATAACAAAGCCGAGGAGCTATGGCCGAGTGCAATGAACAAGTATGGTCAAAGACCGGTCTCTGGCTGTGCAATGGAAATACTCAGAGTTAACCTAGCACATCTGGTGCAGAGGGTTTTATGGCTCAGACGCTCTAATTGCACTTCGACGGAGTCATTTGCCTGTTTTTTTATAGCCCTTTTCCTATTCCAGCATAAACAAATGCATTAATTTAGTTTTCTACAGTTGAAATTGGTACATCCCTTATCAACTGTGTCTATTAATGTGTCGGTGACAAACTTAGAAGTTTGAAAGGGATCAGACTAAGCCTCTGTACCGGTTGTGCTGTGAGGGTAGAGTCAAACATCTCAGCAAAAGTAACACCTGACCGTGTTAAATCAATGATTAGTTGTCACCTGTCCGCCCATATCTGAGTGTTTTGTTATTTAATAACAGACATGGAATCATACTCTGTATGACAGGATGTTCCACGTTGCATAACCTACTTTGACAAACAAAAACAGCAACTATGATGACACAATGCACTGTTGAAAAGGACCAGTGTGTTTGTAATATTACATTGTGTGCATTAAGTAGAGGTGTCGTTAGTAAATCGACCACAAGCTGTTCTACGAGCTCGGCTGGTTTTCTGAGTAGCTGTTACCTCGAGAGGTAAACACACATCGTCCCTCAGAAGGTTCCACATACCGGAAGACTGCCTATGATGTGGTTCAGGCGGGTACAGTTAAACAAAGCGGTCAACGTCCTCATCCTCTTATTATACAGTTGACTAACCTCGCATTTTAAAATCATAGCTTTGCGTGTGGAGCCAAAATGAGTAGAGCTAGCATTAGTTGACATGGTAACTTAAAGGCTCATCATAACATTTCAAGGGTGAAATGGCGTCATTTTAACAAGCCAGTGCTTTTTAAACGTGACTTTAACATCATCTCGTCGTAACACCACAGGCCTTAATGTCATTATGAGGAGTTTAGCTAACATCGCCAGCATGGACATCTCCACTTTAAACGTTACATAACACCAAAGGACAAGGTTAGCTAAAGCCCGACATCTCTTGTGACTGCGCCACCTCACCGTCTTGTATTACACATATTAGCGTCAGTTTTAACGCAGTGTGTCATCTTACATCACGCTGTTACTCACAACACGAATACGACCTTCCAGACCAGACACATTTAACAGCGATATCTCGCTAGCTAACGGTGGCTAGCAGGTGTTAGCAAACTTCCGCACGGATGTACCGCTGGCAGTGGGAATAAAATATGTTGTCGAGCGGCTCTTTGTCCACGACAACAATGTTATTTAATAACAATTTTAAGATTAATAAGTTAATATTTCGTCTCGTCCATTACAACATAATTAAGAACGTAGTCAAAGAAACCAACGTCTCCTGTGTTAAATGCGGCAGATCGTGCTATGCTAACACGAGCTAGCTCGGATACCCTGTTAGCATGCTAACCGGTGGTTCTCTAATGCTAAAATGCGTTAGATTAACGAGTAATTTATCGGTAGATAATCAAAGGTACTCATGTGACAAACATCGCATAACCCACGGTCGTGTTACGTGGACATCTGAGCTATTAATAACGTTACTCTGGTTAGAAGCAGTAACATCCATGCGACTTACCCCCCTGCAAAGAGATTCAGCAGAGTGTCTTTCTGTGCCATCCTTCTCTTTTTCAAACAGCCACCATGCTCGTTGTTGTGATGCTTGTTAAAATCTTGTTGGTTCAAATAGAAGGAGAAGAACAACGGGTGTATGATTCCCGTGTGAGTGTCTGTCTGTCTCTACCCGGCTCGGTGGAGCGGCAGTAGGTGACCTCAGGAACTGCTCACGGTTTACGTCAGGGGGCCGGACGGGGGTGTTGTCTGTGACGTAGGGAGACGCGTTCACCGCCGTAAGCGATTGGTCTTTTTTGTCATGTTGATGGACAATTATTACCAGCAACAAAGATTAACAAAACAACAGGAGAAAAACACTTTGTACCTCTTGAGTTCCTCCTGGCCTTCACTGGTTTCAGTGTAAAATAAGCGATTTTCACTCTGCACGATTTACAACAATATTATTCAATGAATTAGTCATAAATGAGGTATAGTTAAATACAAATACTAAAACGTCTTCAAAACTTTTTTTAAAAACAAAAATCACTAGATTATGTTTCACACTTCACTTGTGAAATAGATATGAAGAATAAGAATGTGAAATAATGAGAATTTAAACTTTATGAAACGGAGAAACAAGGATTCTCAGTGAAGTCTGGTTGGGGATCAGACCAATTGTCTTTTTTGACTTTCCATCAAACTATTACTGGCTGTTCCTACTCTGATAAGAAATGGATGGTCACATCTTTTTAGAAAGGAAGATCACAGAACAACAGGCCCTTTGATTTTATTCTGTGAGGAAATATGACTCCATGCCTGATTGTGTGACATAATGGACATGTGATGTTATGGTATGTGCTGTACACCAATGAGCAGCGAGTAATAAAAGTTGGTATGCTGTCACCCTGTGGAGGCTATAAATTTACAAAAAAATGATAGCACTTTGTTTGTACTTTTGTCTGTGCAATAACATCTTTGTCATTGTATTAAAATTGTCTCTTCAACCAGCTGCACTTTCTTTTTGTCCTGTTTGAAATCATAACACAGGTTTGTCATCACGTGTTAACAGTATAGGCCTACATTAAACGTGTAAACAAACGTGTGCTTGAGCAATAAAGTGCATTTCACTTATTGCAAAACAGGTTTTGGGTGTCCTTTATGAGTCATACCAACATGAAATGCTTCTGTAATTGAACTTTCACCTGGCAAATGTATTTTAAAGTTGTTAAAGTAACTATGTACATTTACTCCAGTGTTGTACTTAAAGTTACTGTGATCAATTTAAAACTTGTGTCTCTACCAAGGTTATTATCGTTAACGAAAACTAACGAAAAAACGAAAACTAGGCATGAATTGTTTTTTCGTTAACTTAAATAAAAATAAAAACGAGTCTTTATTAAAAAAAACGATAACTAACTGAAACTGTATTGTGTCTTTACAAAACTAACTAAATAAAATAGAATTATAGAGAAAATGTATTTCGCTTTGTCAATGTATTTCATAGATGTCAATTTATTTCATAGTCTATCTTCCGCTTTACCACTTTTAGTACACGTCGGGGGTGCCGGCGGGACTCCCGCCAGCGCGGCCGGGAACGCCTGCGACCGTCGGACAACGCGTATGCGAATTTGACTTTTTTTTCCTATGTGGACCGCCTGCCGCTGGAAGTTAAAAAAAATAAAAAATTAAAGTAACAAGTAAAATCTTGAATGCAGGACTTATAATGGAGTACTTCTACATTGTTGTGTTGGTACTCTTTCTTAAGTAAAGGATCTGAATACTTATTTCACCACCGATTGTCAGTCACACAAGGAATTAATGCTCAACAATGAGACCGGATGATCTTCACTGGTTGTTATGGTTTTATAGTAAATTGGAAATGCTGACACCATGTGACCAAATATGAAACATACAGATGGAGAACAGCTCCGCCTTTAGCTTTATTTCTCGTCACTTAATTTCACTTCTTTCTTTTTTAAATCATTAGGCCTATAGTGTTATTTTTGAACTACTGGCATTGTTAAGTTGCAGCTGCAACTTCGATCCCGTTGGCGTTGCTGGGTGCTTTCAAAAAACACTCCTATTTCTTTGACTCAGCTGCTAAACACAACATAATCCTGTGCCTCATATCAAAAGCTAAACCATTACAGGGATTAAAGTGCCTCACTCTCTGTATCAGCGAAACTGTCACAGTAATTGGAGAGTGGTGCAACAGTGAGACCCCCCCCATCACCACCACCACCACCACCACTCCCTGCTCCCATCAGTATTTGTTTCCACTGGTGCCGGGCTAAAGTACAGTTAAATATATTTCATTTCGAAAGCTTAGAACTTGTTTGCCTTACCTTTAGTGGTATTTCAGGGGAAGTCTGCTAGTCTGCCATATTTTTTGATTGACAACATTCACTGACATTTTATGATACAAAAACGAGGTAGTCAAGCTCAAATGGTCTCTCTCATATCTACTTTATTCTACATTATTTTAAAGTTTAAAGTGTGATTAAGGTGTGTTTTTAAAGTGTGCATGCTTCTTTCTTTTTTGCAATTTAGTGTAACCCAAATGTACTATTATATCCCTGCTATTTAGATGCTGCTTTTTAATTATCTTATAAACTTTTTGAAGGGATAGTTTGTGCCATTTTGTTATTTTAAAAGTATTGTATTCATCGCATGTAGCTGGTTGCTTGGGAATATTCTTCAAAGTATTTCCTACCCACATGCACAAGACAAAAAAAAATATAGGAAATAAATGTTATCTATGCATAAAATGCACTAACAAATGAACAAGTTTAAGAGCAGAGGACATTTCCAAGCAGCCTTAAGTTGTGGCTCAACATCTCACTGACTTTCAGACAGGAAGGAGTTCCCTTCTGGAAAGAACAACATTAAAATAGGGTCCTCCTGTACTGTTTATGGTCACAAAGTCTGGGGTCAAATTATTCTGTTCCTGAAATCTGTTTTCCATCGACTCTGTCTGGACTAAAATATGGTTTATTGGTTTTGTTTAAACAATTGTGTCGTTCAGCTCAGAGGCCAAAAGCAGTTAAAGACTTTTGCAAGGTGAATACTATGCGTGTAGTGTGTGTGTGTGTGTGTGTGTGTTCAAATGCACTGCCTGCCCATTTCTGCATGCACTGAAACCGTTACAATAGTTGGATTTATTTTACTTTTTGTTTAATATCTTTATGTTAAAGCCTTTTATGTCTTAAGTAAACAACTTTGAATTAACTTGTTGAAATGCACATTTACAACATGCCTCGACAGGTTAAAGGTTAAAGACCCTGCACATCCACACAGGTGTTATTCATTATTGTGGCCTATTAGACCACTGATCAGGTTGAGTAAGGTCACCAAACTCCATGGGTGCTTTTCAATACGCTAACTTATGCTTCCTCACATCCCCTCGCCTGGAAATCGTCCTCCGCCATCATGGAGGGTTCTCCAATCCCTTAAAGGCATCTCGCCAAGACAAGGATTGAGGAAAGAGGAAGCTTCTGGAGGAGCTGAGTGAGGAAACACTGGTGTAACCTTTGCTGAAATTTTCAGCACTCTACAAACTGCTTTTGTTTTCATAACGTGTAGTTATTTAGATGATCAAATGATTGATCCTACTCTCTGCCTTCAGTTTGTATCGTGCAATGTAAAGTTCTGTTCTAACCACATTCCTTGGTCATGTTTCATCTTGGTATAACTTTTAATCTCTTCAATGTAGACTAGACCCAATTCAACAGCTATAATGGTGACATGTTTAAAAGTACAAACAGCTGCTGATGTAAATTATTAGGCCTACCTAATCTTATATCAATAAGAACTCTTGCATTCAGCATTAATTTGCTGCACTTCATGTCATATAGATTGACAACATGAAGTGCATTTGTGTCAACATAACATATTTCACTCATATTTGTCAGTGTTTATTTGAACAGTAGTTTTCATACCAACATCTGTAATGCCTCACAAAATAAAGCAAAAGGCTATTCTATCCATCTTTATATTTCTAAATAGCAAGTGTACAAGTTGCCATGAACACCATTATGCTCATATGACAGATCATAAAATGATGCAGCTGTGCCATACATTATATTTCATTTACATAATTTTAAAATGACAACTCTGAAGCAAGGATGTCTGATCTGTTGAAAAGCACCCAATGTAGTCATTGCCAAAGTACAAGTTGTCCTGTGCCAATTGGCCTTTTTTCACAGTAAGAAAACCACAGGTGTCACTAAGACACATTACCAGGAGCCTGAAAGTGAAGCAGCTAAATGTTCTTCTGCCAGTACCAATCAACTTGAAATATACTGTATGAACTCCATCTGATGAAATTTCACTTTAGGTTAAATCTCCCATAAAAGTTCCAGGTGTTTATTCTACTGCATATAATCTCTTGAAGTCATCATTTGAAGCATTTAATGATTTAGCCTAAATATAGCAACTAATATTTTGTCCTTCCCCTGTAGCTTGTTGGCCTTTTTCAGAGTGGATTCCTGTACAATACACAATATATACTTTGAAATAAACTTTAATAGATACATACAGACAAATCTACAACAAGGTATACAAATAAAATGAAAGTTGCAATCAAAGAAAATAGGATGAAGAGGCACAGTGTGTCCACATCCAGCTGAGCACTGAATACAGACAACGTCTGCACATTTGAAAATACTAGTTAACAGGTCTATGATATGGCATTTGACAATATATTGGCAATCTGATCTTTTATTACAATTGTGCAGCACTTTGTAGATTGTCTTTTTCTCTTATTATGGTGCCCTAATTCTGAAGCTTGTGGATTCAGGCACAACGCCGCCCACCTACATAGATTTCCCCCTTTAAATGTCGTATAACACAAACACTACATCCAGAGTTCTCAGCTATGTGCCAGTGAGACCCAAGAGTAGCACGTTTTCCTTACAAAGAACCACTTCAGCGGATATTTCATTGGTTAGTTTCCATTCTCTGGCTGAATATGTGCAAACCAGTGAAATCAGCTGATGGTGAGACTGGTTGAATAATAAAAAAAAAAAAAAAAAAAAAAAAAAAAACACAAAAGAAAACAACAACACAGCACTCTTGGGCCCCGACTGCATGTTGTTGAAAACTACTGTACTACAAAAAGCAGGAGTGACAGAAAAGATATTTTTTAAAAGACGTGATTGTATTGAGAAAGATTTCCTGCAGATGCATGCTACAAATAATCACAGTGACATTAACCTTATGTTAAAATTTCTGCTGTGGATGTTCCTGTCGGATGCCTTGATGGTGAGCAATGGGGCACGCTTCCATAATCGCAGAGAAATCCGAGTACAGCGAGAAGACGGAGCTGCTCTACAGCCGCCTCACAGTGCATTCATCCACGCTGCACTACAGACTCACCACGGAGTTGTCAGCATCTCCTTTATGTGTTGTGTGAACCACAAATTTATTAAGCATCCATTTAAAAGCCATGATTTCTAAAAACAACTAGGATTTCATGTTATAATATAATTTGAGAGGACGTACAGATGTGTGTGCTGCCATCTTGTGGTCAAATGCCGGCAGTGCGTTGTGCACCAACTCTCAAAAGTTTACTTTCCATCACACAATTTTGTTGCAGCTCAACCAATAACACATCAATTTAAAAAGGGCTACGAAATAGAAATTCATAATAATAAAGTCACAGCAGAGATACCGACCACAAATGCCACATTAGCCTAAAAACTGGAAAAGGTACACCAACATGGTGACCGTCAGGGCATCGTCCGGATCAGCATGTGCATAGCGCTCAGTGATTCCTGATTTTATAAAGTTTGAGGATACGTTTGCAAAGAGTCATAAAAACAGAATAAGAAACTCAAAAAAGGTGTCCACCCACTGTCACAGAAGCATACTTGTTAAAGGCTGAGTCAGTCCAGGATGCTCGAGCAATGTTGTCAAACGGGTTCAACCCCAGAAGAATCCCAGAGAAACACGAGAAGGAGACGAGGGTGTGCCGAGCGAGTCGTTACCAGCGTCGGCGGCATCATTGGTAGAGCAGGTAGTTCTTGAGAGAGGCCGGCAGGGGCAGTCTATGGATTTCACCCAGACGGTCTCTTCCTAATGCCACCCTCACCGAACGCCTACACAGGTCCATCAGAGAAAGGGGTTCAGCTGGAGGGGGGAGACAAGAGGTGGGTAGGGGTGAGGAGAAGCATGTTTCAAGTGTTAGCTGAATCTCATTTCAGGAGTGTGTTAATTAATGTCGCGCCTTAACTAAAGGGGCGGTGTCTAATGTCTCAGACACCAGCTTAAATAAAGTGAACACAGTGGGGTAGTGACCGGAAATAAAATGGGAATGGAACAGTATCACAACCGTTATCCTCTATTGCCATGAAGATCACAACAAGAGGGTTTGTCGGCCATAACGTAGTTTTTGTGCAAAATACAAATTAACCGAGATTCACAAATCATTTACGAGAAATGTTGTTGCCTCCGGCCAATTTGATATTCAACATTTAAGCTGTTTTGTGCTTTCAAGTATAGGATAAGAATTCTTAATAAACTCCTAATAAATGAAGATGTCCAACAGAAGAAGGCTATTCAAGGAGGAACTTCACACAGATGTGAAATCCACTCTCAAGTAATGAAATGGACCAACATTCCAGGAGGTGGTGTTAACACAACTGGATGCTGCTGTGGATCTCTCCCTCTTTAGTGTGTGTACTAGAGAAATCAAACTAGAAAAAATCTAATTCAGCAAATGTCTGTTTTGTAGCTTTCATAGATTACAAGGTAGATTAACACATCAGGTAGTTTTCTCTCCAGTAATGCCTATAACTTCTAAAAATAAATGACATTCATATGAATTGATTGAATTCAACCCTTTGACAAAGAATATTTCTTCTTTTGTGACTGCTTGTCAGAAAACAATTTCCGTGATGGAAATTTAGGGTTGGGCATCTTGAAAAATTTCCATTGCAGTGCAATATCCGAGTTTCAGTATCTATACTTTTTTTTGGAAACCTTACTTGCTGCATATTCTTTAGCTGCAGTGCCAACACTGCATACTGAATCAAACTGCCTTTGACATTACCATATTTCCCCTTTCCACACCCGACAGTAAGAGGAATGTCCAATCAAATTGAAGCAGGCTTTTATGTATATCATTGCATCTGTAGTGCTTGTTTTCCACAGGCCTAAACTAGGTCGCGGGATCTGAGCTGAACATAAAAATCTAATGAGCACACAGCACTTGGGACATGGGGGTAGTACAGCATGTTTTGTTAAGAACATACGTTTCCTCATTTAAAGCTCATGACCCTTTCACCGTCATTTAAATGATTTAAAAATGTCTTTGTACGTAAAGATTAAGGACCCCTGGGTGTCTTTAAAGTCATAAGCACTGACATCTATAATGGAGGCGCCACAGCCTAGTTTAAAAACAAAGTACAGTTAATGAGTTAGAAAGAATTACAAGTAAATACGTCAATCTAGGGGAGCTTACAGTGAGATACCTCTTCTCTGTTAACTCAGAAACATTCACATATGAGAAAAGGTAATTCATGGACTTTGTTAAATATTAATTTACATGCATTCTGGACTGCAAAGCAAGAATACAAATATGTCACATTATCACAGGTAGTGATTTACATAATAGCTGGAGAAGCCACCATACTGATGCACGTCAGCTCTACAGTAACTGTCTGCAGGAATATGTCCTGCTACTGTCCCACCTTTGTTTATTGCATTAATAAAAGCTGCCACTGGTTGAGTAAGAGCTGGACACAAGACGTCAAGGCTGAAAAGAGTAACAGAATATTTTAAAAACATTTGAAGTTTGTACTTACGATCAAGTCCATTTATGTACCGGATTCTTATTTCACAGTGTCCCCACACGGCGCTCACCACAGGGTACAACTTCCTGCCCTTAAGTCCTCTGAACGCCACCCCTAGATAATGTCCGTCCACTATGTAACCCAGAGTCCCCTCGTCCATGTCCAGCACTACTAAAAGGGAGTCTGGTATTATGAAGGTGTCGTCTGGCTCCAGAAAGGCCGGGTAGGTTTTTCCTGGGTGGTTCTTGCCATCGTGGTAGAGTTTACTCCTGCACAGGTCCCAGCCCCAGGACTCGGCATTGCTGCCCACCAGAGCCGTGTAGCCCACGGAGTGTAGCGGGGCGTCACTCGAAGCCACTCCGACCACGGCGTGCGTGCCCCTCTGGCGCATGGCCCAGCTGATCTCCCACACATGCAGTCCCCTCGTGTAGCCGACACGCCCCCTGATGGCGTCCGTGCTCTGCGCCACAGGATGCCTGTGAAACACCAACTTGTTGTCATCCTTGACGAAGATGTTCAGGGAGCGGTCGTCGTTGTTCCACGAGTGCTGGACCTGGACGTCCACCCCGGCAGGCGGCATGTCCAGCAGCAGGTCCAGTCGAGACGGCTTGGTGTGACTCAGGGCCTGGAGCTCCAGCTTCAGGGGACTGAACGCTGGATCCCGCATATCAATGGTTTTAATGCCACCTGGGACTTTTTGCCCCATGCTCTGGGTGGGTATAGCAGCTCCCTCTTCCTCCTCCTCTTCCTCCCCCCACCTCCTCAAAGACTTAATGGGGGGAGTAATCAGCCTCAGAGCCTCTCATCCACTGTGCTCCTGCAACCCAAGTAGCAGTTTGTTGTTTCCTCTTGTCACGAGCTGCAGACAGCGACGGTCACACCAGGTGTTGTTCAAAGCCGACCTGGAGAGATTAGAAGAGATGACAGCAGATAAGACAAACAAGTTAATGTTTAATCTATCTTGGCAAATTATTTTTGAATCAGGAAGCAATAAATGCAGATCCTTCAAAACAATGGCACACTCAACATAAGGGAGTGCATCCTCATCAGGCCCTTTGATTGGGACAGAACTGTACATCTGCTGCAATTACATCATACTGCATTTATTGAAAATGTCACAGTGCATGTTCACATTTACTGGTAAATGCACTGGTTTAACTAGATTCATTCATCAGTGGACAACGATGGATATTAGCTGCAGGGCTATTAAGCAGCCTCAAAGGTGGCTTTGTTTTCATGGATGTTTGGTGTATAAAACAAAGGCAGCAGTTTCTGGCAGTGAAATCTGAGATGTACACCTAAATACCAACATTTACACTGATAACATCATCATTACACAACAGGAAGAAATCATTTATCTGCTGACCACGGCACAGATGCACTATCAGTGTGACATGTTGTCTCACTGATAGTTGATCTAAGTTGATCTAAAGTCTGAAGCAGCCAGATTGTCTGGACTTGTATGACCTACCAGTTGAGTTCACTATCATGTTGAGCCAACCAAGACCAACCGGTTTCTGCCACTCAAGTCATAAAAATATCTGCTATTGATTGAAACGATTATGTATAGTGGATTGGACTGCAGAGGATAGACTGGCATAATTAATCACAACATCTGATTGATTTGATGTAACAAATTCAATTTGCACGATTAGAATTTCACAAATGTGCACATGTAGACAAGACATGTTGAATAATCCACTAGTTATAATCTTAGGACAACTGCAGACCTACAAGAGACCATAAACATGTCATTGACAAATTTTCATTTAAATGTACATGAGCTATAGATCCAGCAGCTGTACAATACCTAGATCCATCAGTTAGTACACACTGTCTGGTAAAAGATGAACATGCTACATTGATATTAATATTCTCATCATCAGCTTCTACATCATTTAGAAAACAACTTCCATTTATTGTCAAGAGCTCTACAAGCCAAAATGGTAAACAACCATTTTATTCTGTGCTCTTTTTCCTCAGTGACTCATTTAGGATTAGAGCGACACAAACATGAAAAAGAAAGAAAACAAAAACATTAAAACCTGATTTGATTAGTTGTCCTCAATTTTACACATTACTTCCAACTTCTCTTGATAAATCAAGAGTCAATCCTAGAATTTGTGATAACATGATGTCTCCAATCAGCACCAGTTATCAAGCAGCTACAACATAAAGTGCTTGCCATCCTGACAGAATGGACCACTTAAGACTTTTTAACCACACCCCCACACCAAATAGTGTTGGTTTCTCAAAAGCTAATGGACATGAAAAGCCCACAAGAGTAGATCCCATGCCCTCGATTGGCTGACATGTTACTCAGCTACTATTCCCACAATATCCAAAAATAGGAGAGAAAAAAAAAAAACTCCAGCCATTTCTTATTATATGGTTGTCTAGTCGGAGGGCAACCGGAAAAGCAGTAATAAAACATCTGGCTTAAAAAGTTTTTTTTTTTTTTTTTTTTTTTTTAAATGTTCTGTTGAGGGAGACACCGAGACCGGAGCTCTTTTGAGGCAGGAACAATAAAGGCCTGTTGAATACCTGCTGTGCTTTACTTCACCGCCTCCATTACAATAGACACACAGCTTTCATGGGGCACTTCTTGTGGAGCCTGAATCCAAATGTTTAACAACCTCTTATAGCTGTTATTTACACTTCATTTGAAACTTTAAACCCAGCTTGAATGCCAGTGGGACTACTTCAGGTCACCAGTCAGGCCCTTGTTTTATGGTGACCTGTGACTACATGCTGCTCTTTGGTCTTCGTACTTTCTGTGTTGCAGCTCAGCTGAAGGGAGCATTGTGTAATGTGGAAAACTGTGTTGCTGGGGAAGGCCACTCTAATTGAATTGTAGACAAGAGTTCATTGAGAAGTGCTTTGGCTCTTCTTTTAATGCAAGTAAACAACCATTTAAATGGGTCATGTCTCTACAGTGATTGGAAAACAGGAGGGAAGAAAAAGCAAGCAGCGGGTGGCCAGCATCTGAATGTAAACAATCTCTTTTTCAATGACTGTCCAACATTCAGGGAGAGGGAAACATGTTAATTTGAACTTTTTTTTTGTACTTTGAGCCAGGAGGTTTACCCTTCCTCTCACTATAGCAAAGACCCAGCTCACAATGCACAAAACATGCTCAAGTAAATCAAAACTAACAGAACAATAAGGTCTTCCCACATTTACCACAGACTTCAAAACAAACATAGCCATTAGTAGTATAATAGGTGGCTTGTGGAGGGATATATTTGGGCTAGGGTCCTGGCCTGGCCTGGTTGGGGGTTCCTGGGCCCCTGGTTTGGGTTAGCAGCTTATTAAAATGCAGGAGGAAGGGCTTGCTGGATTTGCTGAGCCAAGGAAACACTTGTCTCTATTGTAAGACCCAATTTAGACCGGGCCCACCTGAACTTAAGCCCTGGCTTGTTTGTTGACCTGCTGAGTGTACAAAGCTCAAGGTTTACCAAAGACAAAGTCATCCATTGTACAAAGCTGTTATTTAGAAAACTGTTAGAGAATATAATATGTTCTATGTCCTATAAAGAAATTCAAACAATGAGGTATGAAATGGGATTAGCTGACACTTTGTGTTCAGTTATGAACAGGTCATTTTGGAGGGTGTAGTTTATAGTGCTACTGAACTGGAATTAATTTACTCAGATGTGTTTCTAATATTTGGTATAGACTGATATAAATTGGTTGGACAATGCACAATAATATCAATGAGGATATATAAAATATCTGAAAAACAAAAAAACAATAGTACCAAGAACTACAGCCTCCAGAATGACCATAAAATTGAATCAGCACCATAACCAGTCTTACAGTAACCTTAATGGACGTTGACATGTAGTGTCTGTTGTTTAAATGTCACACCTCAAACTTTTACCTGAGTGGTTAGGCCTTCTGGACGAGTTAACCCACAGCAGCTTGTCACGCTAGCTAACGTAAAAGCAGTCTATACTTCTGAGCTCGAGGGCCAGGTAGCCGTGTGCATAAGGGACGTCCACGCGCAACTACAGCCAAGAGCAGCGCGTGCATCAAACGTTGATGAGGAATATTGCTTCTGTTCGACCGCGTTCGAAACGTTTGTTACACAACAAGCAGCACAACCCGTGTTAGCATAAACAGCACCACAACATGGCTAATGTTAATGAGGCGCGAGGAAACACAACGACTCGTTACTCATTCGAAACCGGTCGTTTGGGGGAAACGACAACCCGTAGCGCGTGTTGTTTTTGATACAAAAGTATGTAAATATGATGTAAAGAGACATCAGAAAGCGAAACAAGCGCCTCTGCGGCCACCATATGAGAAGAAAACAAGGAGAGCGGAGAGAAGGGGGTGAAAAGCAACACCGCTAACCTTGTTAAAGTTAGGGAACAACAGAGAGGACGAGACAGGCTTCAGAGGCTTCTCCTAGTTACTCCATCGTAGTTTTCCGTTTCCTTGTAGTCTTACCTTTTACCATTTCAAGCAGCACATGAATTAGCTGAAATGATGATGGCTGCTCTGTACTATCTCTCGCATCACGTGATAAAATGCTCCCAGCTGCTCTGCTAGATTAGGACCTCCCTTCTAACGGTACTGAGGGAAGTTAGCTTTATGTTGGTACTGCAGTTTATGCGGTTGCTGTGTTTTAGTTTGTAAACGTTGTAAATGTATTCATGAAACAAAAAAACACATATAGCTGTATTTTTATTGCATAATTCTGAACATTTTAAGATTTTTTTATTTTTCAAATTCACAAACACTTTCAATTCAAAATGACTCACTCTATATCTCATATATTATATCATTTAGTCCTTTTAGAAAATTAGTTTTTGCGTCCTTTTTTCTCAAAACCTTTCATGTTTTCTTAAGTGGTTCCATTATCCTAAAACACATTGTGGCAGCTAAGTGGTTATATTGATAATAACGATACGAATAAAAACCATAGCACCACGAATAATGCTGTAATCAATACTAATGTATTGTTGTTACAAAATCAACTGACTGTAACAAAAAAATGCTCATGTTCAGAAAGTATTAAATGACTAGATACGTTTATATTCATGTTTTTTAAAAGATATATACATACAAACACGCACATGAAAAAGTTGTCTTCACAGCTTTAATTCATACTGAAATTAGTTATTTAATTTAGAATAGATTTAGGTTGTAGCTACATTATATCCAAACCTTAACCCAATTGTAATATCACGTACTGTAAAAAAGATAGATGGATAAAGACCAAATTTAACCCACCTAGTCTTGGCATATATTGCATAAAAACAGAAACTAAAGGTAAAATCCTATTTTCCATTTAAGTGCCTCTATCAAATATAAAACTGACTTCAGTCCAGTGCATCACCAGCACAGATTCTTTCAATGTGTAACCTAAACTGCCGATTACACTGAGCTGACATGCTGAACAAGTCAGGTAGGACATCACAAAACCACTGTTCATTCACGTCTTTGTTACTTTGACAATTAGGCAAAACGTGTTACATTAATTTGTAGTGAAACTATTAAAAGCTGCACTGAGTTTACACTTAGTCCGTGGTACTCTCTGTTGGGCTGTGCTTGGTATCTCTAGGGCTATGCCAAAAAAAAAAATAGAATATTTCTGTTTTCCTCAGTACTTCTGTTCTCCTTAAATTTATTCTTGGAAATAATTAAGCTATAATTGACTGTCCTAAGGGAATGCATGTGATGTGTGATGGTGAAAGTAGCCATTATTGATAATTCACACTGCAGTCTGTCTCACACACACACACACACACACACACACACACACACACACACACACACACACACACACACACACACACACACACACACACACCATATGACCAGCTTCAGCAGGGGCATGACACAATCAACAGCACCAGTGAACCATGATTGCTCACACAATGACACACTGGTGCACTTTGTTGTGCAACTTGACCTCCAGGCCATTCAGTCCCTTTGCTAACACGGTTCTCAAAAAAAGCAGAGTGACGTTAAGACGAGTGAAAATCCTAAACGTCAGTTACTGCTGCTTAGTGAGTCCAAATCATAGTCCACTGACTTGACACACTGACCCCAGGGGAATGTCAAGTATGGTGACTGACAAGGACAAAGCACCCAGCACACAACCTTCATGTGCCACACAAGTGATGCGGTCACTTCTAATCTCTCAAGCAAACATCTTCAGTAACAGTGGCCCCTTTACAACAACACAGTTCATTCATAAATGGGAATGGAGCCAAGCAGTCATTTCTTCCTGGAAAAAGCGACCCCAGTAAACAACATTAACGTTTAATTTTTGGTTTGTGTACCAAACACTAACAACTATGAAATCCCTTTTAGAATGTCCTCTAAATCTGCAGCCCTGTGTGAGTCGCAGCATTACATGCACCACATTTCACCTGAGTGTCGGGAAATATTAGGACACTGTTGCCATCTAGTGGTTTCTCTGGAATAAACACCTTCTTGAGATATAGAGCCTCACATTAGATTATTAAATCAGTCCGCATAAAGCTCTACTTCATTCCTTTACTACTCATTCAGAATAACATTCCCTGCAAAATCATACAACTTGTATGTGATGGCATACATGCTCATCAGTGCATGGTTGACTAGTGAATGAACATCCTCACGTCCTTAACTTCAGCTCTCGTGCAGATTTTCCCATTTCTCTGTGACAAGTACTGGGACTAATAGGACATTTAAAATGACCTTATTTGTCCACTGCGTGAGGCGTCTGAAGGTAATATGGCTCGTTTTACATCCTTGGTGAGGAACATAGCTTGGAGGCTTGAATTACCTTCCCCTCAGCTTGTCTCGCGGTGAAAATCACATTTTCTCATGCAGTGGTGGTGCAATGTGCTGAGCTTGGGGATATCTTAGGCCCCCCTCCACAGTTGAGGAGGGGAGCATAGACATGCTTACTGCCTCCCTTTTAGAAACCATCATTTCAGCAGGATCGATAGTCCGTCCCACTCCACGGCTGGCAGAGTGCACCGCTTCTGTATGGGGGGTTGGGATGGATGGTGTTGGTGGGGGGTTATGTGTGGACAGCTGCACCAAGGCAAGTCCGAGCAGCACTCGCAGCCAAGGAGAATGATCGCATGCTGCGTCAGACACTCACTTGCACTGGGATGCAGTTTCTGAGAAGGGCCAGTGGGTGGATGCTGTCCTCAAGTGATGGTTACAGTTGCAGGAAACATACTGATGAAGTCACAGAGCTAGTTCAGTCGTCAGGTAATTCACATTCTCACAAATCTGCGTTGAGATGAGTAAATATCTGTAACCGATGCAGTTTGCATAAAACTCTTGTGGGGCCTTTTTTTTAAAAATCGTTCTACACCTCTTTGACTGTATTGGAGGTTGAGCTCTCAAACAGATACATGCTGTAGGTGAGAAGACCTTTCAGATTGCAGTATGTGGCTTGCAATATAAGACCTGTGCAGTCCAGCTTTGTAAAATCTTTTGACAAGATAAAATGAATCTTCAGTTATTAGAGTAGTGTGCATGAACAGTACGGTTTAGAAATGTATTCACTCTGGGAATACTCACCTCTTGTAATTATTTTTTTTAACCTTTACACAAACTGTTTATCACACAACTAAACATAATTTTTTTATCACTATTTTCTCAATAATCATTTTATCATTTAGTCTCTAAAATGTCATAAAATAATAAAAAGGTCTGTTACAGTTCCTCAGAGACATAGGTGACAAATTCAAATATCGTGTTTTATCAAACTAACAGTCCAAAACCACACGAAATAATACAATTTTAAAAAGATATAAAAATAGAGATATGCTTTTTTGTTATCAAAATAGTTGTCAATTTTATTAATCGATTTATTGTTTCAGCTTTATTGACATGCAGTTATATTTCATAATATTCCGAAATTAAAAAACAATCATTATTTTAAGTATTAAAAGTATATAATATGGCAATTTGTGCAACTTGTTTACAGTACAGATTGACATTTCTATAAAGCAGCAGCACAAAAAACTGTACAGGCTTGTGTTTCCTCACTCTTTTCGCCATGTCTTTGTATGTGCACTCGTCAGCAAGCATGTATTTAGAGTGTGCTGTGTTTGTGTGACCCTGAGAAGAGCGCTTGAAGGTTTAGAGAAAGGAAAGGGTGTCAGTTTAAAGAGGTGCACCACTGCGGGGCAGGGGGATGTGGATGGGACAGGATGTGTGGTGCAGTACGAGCATCCCCTCTGCTCAAGATCGCTGCTCATTTGTCAAGTGGCCTGCAGACTTGAGTGGTGCATTGCTGCTAAAACACAAAGAGGCAATCGGCAGTGGAACGGCTCACCTCCGGCGGAGGGGGTCCCAGGTGGACGGGAGCCTCCTTGGGTGATCTGTAGATTAAGGGGTCTTTTCTTCAGCGCACGCCAGAGGGTCAAACGGAAGTTTTGTTTTGTCCTTACAGAATTATTTCATATTGAGGGACATTTTTACAATGAATAAAAAAAATCCACCCTTAAGCCATAGAAAATGTTATTTTTGAGTTTGTTCTACTTGCAGCTCGCTGTCAGAAATTGAATAAACTCTCTGAAGCACAGCAGTACTGCAGGGAAATCTATTGTTACATTTTCCATTTTTACAATAAAACCTCACTTTTTTCAGATGTTATTGTCGTTTGGCTCCCTCAGACTCAGACTCTGTCCTTGCAAATTAGCAGCATTGAGATCTCCTCCGCACCGGGACAAGCGGAGAAGCCGAGTGAGGTCACGGCATTAATAGTGGCCTGGTTCTGCTGGTTGACGTGGCAGTAGATGGGCAGACCCACAGAGCTCATCCTGCGGATCAGAGCCAGAGACAGAGCCAGGAGGTGACCGGCCCTTCTGAACTCTGGTAGGGTGAAGGCCATCCTCAGCTCACACAGCTCGTCAGACAGCATCCACAACATGGGTTGGCCCTTCTCGTCCGTCACACAGTGGTTTGGCAGATGGCGGATACAGGCTCTCACGTGGTTCAGGCTCTCCTGGCTGCCTCCACAAGGCAAGTGTGTGTCAACGAGCTCTGCGTGGGACTCATCCAGAATGGAAATTGGCAGCGGCAACACCTTCCTGGTTCGGCAGAAAAGAATATGAACTGCAAAATATGAAGATGAATCAAGGAAATGCATATCATAAATTCTATAGCTGCAAAATATAAAGGAGCTGCCTGGAACTGAGGTCATGAACACATTTCAGAAACTCACTCTTGCCAGTCCATAGTCTCCGGGCTGTGGCAGATGAAGGTGTTATAACCCCCATATTCTGTAATATCAAGCCCACTGAGAGAGGCGAGTTCTTTGATGAGATGACAATGTGAGCTTGGTATACCTTTCAGAGACACAGAAGCAAAGGGATGATTTGTTTTAACTTACCTTCATCATCAACTCAGTAGTTGTACCATACAGAATACCAATCTGATGCCAGAGCTCCCCTTCTCCACATTTCAAATCTGCATATCACACTGCATGGAACTCATTAGAATACATTTTCTAGAAGGTAACGGCGGTCGAACGACTAAAAGACTTTAACTCATAGCAGAGACGCAAAGATGGTATTGTATTGTATTTAGTACAGATCAATTGTGACACCTGATCCGCTTAATAAGTATCAGTATCTGTGCCAATATTATTCCAGCATATCAGACCGGTGCGTCCTTAATCATGGCAAACAAAATTTCATATTACATAACCATCTGAATGGGAAAAAAAAACATATTGTGTAGTTGTTGCTTAGAAATACGTTGTTGTATTTGCTCTGATATTAAAACTGTGTTGCATTATATTGACTCAATAAGTTAATACCTTAATGGACAGACTGCAGTGACAAAGCATTTACTATTTGCAAGCCCAAACACAAATAGGCTTGATAATAAAAAAGGCTAAATAGTGTAACATTCCACGTTTAAGTTTAAAGAATAAGGCTGGTGATATTTTATACGTTTCTTATTGTCAACAGCTTCCATTAAAGACCATAACCAAGTTTTAATAAAAAGTATTGTATCAAAAGACTAATATATCTTAGTGACAAGTTCCTTCTGTACAATGAACAGAGCTACTGTTGTTCATTTAGAGTTGACCCCACAAACAAAAATGCTCATTAGCACACCGAGTGTGTATTAATCCATTGGTGAAAATAGTTCTCAACAAAAGCACAACTTACTCCTGTTTTAGTAACGTTTGCTAAAAAGCTACACTGCCCAGCTGTTTTAGGAAATCACTGAGCCTTTTTTTTAATTAAAGTATATATTTGTGAACTATCTGTAAAGATTTATGTCTTTGCTAGCATTTAATGGGTTTGGGTCTGAGTGCCACAGATAGGCTGGGTAACTCAAAGTACAAAGAAACAAACTCACAACCACTGCATTGTTGGTTTCCATTCTTCATTCTGCCACACTACCTCTGAATATGAGTCCATTCCTCCAGTGTACAACTCTCTCATTAAGCAGCAGACTTCTCAGACTTCCCGAGTTCTTGGTGAAGACGGCGCAGATGTCAGGAATCGTCCCGGAGCTGCTGCTGAAATGCTTCACGGGCAGATATAGACGTCAACGGGCCACTCTGGAGGAGCCTACTAGTTATCTTTGTCCCTCTGTGCCATACCTGTTTTTGACGGTAACAAATGGCAGAAGTGAATGTAGGCCAGGAGTCAACACACATCTCCAGATGACACGGATTGTTGTGGAGGATATGCAACACTCCTCCAAGAACCTGGAATGCAGAACACAATGCAGCAGGGAGGAGACCGAAATAGCGAGCTGCTAGCCATCTATGCAGATGAAAATGGCACAAATAACACTGGAAACTACATTCAGTAGAATGGCACATTTTCTATTAAACACAATATTGATTCCTGGCTCACAATTACACATATTTATGTTTCTTAAGAAAAAAAAGCAGCATTACAGTGATGGACTGTGGCAGTTCCCTGTAAAGGATATTTTTCATCAAATTGAGATCCTTGAGTGCTTTCAAGATGATCATTTTGTTTTGTTTTTCAGTGTAAACCTAGAATTTGTCCGACGTAAAGAAAAGAATGCCATTCAGCCTTGAAACTTAATATTTACAGGTGTAATTTAGCTGGTTTACAGCTTAATGGCATCTACATATACTACCACAGATAAGATGAACCCAAAGTCCAAAGTATTTATTCAAAATGTGCACATTTAACTGCAGCCAACTTAAATACATAAAATGCTGAGGAGAAATCCAGACAAAAACACAACACACAGAACAAATTTTTTTTAAGGTTTATCTTGAAATATTACTTAGGAATGCTTGAAATTGATATTCTACGTCTGTGAAGGCCTAATCAAGGCTGCAGTCTCGCTGAGTAAAAGCTGATCGGTGCGTTCTGCTTTGCCTCAACACCGCTGTAGAGAGCAAACTGGCTGTTGCTGACACCGACAGCTGACGGAGTGGCTGCTCATTCACCACAACAGAGCAGCCAGCTGTCAGAAGTTCACTCACCATAGTGTCAATCCATTATAGATCTTTTACAACTGTTTATTTCATACTGGAGGAGAAACGGATGACTCCTCGCACTTTACACGTTTCACATATCTAGCTCTGCCTCTCAAAACAGGATCTTTAAAATTATGGTGTGAAATATCAGGAGGGATACTTTAATAAAATGGAGAACAGTGTTTCCATGTCAGTGAAATAAATGATGTCTGGGATAATTCATCTTGTATCAATTCACAAATCTGAATGTTAAACAGCTTTTGCGCTTACAGTCATCTCTGTACAGCCACATTTGATCTGTTCTGCTGTTGTGTCTTTTTCACTCCACTTGGCCTCAGGAGGAATCTGCTCCGCTTTACAAAATGAGATCAACTAAGAAGCACTGGTGCAGTGAAACACACCACACACACCTACTCCAACAAAACCAGATCCCATCATTCAGTCGATCTCTGTGCCAGACTGGCTGAAGTGACCCGAGGGAGAAAGATTTTTGTGAAGTTAATTCATTGCTAGCTAGCCTCAATTACCTCCTCTGACTCTATCTTCCATTGTTAATGTCAGGTTTCCCCTGAGAATATCCTTTATAACCACATAATCATTTATGGGCACCAAAATCCTTTTATTATTTTACATCTTGTCAGATTCCCCAGAAATAAATTCTGCAATGCCGTACACCCAAAAGAGAGAGAGAAGAAAACCTCCTCAGCACGGCTTTTAAGTCTACCATTTCAAAAGACCCAGGAGTCAGTCGTCAGTCAAAGCAATTCTCCTCCTTGACTGAGGACTATTGAGAATTAGTCTGAATTGATGTGTAAACCAAGCAAGCTGCTGAGCTTGTGAATCAATGTGTCTATTATCTTTTTCTGGGCAGATCAATGGGCTGAGGAATGGGCTGCGAATGGCAAAAAAAAGGACCAAAAAAAAAAAAAAAGACTGAAACTCAGCCGATGGTCTGACTCGACTCCATTACCTGCATGTGTAAAGACTGTCCATATTTGCTATTTTTAAAAATTTCCTTCAGATGAGCATTATGTAAGCTATGTTTGTTATGGCTCATGTCTGATAAACTAATGAGGTTGGCCTGCTATGATCCCAGACACAACAAAAAAACAATCATCTATTTAGGTAAACATTTCCTATCAACTGCAAAAAAATGCTATGCGGTTTTCCCAGAGCTCAATGTGAATCATGAACATGAGAGAGTCGTGTATATACACATTCAACGAACCACAAAGATGACTCAACTCCAAACTTCTACATTCATACGATCTATGAGCCCTAACACACATTTACACACTCTGCCCTTGGCTGGGCTAACCAGAGAGAATATTAAGAAGAGTGCGGAGCCAGAGGCGATGAGGTGACAGTATAGCCAGGTAAAGCATAGGGAGGTAATCTAATAGGACATGTAAAAGTGCCCCTCCTCATGGCTTATTCATCACAGGGGATGCCATTACTGAGAATGGCGTTGGCTATGTGAGGGATATGCTGGCGGGAGCATTTTCCCCCGGTGTCACGGAGTACAGAGGAGAGAACAGATGCCGGGAGGCTCGGCAGACTGATGCAGCAGCAGCAGCACTGCATGCAGATCGTACATGCAGGGAACGAGGTTTCGCTCTCAGCTGATGGATAATTTGCATGATGCATACCTATGATTAATACCGACACTAACCGATATGGACAGCCTCATGCAGCTGATCCCCGATAGTCAGAGATGTTCCATTATACGAGCTTTGCTGCTTCAGCAATCTGTTCCAGCAGTGGCGTATCTTATAAGGGCAGATATACAAGCTAATAAGGGAGAAAAGCCTTGATATATAAAACACAGACTCTAATGGGCTTAAAATAGGGAAAGCACACACCTTGACTTAATGGATTCAGGGTTAATATGAGATACATGCAGATCTTAATTTTGCACCAGAGGATGAAAGATCACAGGGTTCAACTGGGGGCAGAACAAAGTCAGGAAAAAAAAGCCTTGCTCCTGCAGTGGGAAACAGAGAGCGCTGCACTGCTGCAGAGGCTGATACCTAAAGCACATTTATAATGAAGTCACCATTATCCATACAAAGCCCATGCAGCGCAGCGCAAATGTCATCACTGAAAGCCGGGAAGGGTACTACCAAGTGCGTTTTTTGTGAAGTAAAGACATTGCAGAAAGAGAAGCTCAACCTTATTGGCTGACTAAATGATGGATGATCTCACTCTCACAGAGCTGGGCAACGCGCAAAAGACAAATTTGGTTGGTCAAGATATTTCTATATTTTAGCGCACTGCAGAATAGCACCAGTAGAGCAGTGCACCTTGGGTAGTGAAAGGCAGGTAATAGGGATTGCAGATTAAGGACATTTCACTTCACTGAAGGGGATTTTGTACCTTTGGGAATTGTGAAACTTTGAGCAAGTGTTGAGATAGCAGCTTTTAGATGGCGACATTCACTAACCGATTGCAAGATTTTTTTTGCTCATTTGTCAAAATGCATGGCGTACTATGTGCAATAATCCTGTGGTGCGCCTTGTGTTTTGTACTTTGTTGACGTACTTGATTGATATATGATTCTTAACAATTGCTGATGGGTAAAATAAAGTAACCACGTTTTTTTGTGCATCACCAGGTGACGAACCTTTATCTAAAAATGGTGACCAAGTCTGTCATTTTCTTTAATAAACTTGACGCAGTGTCACCTTTTTTGATCTTACATGGAATTATTCTTTTTTTATCAAGACACATTTTGCAACTCATACCTGAAGAAATCCCTCTAAGAAATTAGATTTCAGACATATTGTGACAAGTTTCAAAGCACACTAGAGGAGACGGCCCCTCTGTGGACCAAACTGTTCCTCATTGAGGTTTGAGCACACTGATATCTCAAAGCAGCTTTTGCTGTAGTGTGAAAATGAATAAAAGGGGGATGAAGAGTTATATGTGCGTGGAGGGGGTCTCTCTTGTGAGGAGTCCTTTACACTGATAATTCTCTGGGGGATTGCAAGGGGGGAGGGGGGGGTTGTTGCAGAGGAGGAAAGAGAGGAGAGGAGGGCCGACTGAGGATGTGCACACGCACTGACCCTGGAGGTTGCGTTCCCCTTTAAAAGTCCCATCCCACTCAGATACGCAGAGCTCATGCAGGATCTGCTGCGGCAGTGGGGGAACACTGCTGAGCTGTGCAGTTTATGCTGCCAGCAAGCGTGCAAAGAAGAGGAGGGGGAGCGAGCGCGTACAGGAGGAGGAGGAGTGAGGAGAGAGAGAGTGCAAACAATGTCATTCTGTTCAGGAGGCAATGCTGCAGTCAACTTTGCAGCGCCATGGAAGCACATCACCAGCAACCAAGAGGCTCCGAGTGAGTGCAGAGAAGTTTTCCTCCTCTCCGCCCGGCGTCCGAGACTCATCTGTGGGTAAACATTTTTCTCTCTTGTGTTATTTACCTTTTATATTGTCTTCTTATGTGTCTTGCCTCTTTGTGTGGGATGGTACACTTCTTAAATCAGCCTTACGGGACTTGACATACGTCTGTCGGTGTGTGCATGCCTGCAGTGTTGAAGCTCCCGGCTGCTTCTGTCTCAACATTGTCAGCCTCCTCTGCACCAGTAAAAAACCAGCCAGACAGCCAGTCAGTTAGCAGTCAGGCTCCACTGCCCCCTCATCCATGTTTAACGCATGGTACAGGCTGGAAATAGCAGCCGGCGTGTCAGATAGCCGCTGGTTGAGAAGACTCTGCATTTGACACAAGGACAAATAGACTAACCAGGACGCGAAGAGTTTCCTCCACTAGAGGGGACTTCCATCTTTGCTGACTTAGCTTTTAGAAGAGTACACGTAGTCCCGGCTCCATGCTTTTTTTTGCTGGTGATTGTGGATTTGTATTTATCAGCATGTGTTAGTTGTGAATATGATAGTGGACACCGGAAAGAAGGATCTGTTGTATCAGTGGTCCTGATCTGTCGGTGTCTGAGCGCTGAAAATGGGGGAATGAGAATGAGGCTACAGTGGCCTGCATGGGACAGGGCAGCTGTGGTGCAGTCATGAAGTTGTGCTGCAGCTACTAGGACTTTCCTTCCATCCTAAAAGTGGACACCAGGACAGAGTTTTAGAGAGTTTGTTTGTAGTGAAGTGTTTGTGCATGCGTTGATTAAGTTGTTATTTGTCTCTTGGATAAAAAACAGAAATGAAAAGATCTCTCAGAGCACTCTGGGTAATATCTCTGCAGCAACTCTCTTGCTCTAAAAGTCAGTGTTGCTGCTTTTGTCTTTTATGCCATATTGCACTGTCTGCGCTCAAGTGCAACAAAAATTGTTTGTGGGCGAAAGAACTACATATTAAAGCGAGTCGGTTCTAGATGTGCTCTGAAACCCGTCTGGATGATGGATCCAGACGGATCAGCTCCCCTGTAAGCGGTCTCGGTCTGCTCTGAGTTCACCTCAGGTAACTGTGCTAAGACCTTGAAAAAGCCGGCCCTTCGTCGTCAGCTTTGTGAGGCAGAAGTCCAAAGCATCTCTCTGGCCTTTGGATTTCTCCACACTGCAACGCAGGCGAGAGGGAAAGGGGACAGAGTGATAGCGAACTGTACATTAGGTCCGCGCCACATCCGGAGCACTGACATCATTTTTGAACATCTGCAGTTCTCCTGCTCACACTTTCACTGAGGGTGGGTGCTGCACTGCCAGCAAAGGAAATTGCCGCACTCACCTGATGTTCCTTGCACCTCACTTCTGCCCTCCCCCCACCTCCCGCCCGCTCTCCTCCTCTTCCCTCCCCCTTCCTCGTCTCCAATTTCTCTACTGTAGTCTCTCTCAGAGGTACAGTTGCCCAGCACAGCGCCTCACCGGCATGCTTTGCACCTCTGTGATTCTGCCTCCTCCTCCTCCTCCCTCCTCCACTCACACCCTCTCCCCTACTGAAAAAGTATGCAGCACATGCTCTCACCATCCTCCTTGAGCAATTTGCCTGAGTGACTAGAGAAGGGGGAGAGAGAAAGAGAGAGACAGATAGAGAGAGAAAGCAAGAGCCAGTGAGCCAGCAGCAGAGCAGCAATCCTGCAGTATCCTGCAGCAGCTGAGTTCCTGCAGCCTGGCCTCTAACACCACACATGCACATAAACACAGACATGCACACAGACATGCACATCATTCTCTCTCAGACACAAACAGTCCTTTAGTCACGTGACATAGTGGTGGTAAATGAGGGAGAGCAGGCCGTCTCACTCTGGACCGGACTATGAGTTAAGAGACAGAGGAGAAAGAGACAGAGACACACAGACACACACAGACACACACACTGCTCATGAAGCTCCACAGGGAGGCATTGGAGAGATTAGTTAGTTGCCCCCCCACCCCCACCCCCCGATGGTGCATTGTCCCGTTCCAGCACTCCAGTTCCGATGATGTAATCAATGCAGCAAGCTTTGAACTTGCTGGGCTAGGGGCTCCTTCCCCTCCCCCGATTCCCCCCCCGACAAAACACAGATGCAAGTGTGAGGCCTCAGCTGCAGTCTGTGTCCCAGGTAGGAAGATGAATAAATGACACTTTTATGTGATTATTTAGCTGAAACTGCGAAAAAAATATTTCCTGTAAGTGGGCCAGCTCAATGATTGTCCATATTTCACTCTTTTTCAAAACAGTGCTTCCATAAATGAAGAAACCAACTCAGTTGGTGAAACTACTACTGGCACTTTGTCAAAAACGCTGGCGAGCAGTGCAGTGCCGCATCACTCCTTCCAATAAATTAAAGCAAGTATCTGCAGGCAGATACGCCTCTACTGCTCTCTTACAAAGTTGTACAGCTCTTTTAGTTTCTGTCAGCAGGGAAAAGAAGAACCTCCGAGCAGCAGTAAAGTGCTTTGAGTTCTTTGTGGACGTAACATCGTGGTGACTTTGCTGTTTCATTGATAAGGTCATTGGTCTGTTGACGGGCTGCAGTGGAGAGCAGCACCAGTGATGTACAGTACAGGGCTTTAGAGACGCTCAGGCAGCCTGACTGAGACCATATTGTAGCAGGTGAGTTTTGCTGAGCTGGTTCCTGCCGCTGCACCCAGAATCTGCCTAGTGATCAACTTCCACTACAGCAGTGATGAACTGGCATTACCCCTCCTCTAGTAAAAAAAACCCAGCTTGCATCAGAGCAGCTCTGCATAATTAGCACTCATGGATGGTGATGATTCTGCACATTTGATACGGTTGAATGTGTCGGTAGCTTAATAGAATGAAATGTACATTTGTATATATCTCTCTCTCTCTGATGGATCAGATAAAGGGTTATTTCTCGGCTACACTAATGAGTTGCTTTTTAATTAATATGTGCCATTAAACATCAGAGATCCAGGAAAATATGAATATTTCACAGGTTTTCCGTATCTTTGCTAATGCATTCCCTAAGATTTTCACAGCCATGTAATTCATACGGATGAGCTTCATCTGAAATTGATGTGGCCTTACCTACTGTGGTCACAAGATAATTTGATGAATCAGCAGCGTTCATCAGCATGCTGTGCCGGTGCCCAGTTACAGCTTCTGTAAACTATCAATTCTGCTGCAATAAAAAGAAAACAATACTGTGGATGTTCATTTGACGTGCATCCTTTCAGCTTACCAGTAAAGACTGAGGATTTTTGCATCAGCTAAGAACATCGTGAAGTGCTTCTTTATGATCTGTGACATGGCAAAGATGATCTGACAAGTCAGTACAATACAGCAACGTTCTTCTCTTCAAGGCTTTTTCAGTCAATTGCCCTCATCCCTCATTTCATCCCACCACCTCTGCTTTTGTAAAGAAATCTAGTTAACTACGTCACCCAGAAAATCAGTCATAATGTACCATCAAACAATAACTCCTTCATGTGTTAAAGAGCTCAAAAGTAAAAGCTGTGCATGCTAACTGATTGAAGCAGGCTGACTCATGCTGTTTTTTGTTTTTTTTCTGGGTTTCCCCCCTCTCTAATCCTCTGCTCCTCCCCCTCTGGTCTAGGAGCAGGCTCATACACCCGGTCCAGCTGTTGGTGGCGTGTTGGAACATGCCTTGACTTGTTGTACTGCCTGAGTGAAGCAGAGAGACACAGTCACAGGGAGAGAGAGAGGGGAAAAAGAGAAGAGGCTTGTGGTCAACAGTTTGTGAAGTGACCCACACAATGAGAGAGCCCTGCTGCACCTGTGGACAGACTACTGTGGATGTCAACGCCAGAGTGCACTCGCTGGAGACGAGCGAGGATGGAGGAGCTCCACGGCTGCTTCGCTGCTTGGTGAGTGTTAAAAAGTGTGTGGATAAAAGCCTCCGACAAATAATATTACAATTAAGCACTTCTGTGAATGTCTAGGTTAATTGTTATTGCAAAGCGGAGCACAGCGCTCCTTTACTTTAAAGGTAGAACTTCAGAAACACTAATTAGTGTGGGGAAATCAAAATATGCTGAAAAGGAGGCCTTCAGATCCACTTAATAAGGCCTGTAATTTGAAGTATAAATGAGAAAATGTGATCTTGGAGTACACAGCTGTAAGTGTTGATGCTAACACAATGCCATGATAACTATACAAAAGGTTACTGAATGCAGAGAAGTGTGATACGCCCAAACACACAGATACCAATCACACAGTGGCACAGTTACCTCTGCACAGACAGAGCACCACGACTCGGCCATCATTGTCTGACCACAGTCTGATCCTCACAGAGAGGGACAGCTGTTTTTGTTGTTGTTTTCTCCTCTGTTCAGACTGAAAAGCCGGTTTCCATCAGGAGACCCAGCAGCCTGCCTGTCCTTCCTGAAAAGCAGAGACCAAAGAGATAAAGACTTCAGAGCTCCTCGTGTCTCACAACTGATTTATATCTGGTTAAATACAGGAGGGGGAGACAGAGCTGATTGGAGTGTCTGCTCACAAAATTACAATGTTTGAGTCAGGAAGATTACATTTACTGTACGACACACAGAAAAGCAGATAAAGACAACCTTAACTGACCATCATCCACGTTGTCACGTGATTAGCTTGATGGTAAAAACGTGCGTACCTTTCAAAAGTCAAATACATAAATCATTTGGTGTCTTGTGTACTATTATCTGTGTATTTTACTTGTGTGTCGTCAAGACTGCATATAGTTACTGGGCAGCTTGTTGTTTACTGGTAACCAAATGAAGTGCACAAATGTGGGCAAGACTCAAAACCATATAATAAATAACACACTGCAATACTGATAAATTAATACTCATTAAACCATTTATCACCCCCCTAAAAGTTACAAAACTTTATAACAAAGGTAGAGAATAAAATAAAGGCTTTTATTACTTCTAATCATTTTCTATCAACTCAAACGCCTCCAGCGATGGATTTGAATGGTTACCTTGAAATTAACACATCTAGAAAGCTAAATCAATATATGTACTTGTGCTAAACCTCTAGAGAGGCTAAGCTCCAGCAGCAGGCATGCCATCGGTGTGCTTGTCATGTGTAGCATTGTTCAGAAACATGGCTCTACAGTAAATACTGGTGTCATTGTTAGCCATAAGATGATTAGGTTGCTGGAATGGGACTGCAGCGGGGAAGCGTGACCGTTTGAGCGTTGTTAGCTGACACTGGAACGACCAAGAAGTGCACAGCGGAGAGGAACGAGGTGGTGGAGTATAGTGTACGGGGCTGATGATGTTGGGTAGCTGGGTTAATGTGGTTTCCAGCAGATGAGGCCTGACAGCAGAGGGACCTAGCTCATTCAGGAAGTGTAGGTGGGTCTGGCGTATGGGTGTATAATATATATGTGTATATTTGAGTCTTTTCTTGTGTTACTGATGAGAATCTGTAGGTTGAACCTGTCATGAACTGTAAAAAAAAATCATTTAAAGCTAGTCTGAGTGTAATGAGGCACCTCTATGGTATAAAGTTTAACCATTTGTCAGTTAAATATCTAAAATCAGTACAATTACCAAAATGCTACTTTTAAAAACCAACCTATGCTCTGATATTTATCATCCAACAAAATAAGCCAAAGTTAATTTAACTTAGCAGTAGTGTTTTTTTGGTCATCTTAACTTAAGAATATTTCCCTATAAAATAACAATAAATCACCTATATATTATAAGTTATCAAAACTATTAATGAACCACAGCTATTTTGATCGTCAATTAACCAGTAAAGTCATTTTCCAAGTAAAAATAACACACATTACCTTGTTCCTTCTCTGCTGTGAAGATTTTCTTTCATATTATGTGAAAAAATTAAAAAGAAAGTTGGTCAGAGAAAACAAGACATTTGAAGGCATTTATTTATATTAAAAATAATAATAAGTTAAGTTAAGTTTGTTTAAACTAAAACTGGGGGAGACTCATGATAAGCCCTTTAGGCTTCTGGCCTCTCCTGCATATTAAATTATTATTTAAATCTTTTTGTTAAATGATCTGTTTTATGCGCCATTAAATATAAAGAAAAAAGAAAGGAAGACGCCATAATCATGTTGTTTCATTTGGATATCTCTCCAGGCCTCTTAACAGTATCCCGCTGCTGCATCTGCACACTTTAACTATGACTCTTGCCTATTTTAGGACTTATGAGTAATCCATTGCATGCTACTTTATATTAATATCTCTAATTAAGCCTATACCTATGTCATATTAGTACAACCAAAAAGAATACCGTAAACTAAGATTATTTAACCTGTCTTTTAACCTGGCAAACCTGAAAAGCTATATTAATAAAGTCAATATTCATCCACACCTCACACTGATATTTCCTACTACCATCATTTTTTTCAGTTTGGCCAATAGCACAAAAACATTAAGACAATATCCTCTGTCAGTAAAGCCGAACCCAGCCTGAAGCGTATTTGTGTACAGGTTAGTGAGTCGAGGCTCGTCACTGCGGCTGTTTGCTGTGTGATGCAGCGAGGCAGCCACTCATTCATTCAGCAACCAGGGTGTTGTTTTCACTGGCATTCCTCAATCCTGTATTAGGGATTACATCAAGCCCCGAGCAGGAAGGAATTCCTGAAATCATGTGTTCAGTGAGGGCAGCTTCTGGCTCGCCACAAGGAGACAAAACTGGCAAACTGAAAGCCAGTGTTGGTCAGTGGACATCACTTGTGTTTGTGTGTGTAAGGTGAGGACAGACATAAATATTTAGTGTTAGCATCAGCCCCAGGGCATCCAAAATCATGTATTTTAGTATCTAAATTAATTTGTTTACATCAAATAGGGTTAAAATGTTCTAACCATCCATAAAGCGAGGAATTTCCAGTTATACAACCATAAATGCGTCATAAAATGCACCCAAAGTAGACATGGAGAGCTACAAATAGCATTGCTGCTGGATTTGAACAGTAAAGATACTCCAGATAGAGGACGTTCATCCACCTGTATGCATTCCAAACATCCCTCCCGACACCTCTCGATCCTTCATAGCGCCCTCTGTTCCTTCATTTGCTCGTGACTGCAGATTGTTCATAGTATCCATGTTGTCCTGTCAGCAAAGCAGAGTCCACAGGGAGAGGACAGTATGGAGTGGTCAGCTGGCCCGAAATAGCGCTGCAGTAAGCAAACACAACTGATAGCAAACAGGATCAGAGTCCCTGAGGTACATCAACACACAGGTACTTGCATTATATGGTACTCGTGTGAACAGATAGCCACACACACACAAATAGATGAGGGCTAAATCAAACAGAGCTTTTTGTTGCAAAGTCATGAGTCATGGCAAGTCTATTCTTAGTGTGTGTGTGTGTGTGTGTGTGTGTGTGTGTGTGTGTGTGTGTGTGTGTGTGTGTGGGGGGGGGGGGGGGGGGTTGTGTTTGTCCAAGTTGTTGTGCACTTAAAGTGATGCTGCGTAAAAGCCTAGAGGAGTATCAAGAATCTGTTTGGGAACTGGCTTTGGGTCACTTTGGGCGGCGGAGCGTAGACTTATCAATGCATCGCAGTTATATAAAACGGAGTTAGGCCGGGGAGTGCCTCTTTAAATCTTAATGCATAATTCCCAAAAAGAAACTGATATTCATTTTGATTTTACTTTAAAATGTATTAGGTCAATTTAGGACCAATTGTTATTGTTTTTTTCCTACTTCTCTTATAGAGCTTCAAACACTTGGCAAAGGACGACACCACACCCCCGGGGCTTTTAGTGTGAGGCCATTGCCTTCCAACAACCGATGCCACCAGGAAGCTGGGCATGAAAAGTGTGAGAGCGCCGGTAGTGCCAGACTCACGGGTGGAAGGTGTACGGCAAAATACCAGTCAGGGTCCTGCTGGGGAGGGACAGACGGTTGGATGCGGCTGCTGTGGGTGTTTCTCTGGCAGTGTCTTAGCTGGTTGTTGTGAGGAGTGAGAACGAAGCAATCAGCAAGTATACTGCCGCAGAAATTCTTCGCACTAAGAGGCCCTGGGATCAAGAGCCATCGCAAGAGGGAGGACAAAAAAACGTGAATCAGCATTGTGGCCGACACGGAGCCTGCTGCTACTGTAAGTTTGTACACGTGTGATGACACTGCAGGAATAAACCGAGGAGCTGATACATAATTAACTGAGGATAGATCACCCGAGCGCATGGCCTTTTTTTGTTTACAGCATCTACAATATTTACAATTGGATCAAAGCTCAAACTTCTACTTGTAGGTTCACAGTCCTCTGCTGCCATCTTGTGACAGAAATCAACATTTCAACATATCTTTTTGTTCATTGAACACTGCAGCAATCTGTAAAACCATTGAGACAATCGGAAATCTTTCATTCATAACACATGGCTCGGCTTACCATGATTCCTACTTTTCAGTTGTAAATGCATGTTGTTTTTGTCACCAAATATAATTCTGCTGCATGAATTGTAAGTACTCTTTGTGGTTCCAACCTTATACATTAAAAAAGTAGTAAATAAAAGTGACATAACTATTAATTAATTGGTGTGGTTTTGTTTTCAGAGTACACATGCACTTTTGTAATTATGTAGAAATATTGTTATGTAAACACTTTGCGCTGTGTGAAAGCAGCACTTTGAGACCCTTGAAACATAATGTTGCCATGTGTACAGAGGAGCCCTAATGAGTGCAGATGAGGCAGAAGGGCCTATAAGCCAGGTGCACACTAATTTAGCTTTTCACAGACACACACAGTAAGCGCAGACGCAGCTGAATGTACAGTGTGCTCCTGATTTCAGCTCCGAAATACAGCTTTTGTCTACAGAATCACAGAATCTTGAGTTGATGAATTGTTCAAACTTGATGGAAAGTATTGTGCATTGTAAAACTCTTTGTTGGTCATGTGTAATGATGATAATGCAGATGTGCTGGCTGCAGACTGAAAGAAAAAGACACCACTGCATTGCTGCAAACCCAAAAGGAGCTTGCAGTTTGTTTGTTGTTGTTTTTTTGGGGGGGGGGGCTGCCGCAATTCAGAAGCAATAAAATCCTGCTCTCACACAAGGTCGCTGCTCTATGGATTTAAATCAGTGTCTCCACTTCAACTCTTTTCTTCAATTACAAGTCCGACAAAGATTTAACAGCTGCTTGACACAAAGCACGGCAGACATAACTCATTAATCAAAAATGTGTACTTTATTATGGGGGGGGCTGTGATCCCAAAGAACTGCTTGACATTTACTTTGAGGTAAAAGGTGACCACCAGCAGCACATTGTAATTAAATTTGTATAATAACTTAATTCCAAAAGTCTTTTACTGCCCAGAGTGCTGAGACGGTCTCTGTTCACCGAGGGGGACGGTCTCAGGTATTCTTGGAAAGCGTTCCTGTTGGATGAGTAATGCAGTGTGTTATTGTGGACTTTTCCAAAAATGTCAGTTAGGATTCAGTCAGTTCAGTGAACAATAGAGCACAGGGCTGGGGAATATTGAGAATTCATATGTTCTGAGGAGCACCTTAATATTAAATAGTAATTAGTGCTAAAACGATCAGTCAATTAATTCATTTTTCAATCAACAGAAAAATAAATAGTAACAATTTCGATACTCTATAAATCATTCCAGGTCCTCAAACTGGGGGATTTGTCGTTTTAGTTCTGTGTAACTAAATACTTATTGCTTGCATTAAAATTGACTGACGTGTTGCTCGACTCAGAGTCTCAGATGAGGGATTGGCATGGTGACGTCGTGGAAGTATCGATGTATGACTAAGAGGATACTAATACTTTGATTGGTCAGAACAAAACAAGTTATTTTAAAGACATTACCTTGGGTTCTCAGAAATTGTGACGGGCCTTTTTCTGTATTATCAAGATGTTTTTTGCGACATACAATAATCCAGTTAACACAAAAATTAATTGAAAGATTTATTGAAAAGGAAAATAATCATTATATTTTTTGGGATGCCTATTGATGCTGTTATACATTTACACACGAGAATATACATCCTGACATTATCAAAAACAAAATCTCTTTCCAGTTTTCCATTCTGCAGCTAGGATTTTACTGAAAATAATAATAATATCAATAATAATAACTTTAAATGTATTAATGAATTCAAGGCTTGCGCAAATGTGCTTTTTAATGATTTACGGTCTTAGCTTATCTTAACTGATAAACTCTTTTCTGTTTTTACAATTGTAAGTTATTTCTTTTAAACGCTTGTTTTATTACCTTGCGCTTTGTAAAGCACTTATACTGTAATGACAAGCTTTAATATGGAGTGTGACATTTGTTATAAATAAAGCTTAATGAGCTCTCGTTCATTTTCAATGTAAAATTTAAATATTTAGCAGTATTCTATACTTGACTACTAAATTACCCGATAGTGTTCTGTGTTTAGCAAGCTTGAAGTGAAATATTTTTATTTTTTTTATGCCTGGAGTGGGAAAAAATTACAAATTGTCATCTGGTTTTATGAGACAAATTTGAGTCATCGCTTTAGGGTTACACAAGTAAAGAGCATCTGAGCCATAAATAGACCGATGTGAGCCCAATACCAGCTGACTGACTTCTGCTTCGGAGTTCCGGTTGGTGCAGCGAGGAGTAAGAAGAGAGCAGGCGGGGAGGGAGGGGTTAAACACGGGAGGAAAAGTTTGTTTGGACAAAGTTTATTTTAAGTCATTTAGCTCGATTCGCCCGGCTTTAAATGCGGAGAGACTATGGTAGTTAACAACACGTACAACGTGATAGGCTAGACTGAATGTCTGCAAACATTCCTGCACGTTTGACATCGATCTAATCTAAACGATGGCAGAGGGAAACCAGACAGTTGTGTACTTGTCTGAGCAGGTGGTCGTGTTGTGTTCGTGCGCGCTGTCCTTTGTGGGCTCCTCGCTGATCATCCTCACCTACATTGTGTGGGCAGACTTGAGGACGACTCCGAGGAGACTGCTGGTCTACCTCTCGGTGTCTGACTGGCTGTCCGCCGTCTCCTACGCCTTCGGAGTCTGGAGGGTCTTCCACACCGACTCGGTGGACTGCGTCGTCCAAGGAGCCATATCAACTTTCGCCAACACCAGCTCGTTTTTCTGGACGGTGGCCATCGCTGTTTACCTGTACGTTGTTATCGTCAGAGCCAGCCAGAGAGTCGCTGACAGCCTGGTGTGGTTCTTCCACATTGTCAGGTTAGTAAGTCACGTTGAGTTTATGTGGCTCAAGTTGGATGCTGCCGAACCTGTACCGTGAAGCATCATGGGATAGTAAATTGGTGCCCACTGCACACGGCGTAGGCTCGCTTAACACAGAAGCAGCATCGTGTTATTAAGTTTGGACAGAGTACATAAGTTGATTTTAGGTTAGTTTATGTTTTATACTTTTAAACGTTATGTTCATAAAACAACTGATGCACAAACTAACTTGGTATTTGTCAGTTTAACCTGATCTTAACCGTCTCTCAGCTGATTTTACCATCACAACCAGAGTCTCCAAAGCTCCCCACTTTGTTTATCTGCTGTGGCAATAAGTCAGACAACCAACGTGAAGGATATTTAAATTGTATTTCCTCTCTGGTTCATAATGATTAATTTATCTAATTTGCTTAACCTGGGCTTGAATAAGCATGTTAGCTCTGAGGTGTCTTTGTAAAGTGGCCTTGACCAGTTTTTTCATAACACTAGGCTAGTGCATTTGTACAAGAAAGCAATTCAAAGAGCTTTATATGAGACTTAAAAGGCATTAAGACAAGATCTAAAACACCACAACACATTGTAAAAAGAGATATAGTATTCAAAAAGAGTTAAATGAAATAGAAGTGTAAAACAGAAGATAAATTGAGTAAAACAGAATACACTTTTCAGTGCAATCACACTGAGAAATATGGATGGATCCCAAATTGAATCTAATAAAGGCCAATTTAAAAGATAAGCTAGTACCTCCTTTTTTTGTTTCTTTTTTTCAGCAGATATAAGATGCGTAGAAACTACGACGCTTCCCCATGATTTTTACAATCTAGCGTACTCTTTCTAGTTTCTCAAGATTACCAACCCTGCCTTTCAGCATTTTAGATAAATTGGGGAAATTCACTCCCGGAAATAACCCCAGAGATTTCTTTAATAGGCACCGAAATGTAGACCATAACAACATATTTAGTTAGTTTCTGTTATGTTTAAACAGACTAGATTGCCAAAATGATTAGAATCTATAATAAAATTATGCCTAGTTTAGCAAACCACTTGCTTTATTATAATCTAGACTTTACTTTGAATGCTTCGCTGTGGTGTAGCGCTGTACAATTGATCTATTTTTGGACACAAGAACATTTTCACCCCTGAGTACGCCTCAATGCGGTGTTTGTGGTTGTCATCCTAATTTTTCTTATGTGAAGTTCAATTGAAGATCACACAACAAAGCCATTCATCTAGGCTTGCATACATACAACACACACACACACACACACACACACACACACACACACACACACACACATCATATTCTTTTAAATTGGTGTTTTAAGATGAGAAGTAATGCTTCGGGTGGTAACATTGGTTGTTAAAGTGATTTTTATGATGCACAAAGCTCAAGCAACATGACTGGTATGACTCTGCAGAGTGCACCATGTAACACACACCAGCCTTAAGCGAAAGATAATCTATCACATGGTGTCACATGTCTTTGCAACATTTGTGGATGTTTAACCCTCCAAACATCTATGTACAAACGTTGTGTAGATGTTTAAAGATAGGAAGTTGACCTTTTCAAGTTATGCTTAATCTTCTTAACCCTCCGTGTTTTGTGGTCTAGCTGGGGTGTCCCTCTGGCCATCACTGTTGCCGCCGTGTGCCTGAACAAGATTGGCTACGACGCATCAGAGGTGTCGGTGGGCTGGTGCTGGGTCAGCATCCACGCTCCTGACCGGGTCCTGTGGATGCTGCTGACTGGAAAGATCTGGGAGTTCTTGGCTTACCTCACCCTGCCCGTCCTCTACATCCTGATCAAGAGGCACATCCACATAGCGGTGAGGATACCTGCTAGCTACATGCTTTTTCTATGTAGCTGCAGATTACATTCACCGCTCTTATGACACCCAATTGCAAAGGCATGAACAGTGGAATCTAATAAAAACAACCACTCACAGATTGAAAATATTGAATTGTATTGATATCAAATAAACTATATTAAATATGTATACAAATATAATATATTCAAAACTAGAAAGCAATGAGGGAGCGCATACTTCAGCCATAGCTGCTCCCTTAATTTGTTTTAAGAAACAGAAATAGAAAATATTTAGAATTTTTAAATCTTCATCTGGATTCGGATCACCAGCAAAATACACAAAAAGATAATAATGGCAGGCACATGCCATTTTATTTCATTCATGAAAGTGCAGTACAAATGAACAAAACATTTTCTTCCCAATGATAAGAATTCACCTACAAAGGGTGACCTGTGGCCTCCAAATTGTCTGTTTTTGAAGACTTCCAGCTAACAAAGAGATCATAAAAACAGACGGAATAAGAGACACAACTTCTTGTTTTTAAGTTGCCTCAAGAAGCTATTGTGTTATAAAGAAATCCTCGGCTATCCTCGACACATCTCTTTCAGTTTCTGCTTCGTGTATCAAAATATAATTATTTTTTTCTTTTTGCTATTCTGAAATCTGGTCTCTCTCTGTGTGTGTGACTCAGCATGCTGCCCTGTCTGAGTACCGTCCCATCTTGGCCAACAGGCCTCCGTCCCACTCCTTCTCCTCCATGGCTGATATGAAGCTCACCCTCATTCCCATCATCTTCATCGTCCTGCGCATTTGGAGCACAGTGCGCTTCATACTGCTGCTAGCCGGCTCTCAAGCCAGACTGAACCCAGTGCTGGTCACGCTACATGTGAGTTTAAAGTTTCTTTGAAACCAATCATGTCCAATAGAGACAATGTCTTCTCATTCTCTTTAATCTCAATTTCTAACCTACAATGTATCTTTTCTGTTAATACTCATCGCCCTTTAGCTGTTTTGTGTGTATGACAGCACACATGTGTGGGTTGTTCATGTGCTGTTAAACTTGTGATGATGTGATTGCATACTGTCAAGTCTGTGAATCATCACATATTCATCATAAAAGTTCCTCTGTTAACTGATGATGTTTGGACATCTAAAAAGTAGCATTAATAACTTTTCACCATGTATTCACCTTTCTTTATATATAATAAAAGTTTACATAAAACCTTTTATGATGTAATACTTTCCTGAACAGTTTTATTACATCATATTGTCACTGTAAAATATTTAATTTCATATAATAATACAATAGTTCATAATAAATTGTGTTGTTGTATTAGTCAATTAAAACAGTAAAATAAAACACTCTCATGACAGTCATTATCTCTTTGTCCGATAATAAAATGAAACGGTTTTGTCACATTTTCAACCCATTAAAGTAATAATCTATAACTACTACACTCCCCTTAAAGGCTTTTGTTTGGGCCCAACAGGGAATTGGCAACACCTCGCAGGGAGCAGCCAACTGCATCATGTTTGTGTTGCTTACTCGGCCAATCCGCACACGCCTCTGCGCCACGCTCTGCTGCTGCTCCTCCAAGTGTCGAGCAGGCGAGCAGCCCTCGCATGGCGGCCCCCACAGGCTGCTGCCTGGACAGGACACCTCCACACAGAGGGAGGAGGACAGCGCCAGTCGAGTCGGGGTCGATCGATGATATTTGGTGGATGAGAAGACAAACAAAGGCGGAGAGTGCGGTGGAGGCCTCTGCTTCACATTGAACCTCATTACAGCAAAGTGGCTGCAAAGCAGGTTGGAGATTCTGCAGGTGCATGCACATCTGTGTCACAAGAAAAGTCACATGTCTGCACTTTTGGTAATGAGGGTGATACTGCCTGGCTGTGCACCAACATTTGGTGAAGGATTGTTGCATATACTGAATATGCACAAGAATATTGCGGTGTCATAGATGTGCTGTACATCAAACTTTAAAAGGCCATTACACTTTAAGTTGTTAATTTGCAAATGTTTTGTGATTGCATTTTAAACATCTGTACACTCCGTGAAAGACAGGTTAGCAGCTTTATTCATCATGTACTGTGTCGATTCACTTACATTCTGGTGTTATCACTGTGAAATTAATGAATATTCAGTTTTTATTTTGTTCCACTGAGTATTCAAGTATTGTATTTATGGGGAAAATAATTACCCACATTTTGGTGTCTGTACAGCATTCTCACTTTAAGTGATAAACACAATTGTCCTTGATACTGAACTTTCACCGAAAGCTTTAAGTGAGAACCCACCCATAATCGTATCTTTTGACTATCAAAGTCTGTTGGCTTGAAAGATGTTATGAAAAGTTTGTGTTCAGCTCTCAGCTCAGTTCTGCAAGTGTGTTTTGAGAAGGTTTAATGAATGTTTATTAAGTGAAAACCTCTCACCATGAACTCAAGCTGTTGGAGAGGAAACTGCAAGCTTTATACAGCTTACAGCTACCTTTTTGTTTGTTTACATTTTTAGTAAATTATCCCTTTTTAATGTTCCGCAATGTAACTTCAATTCCCAAAAGAAATTCAAAAAAATCAAATTCCTACTTTTGTCCACTATAACTTTGGGTATGTTTAACAGATTTGTGTGCAAGGTACTTGATTATATCTGATCGTCTCTTAAAAGAAAAGTAAATTACATGATACGAGCACAGTTTTCTCTCCGTGTATAATTCACTTAAACACATACACATTAAAGGTTAAAAATCTAAAAACATTCTCCTATGATGCTCCTATCCAGTATTCACACCCTTGATATCAGATTTCAATCGTTGCCTAACTTCATAGTTACAACATTTTTCAGAAGATTAGTTGCATAACCCCATCAGTGTTTGACGTGTTGCCAAAATGAACTCGTCATTGTGGTCAGTGTGTGTGATCTATCATCACATGCCATCCTTCCTCCTTGAAACCTGAGCCTTCCCTGTGAGCCTCACTTCTCCTTTGACCCCTGCTGTTGTTGGCTCCCGTTTCCCCAACTGAGCAGCAGGCCCAACGCATACCAACCAGGGTGGGAACCCACTGAACCCCACGGGGCTCGTGGGACCGACTTGGCTCTCAACCACAGTGCCACTTCTCATGGTTCCTTCAGCTCTTTGAAATATTGTTTAAAATCCATTGAGTTGTAATGAGCCTGTCTCAGAGATGATGAGCTACAATGAAATTAGATTTATACTGTGGGATTGTTGAGGAAGGTGAGGAAGGAGAAATTCCTCCTTGTTGACAGACAATTTTCTTTTATCCTCAAGTGATTGTTTGTTTGACTCTCACAAAGGGCAAGCCCTTGTTTGGTTTGTGAAGGTGGCATCACAGAAACTGGATTAATATATCTTGCATGGTCTCTGTTTGATGGATTAGGCAATGCAGAAGTGGGTGATTTTATTGTAATAAGCCTTTACGTCAGGTCAGGCAGACATTTCATGACACTAAAACAACACTGTGCTCGTATGAGGGCAGTTAGTTCTCACACATTATTTCCAGAACATGGAGACATTATGCTGTTTATACTAGAAATATATTAAAAACATAAATACACAGTTGTTTATGAGAAAAGGAGTTTTTCTTCAATCTAATTCTATCTGTGGTCTGAAGTTATGTGAAACAGTGCAGAGGTTGTTCTCTCAGGACCATCAGTAACACTGACAGAGCACTGGATACCAGGTCTGGGAAAACGGGAGGAAGTGAATGCTGTTTATGCTGATGACATCTAAAACTGCTGGTGAAATGTTTTTTTTGTCCTTGAGGACCGCAGACGATTGACACTTACTGTATTTCCTGCCGGAATGAATCCATTGTGTCGGTTGTGAGATTTGGCTGACATTGAAGTAACTGGAGCTGGTGGAAACACTTAAGGAAGGGGGTTTAAGCTCTCTCCCCCGCTGGCTCTCTGCCCACTTAATTAATTAAGTTAAAGAGTACCAGAGGGCCGTACTACACTGCATGGGGTGACCATTCACCAGTCACGATAATGGAAGTAATTTTTTATTTTTTTTTTACATCACAGGCTGTTCATTTGGCTGCGTTAGTGGTTCTTGGAGCCAATTCTCAAACACACTGTCCACCAAAGGTAATGGGCAATAATTAAGAGCTGCAACAGTGTATTTAGATTAGAAATGACAGAACAATGTTCACACATGTAGTAGAAAACCTCAGAAACTCTAGATACACAAAGCCAGAGGTTACTGGTTGGTGTCAGTGGGTGAATAATTAGGCTGAAAGATATTAATATCTTATAGTGGAACTAAACTTTGCACCTTACATATGACATGTCTTTCTTCTTCTTCTTCTTCTTCTTCTTCTTCTTCTTCTTCTTCTTTGAATGTTAAGATGCAACCAATCTTTAGCACCCCCAACCGTTAACTGCTAAAATTGCAACCACTTCACATAATCAACCTTTACTTGGCCCAATACTGCGGTATAAAAAAACTGGATATAATCACTGTTCTTTATAATGTTGCTGGTAGACCTCTCTGTTAACAAGCTGTTATAAGCACAATTTACATGCAGAAAAGTCTGTTGGGTCTTCTAAGTATCATATATATTATATATAAAAAAGAAATTAAACCACTCTGTTGTTTCAGTTAAAGTCTCACAGCTCATCCTGCTTCACTTAACACTTCATCCTCAGCAAATTTTGCTCTCTGCATACATAGTTCTAACCTCTAATTATTCCTGTTTCCCACCAGCATTATTTACTCGCACACACATTTTATTAGCCTTGTTTTTGCAATGAGGCTTCCCTGAAGCAAAGAACATCCAGCTTTAAGAGCAAACAGCCTCAGGGCCGTCGTATTGACAAACACACTCAGCTTCAGAGATAAGAGGCATTGCAGCACATGACGAATTGAAGACAATGTAAACATAGAAAGAGATTGTCAGGTGTGGTGTTGCTGCAGAAAATTCATATATTCAGTAATCAGTGTTAGATGAGTTGTCTTCATCGTGAGAATGGATAAATCCCTCAAATTGTACAAGGATCAAGTCCATCTGTTTGTGATTTCAGCATTGTGTCGTCATTCTGTAATAACATCTTTCCTGTAATCCAGCCTGCAGGTTGGCATGTCTTTATCATTTTGATGATAACATAACTCCATAACGACAGCTGTAGATGTCATCAATTGAACCAATTTAGTTGAGAGTGCAGTGCAATAAAAGTATCAGATACTAGCATTCAGCCCAGGGCAGGATTAAATATCTTGAATGAATTGAATACAAAACTTCCTGAACCTGAGGGCACAGTCTGCAACCGGAAAACGATAACTGTAGCCAAGCCGTAAACCGCTGATACGCTCTCTGATCTGGTGTCCAAAGGGCAGACGGCATGCAGTGGTGCCGTAATAACAAAGTGTGCACTTATCATTAAGTCCAAACACAACCATGGCGGAGAATGAGTCGGGAAAGCCTGTGGAGCGGAGAGGGGTGAGTGACACACACACAGGTGTGATTATCACTACCTTCACGTCGCCGTTTGTTTGGTCTGAAAATGTAGCGTGATCGTGATGGATGATGTTTGTGTTGTAAAAAGAGGCTTCACATAGTGTGCCGATGTCCCCCCGACAGAGATTAACTGTGGTGCTGGTGTTGGCAACGCTCATCTCTGCATTTGGTTCGTCTTTCCAGTACGGTTATAATGTGGCTGTCATCAACTCTCCGTCACCGGTAACCCAAGCAAAGAAACACAAGCTTTACTGTAACATGCTATAGAGGCCTGTGTCACTCACATGTTGATGTGCTTCTATCAGTATTGTCCTGCTCTCTTCAGTTCATGCAGCAGTTCTATAACACCACCTACCTGGAGCGTTACGGCAGGCCGATGGAGGAGAACCTCCTAACTCTGCTGTGGTCTCTCTCTGTGTCCATGTACCCGCTAGGAGGCTTCTTTGGCTCCCTGATGGTGGCCCCTCTGGTCAACAAACTAGGGAGGTAACATGTCACGTGTACCATGCACTATAAGAGGTGTATACTTGGTTGGTCTGACATGACTTTAACTGCATCGACCCTACGACAGGAAGGGCACCCTCCTCTTCAACAACATCTTCTCCATCGTCCCTGCTGTGATGATGGGAGTCAGTGAGATTGCCAAGTCCTATGAGATCATCATTGTGGCTAGGTTTATAGTGGGCATCTGTGCAGGTCAGTTATGATGTACTGTTCAAGCGATCAGGATTCATACATATCACAAGTCATTCTCGTGTATCTTAAGTTCCCTGTCTGCAGGTCTCTCATCAAACGTGGTTCCCATGTATCTGGGAGAACTCGCTCCCAAAAACCTGAGGGGAGCCCTTGGCATCATCCCACAGCTCTTCATCACCATTGGCATCCTCAGTGCACAAGTGCTGGGTATCAGACACATACTGGGCAGCAGCACAGGTACATGATTGGCCTTCATTCATCACAATCCTTGACAGCTGATTTGGGGGGACTCAGGACTGTGCCCTCTGTCTCCAGGTTGGACCCTCATGCTGGGTATTACCGGCATCCCTGCCCTGATAGAGCTCCTGCTGCTGCCCTTCTTCCCAGAGAGCCCCAGGTACATGCTCATCCAGAGAGGAGACGAGAAGACGGCAAAGAAGGCGCTACAGCGTCTGCGTGGCAGCGAAGACGTGGATGCAGAGCTTTCCGAGATGCGTCTGGAGGACCAGTCGGAGAAGGCCGAGGGACACCTGTCGGTGCTCAGCCTGCTGTCCCAGCGCTCCCTACGCTGGCAGCTGGTCTCCATCATCGTCATGAACATGGGCCAGCAGCTGTCGGGGGTCAACGCGGTGAGCCTGGCCTCCTTCTTGTGTTTTAACTCTGTTCTCCAACTCTTGGCTAATTATTTAATCATGACACATCTCTCTCCCCCGTCAGATCTACTACTATGCAGATAGCATATATGCCACTGCAGGAGTCAAGCAGAATGATATCCAGTACGTCACTGTGGGAACGGGTGCAGTGAATGTCTTCATGACCATAGCTGCTGTAGGTACCCTGTCAATATCTGCAGTATGTTGTTTGATCATGTCAGCAGGAGACGATCACCCTGAACAGTTAGTTTGTTTCACCAGGTCTTCATTGTGGAGGCCTTGGGACGACGGTTGCTGCTCCTCTGTGGATTTGGGATCTGCTGTGCAGCCTGTGTGCTGCTCACTGTAGCACTCACCTTCCAGGTACCATGTGAAAGCTTCAGTGTCTCAAACATGTTACTCTGCTGTCCTCTAGTGGTTTAGCATATTAAAGAAATCTGTTGTTTCATGTCAAGAGTGTCTCAACCTGGAGGTCAGAAGATTTGTTAGGGAGACTGAGTCATGGGTGATTTTTAAGACAGCTGACACATTCGTTGTTGCTGTGGCTCACATTGTATTTGAAACAATGACAATGGGATGAAAGTGCAGACATCTAACTACAAAGCAAGAAATGTCTGTCTGTCTGTCTGTCTGTGTGTGTGTGTGTGTGTGTGTGTGTGTGTGTGTGTGTGTGTGTGTGTGTGTGTGTGTGTGTGTGTGTATCTTTGCATATGTCAAGATGAACCGTTTATCCAATCTATTTCACTTTTGTCATGTGGACCCAAAGGAGTGCCGTGTTAAATTAGGTGCAATTTGGAAACTTTATACGTTGAATATTAAAAAATGTTGAATTAAAAAATGGGGGCGGGGCTTCAGGGAGTAAACTGCACTAGTTTACCTTTAATTCAAGTAGGAATTAGAAGTAGAAAAAAATAAAATAAAGTGTAGTAGATATCAACACGCAGTTGGCTTAGGTTAGAATAAAGGGGAAACAGCGAGCCTAGTGCTGTACAAAGGTAATAAAATTGGCTCAGCAATTAACGTAATGTCTCTTTTGTTTAATACGTACTACAAATAGAATAGAAAAATGACAACTTGTGTTTATGAGTTAGACTATTTTGTGCCCAGTGGAGTATGGTAGTTATGACAGGCCCCAGTTCCTTACTGCCTCTTTAACCTTATAACATCATATCCATTTAATTTGGGTTTAAGTAACATTTAATGCTGGACTTTGGCTGATGTGAGGGGTCAATATTTGTTTGGTTAATTTTGTGCCAAACTGTATATAGTTTCTAAGTTTCCTAGCCGTAATTACAACTTGGATGTTGACATGAACATTATTTACAAGTTGGAAACCTATAACTATGACAGCTCCGATACAATATGAATGCAGCATAAGAAGAAGGTGTATATACTGGGGAGCTGATGGAGGAATTGGGAGCAGATGTGCACGTGTGTGTGGAGATCTGGTGATGGTGAAAGAAAACCTGGGAGGTACACGAAAAAGTAGTGATTGATAGAATGGCGTTGAAAGTAACAACAACAAAAAAGCTGTCGTGATGAACCAGCGCTTTCAAACTGAAAGTAAGCACTTTAACCTTGTGGTCCAGTGTGCTGGTTTACAAAGCCAAAACAACCGGAAATGCGTCACTGTACTACAATTTTCATTGGACGTTAATTTTAATATATTATACATTTAGTGCTTGGTCTGGAAAATAAATGTGATGACTTGACATCTATATTTGCTGGGGTCATGAGAACTTTGAGACATAAAAACAGAGTCGCCCACCACTAAAGTATGAGAAAACACTGGCCAACCACAATACCAGGGCTGCCCCCCTGTAACCCTGTAATCTCACCTGGATCTAACATCTTTAGGCAGACAGCACTTTCAACAGAACAGTAGGTTTCAATCTTCCCACACAGTGCAGCCATTACGGAGATTTTGTTACATGTTTGTTACTGTTTGAAAGCATCAGCATGTCAGGTGATTGATAACAGCAGCTGTTGTTTTATGTTGACAGGAGAGCGTGACATGGATGCCCTATATCAGCATCACCTGTGTCATCATCTACGTCGTAGGACACGCCATAGGACCCAGTGAGTCTGACCCCGCCAGTGGTTATTTACACCCACACTGATTACAACAGAGTGCTCCATTAGTTGAAGTGTTGTTTGGATGTGCCCAGACATGTAATAATATATGTTGCAAATCTTCACTTGGTTGTCTGAGACATGAGCATCCTCACTGTGATCCTGAAGAGTAATGATGTGTCTCGAATGTGTTTTGGTTGTGGTTAACCACATCTGTGCTCCACAGGTCCCATTCCTTATGTGGTGACCACTGAGATGTTCAGGCAGTCGGCCAGGCCCGCTGCCTTCATGGTCGCAGGCTCCGTCCACTGGCTCTCCAACTTCACTGTTGGCCTCATCTTCCCCTTCCTAGAGGTCAGTTTCACAATTTCTAAGAACTCTTACATTGGGGGAATGAAAGATTATTATTTTGAAATGTAATTAGCTACAGATGTTTTTTAAGTGTAAACAGCAAGGCAATTCAAGTCACATCCTGACATGATCATTTCTACTTTATTTTGAGTTACTTCTGCATGCAGACTTTAAATTTAACCCAATAAAAGAAAGTTTAAATTCCTCAACACTCCTAGCACTAGACGGTCAAGCATTGAGCTCACACTATGAAACAATCTCATTGTCACACAGACTGCAACAACCAATTGAACAAGATACAAATATCTGAGACAAATACACCATCAATAATTGAAAACAAGACCTTCAACGTTGTAATGGGCAGAGAATAGGACCTAGAGAGAAGTATCGTTTAGGATTATGCCTCTTTTCAAAGAAGCACTTGTGTCATATCGAAAGGATGCCCTCGAAAAGGCTTCATCATGGTTTTCTTTTTTTTTTGTAAAATAGTCAGTAGCAATCTTTAACAAAATAATATGCTTATTCTACCTTACATTTTTTATTAATAAACTATTAAAAACTAATACATTATATTGATATTTTTATAAATTCCTTTGGTATTTTTCTCATACACATATATGCATTGATATGCGTTGGATAATTTGTACGAGGATGTTGTCTTCAGTCAAGTTTCTATTTGATCATGTGACAAAATTATGCCATTTATGGTAGCTAGTCCAGACACAAAATCTGTCAAGCCTAACAAGCTGAGCACATCTGCAAGCCGAGCGATCAGTCATGCCTTTCAAACAGTAAAAGAAACAGTAAGTTAGGACCTGTCATAATAGTGTGAGCTGGGGCTCGTCGTAACTACCTTACACCGCTGGGCACACTGCTCTCGGCCACAAAGGAGCCTAACTAATAACCATGAATTGTACATTTTTAGATTTATTTTAAGTATTAAACAAAAGAGATATTACATGTTTATTGTTGAGTTTTATGGTGCAAATTGGCCAATTGTGTTCCCTTTGTACAGAGCCAGGCTAGCTGTTTCCTCTTTGTCTATGCTGAGCTAAGCTAACTGTGTGCTGGCTGTTCCCTAATATTTATTGGACATTATCATATTGTCTAACCATTTCTTGAAAATGGTAATAGAAATGACTGAATAGGCAATGCAATATATGTCATTTGATCAACAAAAGAAGTTTAAGTGGGAGGGAGAGGAGTTGGCCAACAACCAATCCAAGTCTCATATCCAAACTAGAAATGCTTTTCGTAAAGAAAACCTAATCATACTTCATTAGAAATGCATTTCAACAAACAATAGAATTTTTATAATCAATCCATATTTTTAATATTATCCTCTTTGTAAACACATTACAAAGATTGAAATGTACTTTTCAGTGTTCCATTGTTACTACACTTGGATAAAGACACTAGAAGGCTGTTTTCACATTTATCTTATGAAGTTTTTCTACACTTGGACGTACAAGTATGATTTTGTGACATCACAGCTTGTTGACAGCCCAATCATGGTTCAATACTCATGTGTGATTTTAGCAGAAGTAGCATTTGTCCCTGTTTATTAGGAGCACTCTCGTCAGCGTGTCTTTTCCAATGAACTGAGTGTTGAAATCTTCGGGATAAACACAACCATTTTGCGGCATGTTTACTTCATATCAAGACTTCATCTTCAAACCACAACACAAACAAGGAAGGAATTTGTTTGAGTAACAGAAACCAAAAAAACAGCATTCCAACAAAAGTAGCGTGCAAATCACACTTCCTCTCACCTGTTTATGTCCAACCAACTGTTTCTGGCAAACATATTTACACCATTTCATCTTGAGGACAAACTGATCACATTTCCTCTCCCTCCTTTTCCCCCCAGAGAGGTCTGGGCTCCTACAGCTTTATCATTTTTTCCTTCATCTGTCTGGTCACGCTGATCTACATCTGGCTGGTGGTCCCTGAGACCAAGAACAAAACCTTCCTGGAGATATGCCAGATGTTTGCCAAGAGGAACAAAGTAGAGATCAAACTGGGTGATGTGGATCTGCCGCTAAAAGAGAGCAAAGAAAGCCTGGAGGATGCAGTGAGGGTCACGGCCTTCTGAAGAATAATGAGAGCATTCAGAGGAGAGGAAGTCTTCACTCTGGGGAGGATTGTAATGGACTTGAAGTGACTAAATTTAGCCTCTATTTTCTATTTCACAAGGAATCTTTACATAATCGCTTTGTGTATTGTTCGTCTGTGTGGCTATAAGATCGTAAATATTGTGAAACTTGATATGTGTACTAAATGCAGCCTCATAGAGGTGTGAACGGGTCCTTTCATCATTAAACAAACCAACAAGTCACATGTAAGTCTTTATTGATGCTGAAAAAATATGAATACAATACATGGCTGAAGCTATAAGATACAGTTTGCATTAAATATTTTACAAGTGCATGAAAGACATTTTTATACTTCATCAAACACATTTTAAATCCCCCACCATCAGCAGTGATATGTTGGTTTATTACAGCATTTTAAAGCTCATGCGAACAGAAGCAGTCTATTCAGGAGCATCTGTACTGGGTGTCTAGCTGCACCCCACCAAACAGACTGAGTTTGGTTGTTCCCCAGCTGAACACATTTCCCACCACGGTGTTGTTTCTCTCGCATGACATCTGGTCGCGGATATCTGCTGTGGACAGCACGTAGTCCCACACGTTGACATCAGTCATCTTACCCACAAAGGTGTCTGCGTTGGAGATGCCCAGTAATCCATCCTGATCTTTGCCCACGATGAACACACCGCCAGGGCTGATTGTGTAACCGCTTTTCAGATACCGCTGCTCCCCCACCATGCCGTTGATCCACAGCTCCGCGCCGCCGGAGTGGGACGACCAGGTGATGCAGAAGTTGGCCCAGTCGTGGGACTTGAAGTTGTGCGGCAGGTTGACGAACTCATTGCCAATCCAGAGGCCCACCTCTCTCGCATCTTTGTCCTCACCGATGGAGATCATCAGCTCGTTGTCGTTGCCGTTACTGGAGTAGGAGATGATGGTGTGGACCCCCTCGAGCTGAGGCAGGACATGCATGCAAACAGTGAAGGAGACCAGCTCCATGGCATGGGTTAGGCGGGCCAGAGCATAACTTCCAGAGTTTTTCTCCTGGAAGTCGAGCACCAGAGGATACAGAGCGCGAGGTTCTGATGAACACAGAAAAAAATTTAATCAGACATTGACCTTTATTCATCCACAGTTACAAATCACAGCTGGATCTTGAATTAAAATCAAACTGAGGGACTCACCATATCTGGTAGGCCTTGAGTTACGAAGTCCACCTTAAGGGCATAAGTAAGAAAGAGAGTAAGTATAGGCACTTTCATTTACATCCAGCCATCTTTATCAGTTTTTACGACTCACCTGAATGAATATGCTTTCCAAGAGACGTTATCAGACCCTCGATCTTCAGGAGCCTGGATTCAATCTCATCTTGCCGACAAAATGCTGAAAAGAAAGAGGTGAATACAAAATGAGGAGAATCTGACTCAGGCCTTAGTCTTGCCCAAGTCAATTCTGAGGAATATACCCTATTGTGTAATCACACCACCGCAACAAGCTACATACTTCCTTTCCCGAGTCTAGGCAGGAAAGAAGACTCCACCACACGGCTGTTGAGAGGCTGAGCAATGCGGTAGTCGTTCCACAGGGTCTTGTTGTCCATGTCCATTAGGGTACTCTCCAGTTTCCTGATCTGAACACAACAGAGAAGAAGAGAAGGCTTTGGCATTGCACCACATAATGTTCAAAATAAGCACATTTTCTTTAAATTGCGAAAGTCCAGTTCCATATAAGACAAAATAGTTGAACGTTTTTATCTTTTTTTGTCAGCTGTAATAATACAAACAGATTTTTTTTTTCAAACGGTCCTGTCTGCTGTACCTGGTTATGTGAGAGAGTGATGGGAGTGTCAAACACAGTCCAGAGGATGCTCTCAAAGCAGGGCGGCGTGGTGAGGGAGCCCTGGTATCTGAAGAAATGGTTGATGTTCTCGGGGAGCATGGAGCGCACATCAATGCCCGATATGTTCATGGACTGACCTGATAGGATCACATTAAAATCACATTAGACCTCAGACACTAAGGTTGTGTGTTAATTAATGTGTGCAGTCACTCACCTGCATATTTGATTTTGGCCAGATTGGAGATGAAATCACTGTAGTAGGTGTTCTCAAAATGCCCGTCCTGAAAGTAAACCAAAGCTGAAGCTTAAATGTTACGTTAAAACAGAAAACACAGATATGTGTGTGTGTGTGTGTGTGTGTGTGTGTGTGTGTGTGTGTGTGTTTATGTGTGTGTAAGCATGAGGCATAGTAAGGAGGAATGATTGTTCTGGTTTATTATAACTTGAGCCTTATTGTTTTCGTTGGTTTGGCCATTGTATCTATGTAGTTTGATGATATTGTATTCACAAAGGTAATTTGTAAGATCTGGGAAAGCAGCAACATCACACAAGTCGGAAAGGGAAAGAAACATCGGACAGGTTGTAAACGAGGCAAAAGTCTAGTCAAATTATCTAAAATACCCATAAAATGTCCATAATAATCCCTCATTGCAGAAAGGTCAAAGTTGAACCAGAATGTTGGTCTGTAAACTCTGATGGATGTTTATAATGTGCGCCTCATTAATAATGTTACTCTTCAACCATGTTCCAATACATTACATCCCTTATCATCTGACCGCTGGTGCTTTGTTGCCCCATTGGACTTCTTTTGAGTGACGTTCCTATTTGTAATTAACTGGAATCCTCCTTCAAACTTCCCCCGTCAGTGAATCTGAGTCATTTGTTGCCAAATGAGTTTGTCCAAATACCACTAAGTCTCAGCCACTCTGTGCTGCTATCATGGGGGATGCCAGCGGTAGTGTTGCTGCAGCGATGACCTCTCGCAGCTGAAAGGCCGCTGACTGTCGGAGACCCAGAGCATTCCTCCGGAAACAAGCTCATGCCGACATGTTGAAGCTCATTCAATTTTTTTGTAAGCTTCCTAACTGAAGATCATTTTTCAGAAGTAGTGGTGGCATACTGTATATATGCTGACAACATTTGTGGTCAGCGAAAGCAAATCATAGAGGAAATTGAACAAAAGTATTTGTGGCTTACGTACATCATAGAAAAAGGCGAGTACTGCCAGCCCGTCTGGCTTATCTTTAGCTTCAGTAATGCTCTTGTACTTGTCAGAATTGTAGTGGACAACATGGAGCTGAAAGACAAGGTGGAAATGGAGAACAGTTTAGGTGCCAAAATATGACCAATGACCTGCTTTGCAAATGGGAAAATCTCTACTCGTGTTATAATTTGAAATAACAAAAAAACAAGCAAATTAAGGAGGCAGCAAAGAGATTGATAATATACAGAATAATATTTAGACGGAAACAAAGTTCTCTGTCAATTTAATTAGCTGAGGATCGGATAAGAAGTCGGAGAATTACATACTTAGATGATCTGTTATGATAATAAATTGTTCTTCAGACTGTGGTTAACTGAGGCAGTGTAATGATTTCTGTACAAATACAATTTCCATGCTAAGGTCTGTATAAAAACTGTTTGATAAACTGAAGGCTTTCTTGAATATTGGATTGTTGATTAAACGTTTGTCATCGTTGTAGTGGTGCACCAGAATGTGTAGCATAGTTAGTTTCTACCTGTTTTTGTCATTCATTTTGAAACTTTTTTTTAAGCCAACCTCTGCCATGTAACGGATGCCATCAATGGTGTGCTCTGCTCCGCTGGCCTCCAGGTCCCAGCCGCCCCAGTGCAGGTGCATCTGGACAGCTGTGTATTTTCCTGGGAGGCCCTTAGTGATCACCATAGTGGGAGGCAGGTCAATTTGAACTGATGGAGACAAAGAGATATTCAGATTATGTAAGTTCTTTAATCAAAAACAAAAAAGAGGCAGCTTACAAATCATGAGTACTCTACATAACTGCCATAGTGTTTCATATTTTTACACCATAAAGAAATAAATGAAAATATAATTTCAAACATTTGAATTTTGTGACATTAAGCAGAAACAGTGGTATTGTCCTCTAACAGTGAAGTAAAGACATATAGAAGTCTCACCAGGAGGCATCATATCTTTGTACAATATTTATCAAAAGGATAAAACACAACAAGGCTCAATAGCTTATTTCCATTGTGGTCCTTTGGTTAATATTAGTTGTAGCTAATATTGAGGTTGAGTCATCGATACATTTTCTCTTACCGGAGTGACCATTATTGGACATGAGAAAATTCCCTCTCTGAGCATCGTATCCGTTGAGCTCCAGCTGCAGCATGTCAGGGTTGTGTCTCACGCTGCGCCGCTGGATGTCTATTGGGGACTGCTTCTTACCACCACATGCAGGGTACTTGGTTGGCCAGTGCATCTGGTCCAAGGCTCCCTCTGTTTGAAGAAAATCCATCCCCGAAAACTATTATCACATCATTCAAATGATGAATCAAATTACCCAGGGGTAGATGGATTTAGGGAGAGAGCTGCCAAACTATATGTGCCCTTGTTAGTGAGTGTCAAACCTGTTCCCATGTTGTTGCTTTTATTAGCATGCACAGGACTTGTTCAACTGGATATTTTGTGTAGTTCCCAGTAGTATTCACTCCCCAATTATTTAGTAGCCTACTGCCACACTGTGTACACCTAATCATTAGCCTTGATGTAACACAACAGTGGTTATAAGGTATTTGGCCAATTCAGCACGCGTCACCCAGAAAACATAGTGGCCAAGTTCCTCGAGTGACTGTTGAATAGAAATAACTTGCCAGCTTCTCTTGCCAAAATATATACTCACAGGTCAGGTTGTCACGCACCTTTTATATGCACCAAACACCTTTTAATCTAATATAACTCTGTTACTTTTGGTGTTTAGGTGCAACAAATTAAAGAAAACTGAAAAAAAGAAATTCCAACATTTTCATATAAAAAAAAAAGCTTACCTGTGTATGTCCAGTGTATTCCGTCATGAGGAATCCCAGCACTGACAGCACAGACCAAAACAGCAGATACAAACACAGAGAAGAACTCCATCGCTGCGCCTCTGATCCTTCACACAGGACTCTGACAGCTCACAGAGGGTTTCTCTCTAGATAAACTGCGGGTGGAGGGAAGTGTTGAAATCTCTGCTGAGAACGCCCAGAGCCCTGCCCAGCAGCCCAAAAGTGACAGGAAAGGACTGTCTCATCTGTAGTGCGTTAATAATAGAGGCCTTAGTTGAAATGTTATTTCTCAGTGTGAAACAACTGTTGATTGTCTGCAGCTTATTCTACTCATATTACAGAGTTGAACTGCAGGTATTAACGTTAATACCCCAAATAAATCAATTTCTTCTGTCTTTGAGGACAAAAGTGAGGCCGTATTGTGTAACAGATCACCCCTCAGCATCTAACAGCGTTTACTATCTTCATTTTACTGCCGCTGCAAGTCATTCTGAAAAACCCATGATGGCTTCTTATAAAAAAAAAACATTAAAAGCAGATGGTAGCAAGTAATAGGATATTGTGACATGCATGTCACAATATCCTATTACTTGCTACCATGTTAATGCACACAAGTTGCAACATGTCCAACACCTCCACCTTACATGCCAGAGCTGTTCAACTCTGAGGTGTTTCTCATTTAACTTTCAGCAGGATTGTGAATAATGGTATTTCCCAAAATGGTGAACTGTTTGGGTTAAAATTGGAATTAGGATTAGGATTGAATTTTGTGTAGGATTGGAATTTGGCCTGTGCACTAAAACAAGGTTAAATTAGTTTTGAATACTTTAGTCGAGGAGAGTCCTCATAAATGTACTAATACAAATCTCTCGTGAGTGTGAGAGTTTTTGTCTGCGTGTGTGCAAAGAAGTGATTGAGTTACAAATGATCAAAGCACTCACCTTGATTTAAGACCCTCATTGTTCCGCTTACATCCTTCCTCTGTGGACTGGAGTTACGGCCTCTTGGCGGCCTGCATTTGATTGATGCCAGTTGTTTTCCTGTTTGTCTATCAACACATACAGGCTGATTAAAAACTATTTTAAACAAGCCCAGATGGAGAAAACAGAAGACACAGAGAGCGTTTTCCCCTCACACAAGTGAGATCATTAAGAAGCCACAGGTTTGATGCCCCTCGGCGCTCAACTTGCATACACCAGCACTTAGAAATGAACCGAAGCTGTCCTCTTCCTCAGTAAATCACTAGGTTTATCTTTGCCTTGAGGACAATAACAGCTTTTAAGGTCTTGGTGTCTTAAATGGTGTGATGGTGCTGGCTAAGAAAGCCTAGTAATTTAAAGCCCACATATGGTGAGCTTGACATATATCATTCTGCTGCAGGTAGTGTGTGTCCTGTGCTGGTCTTGGTGAACAAGGAGACAAAACCATTTAAGAAATAAACAAAACAAAAGATACATTAGGTGTCCAAAAAGTTAATAAAACTAGATTTCTCTTTGTATTGCTCAAGTACGGCATCAAATTTACAACAGGTGAGTGCTCAAACTCTCTACAGAAGATGCGACGCCTCATCACAGGGAACCTGAATTTGACCTTTAAAGTGGCCTCTTGCATTTTTGAGAGTCACATGAGAATTTATTACACTGAAAGAAAACAAGAGCTCATTACTTAATAAGCTAGTGTTTGATGATGTGTTAACGATCCAACTCAAACCATATGACTCATGAGAAGAAGTCACTGTTGCCCCGACTAGAGTGTGACAGTGAGATGGGAGGAAACCTTGTCGACTGGGATGATTAAATCAGTGAGAGTATTTTAAAGAAAAGATCAATAGAACAGAAAACATCAAATCAACGAACACAATAAATATCACATCTAAAGAAAATATGTATGAGCTACCAACCGTTAACAGCTGGTTGCTCATAGTAAATGTTGTACTTATTTATTTCATCTGCAAGACGTCAGTATCTTTTAAATTTGTGGTTAACAGCTGTCTTGACACCAATCCACCATCATTCAAGAGTAATGCTTGTATTTTGTATATTATATGTATTTGTCTTTCCAAGTTCAAATCTTTTGTCACTATTTTATTTTTAGTATTTTTCAGACATTTTTGTAATTCTCTGCTGCTTTGACAATTTCCCTGCATGGTATTGGTCCCATCTTTCCTTTTCTTGTCATTTACTTAACCAGGTTATTTTATTCACATTAAGGTGATAATAGGATTGATTAAATGGACTAATCCTTTGAATTCCTTTTGTGTATTAAATTCAGTGTAATTTTAGCTTGTTATCGTTAGTTTAGTAGTTTTTCTGCACAAACAAAGGGACCTAGAATGAGTGTTACAACCCGGCTCTTCGGCTGCAACGTAAATGGGAGACCAGATTAGTGTAAAAATAATGAACAGAAGAACATTAACTAAACCAAACTAGCATGGAGAGTCAACAAACAGTAATGTCGGCATGTGGGAATGTCCGAAACAAACTAAACAAAACAGCAGCCGTGTCAACCGAGGAAAAGCCCGTCAATGTTCAGGTGGAGAGACTTTAAAGCTGGAAGCACACCGGGGCTCAGGTGTGGCTCATCAACTGACGACCAATATCCTGAAAGACAGAAAAGAGACAGCAAACCCTAGACCCCTAGTAGAAGGGGTGGGGGGCGTCGTCACATGAGCAACATGCAAACTGTGCTTGAATAAAGAGATATGCATTATTTTGTGTGTGACAGTCACATGGTTTTAAAGGTGCATCTGAAACTGTGCATAGCAGATAACGATTTGATTTAAGTGATAAACGATTTACTTTGTCATTTTTCTTCTGTCTGTGGCAATATTAAGAATTACCTTGCAGTTTCTTTGCAGACTTTTACTATCACCTATGAAATCATGCTAACTCAGACAACTGGGGAAGTTTTTTGTTTTTTTTAAACCACATGGATTTGTTGAAAGTGGCTGGTGGTTGAGCCGTCTGGCTCAGGACTTGAACAGTATAGAATAGACAGAATAGAATTGATGGGGCCTTTATTTACCTTTTTGTAAGCATGGTCCTTTGAGCGTGAAGTCTCTTTCCAGGAACGCCCTGCTCGCACAGTTTGCACACATTCACAGCTGGAAGCTGCCCAGTATAACCACTGAGTCACTGAGAAGCTCCACTGGAGCAAATTAGTCTCACATTTAGTGCAGCTGCACAGTGGCAATGACATTTTTATAAGGACACAGTGTCTAATTTTCTGAAGAATAAAGCTGGTAGGCTTATGCGAATGGTCTAAATATTATACAACCATATTGACTTGCACATAGTCGGTGGAAATGTGTGCACATCATATTTTCTGACAATATCACAGCCGGTGTATACTCCTGAGCTGAGGATTTGTTGGAGCCAGAGGGCATAGATGAAGGAGCTCATATTCAGCCAAATTCTCAAAAATATGCAGCAAAGTGAGCCAAGCATATCAGCAAACCAGCGTTCACTCTGGCTCGGCTTCTTTCCCTCCACCCAGGCTGCCTGACATCAGAAAGGGCTGGTGCATCGGTTATGGGAAAAAAACTTTAAATTGACTGACAGCAACATGCTACAGATCAGCAACTCTGTTATGTTTCCTCACATCCAGGTACAGCTTTCCAATGTTTACCAACAGATTAGCAGAGTGTCAGTGCTGCTGCCTGCAACCATTTCACAAGTTGATGTTACGATAGGACCAGAAATAGCCCTTCTCACTGGTGGCAGGAACTCCAGATACCACCAGGTGACAGGCTGAAGGCAAATCCAGTGACGTAATGTGTGACATTTTGGGAAACATGCATATATGTGTAGAACATTTTACCAAATAAAATGGCAAAGGGTATTTCTTTACTTCAGGAATTGTACGGATTAAACAGACACCATATAACATATTGATTTGTGAGTGTTAGAGGTGCTGCTAGCTGGAGTTTCTCACCTTTGGGCAGAGCCAGGCTAACTGTTTCCCCCTGTGTCCAGTCTTCGTGCTAAGCTAAGATAACCGTCTCCTGCCTTACAAGAGAGTGGTAATTAATCTTCTTGTCTAAGTCTCTGTTTCTGACTTTCTTTCTTTTTTTCACTTAGGTTTTAATTGGGTTTTTACAAAGGCATAAACGAACAGCACAACATCCAAACAGATAATACAGTAGAAATATAAATATATATATAAAATAAAATAAAAAATAACAGTAAGTAGTTGTCTGGAAACACTTCTAAATTTCATACAAATATATATTAATTAGGTATTAATTTGGTCGATGTCACATCTCATATTCCAGCAGAGGTTGTACTTCCTGCTGATCCTGTTTTACTCATCATCCAGTCTGTTCTCTGTTCTTCCATCACTGTGTGGTTTGGATCGGCCACCAAACAGGACAAAAACAGACTGCAACGGATTATCAGGTCTGCAGAGAGAATCATTGGTTCCAGTCTGCCCTCCATCCTGGACTTGTTCACCTCCAGAGTCAGGAAACGGGCAGGAAAGATCACTGCAGACCTTTCACAGCCTGAACACAAGCTGTTCCATCTTCTCCCCTCTGGTAGGCGCTACAGAGCACTGTACGCCAAAACCACCAGACACAGGAACAGCTTCTTCCCACTGGCCGTCACTCTGATGAACAATTAATCAGACATATTGCACCTTCATTTGCACTATTTGCACTATTACCACCTTTCTGCACTAATATCCCGAATCCATTGTCCATTGTCATTGTTGTTGTTCTTTATGTTATGTATGCTCATATATATTCTGCAATATATATTTATATTGTACATAGTAGCTAAATGTTAAATGTTAAATGTTTATGCTCAGTTTCTCAGTTCTACTTCGTTGTCTTTAATGTCCTTGTTTTTATATTTCTCTTGTTTATTTGTATATTCTATGTACTGTACGTATATACTTGAGAGCAATGTGTAACCAGAGTAAAATTCCATGTTTGCCTACGCATACATGGCCAATAAAGCTGATTCTGATTCTGATTCAGATATCCAAGTTCCATTTCTTCCAGTTCCTATTAAGTATTCCCCTTGACTCTCAGAAGTTATGTAAACTTTTCCATAACAAAGATGTCTTGGACAATTTCCAGCCACTGTTCCTGTTTTGAATGGTTTACATTAAGCCAATTTAACAACGTTCTTACTTGCTGCAAGTAAAACTTTAGTCAAGTAGAGGTCTTCTCTCATCACAACACTTTAAATGTTCCCAAGGTACATCACAGGGCAGGTGTTCGGGATCTCGTTTCCCAAAAATATTTTAAACAACACTTTCTAATAAAGGTTTGTATGTCATTAATACAGTGTGATGGGTCTGTCTTTCTTTTTTTGTGGGCATTTTTCCTTCTTATTTGACAGCCAGTAGAGAAAGCCAGGAGACATGGGAAGAGTAATAAGGGTTATAGCATGCATAAATAAATAATTCTTGTTTACAATTGATGCACCCAAAAATGTTGCATGTGTATGATATGCAGGTTTTTAGAGGACTGGCATCTTTTTATTCAAGCATATGGCCACAGGTGGAAACAATAAAATCAATGATGGCTGAATCCCATTTAGCTGCTTCAGTTTCAGGGTCCTGGTATTGTGCATACTGGCTCACTGTCACACTGTCATGGCTTACTCTGGGACACCTGAATATTAAGCAGTGTTATTAGCAACACCTGTGGTTTTCCGACTATGACAAGTCATAATGTCTGCTGGGGAACAAGAAGGCCATTACTAAAAAAAATGTCTACAATCATTAAATTGTTTTACAGATCAATTGATCATCATTCAGTCTACAAAATATCATCATTGCATTCTTTACGGCACTATATTTATCTGATGACTGGAATTACAAAAGATTTAACACTTTTATACAAAACATATGATCGGTTTATAAAATATAATGCATTCTTTTAGATCAAACAACTGTATATTAAGTTGTGGTAGTTAAATGTGCTCTACCTCAACCAACTTCAACATCACAATACTGCTCACATATTATTACATCACTAACAATGATCCGGTTGTACAATAATATAACACCGAAATGGACCCTTCTGAATAATGAGTACTTTTACTTTTAATACTTTAAGTACATTTTGATGCTAATACCTCTGTACTTTGATTTTCAATGCAGGACTCTTACTTGTAATGTTTTATCATGTTCTATTGCAACTTTTAGTTGATGTTTTGAATAAAAGTACATTTTATTAGGGGGGCACTGGTTATCCGTATATCCTTATATCCTTATATCCTTATATCCTTATATGAATCAAAACTTCCAAACTTGCACATGTCTTGTGGAGGCACTTGATGACATTTTAATGAGAGCATGTGGGCAGCAGATGGCGCAGTTGGATTTAACACTGGCAGAGTCTGAAGGTCACTACAGAAGGCTTTCATCACATTGAAGCCCCAAGCAGCTCTGATCTGTCACGGATGCTGCTGCACTCACTGCACTGCGCAGCTGCGCAGCTGCATGAAGCCCATGTCCTGTAAAGATGAGACTCATGCGTGTGTGTGTGTGTGTGTGTGTGTGTGTGGGGGGGGGGGGGGGGGCACTATTCACTTCAATGTCCACATGCACTACCATTCGCTCTTGAAATACATAATTGGGCAAATAATCCTGCAAGTGCAAGTACTTCCACATAGTGATATGTGCATGATCACAGCGTATTTTAACGCAAGCGTCCAATTAATCAGTATCTGGTGATCTGCAGATCAAAATATCTATATTTTCTATATTTAAACTGAATCTGGGATGCAATTGGTTGAAAAGTGAAAGTTTTCAGATTATATAGCCTGTAATAATTAGTGTTTTCAACAGCATTTAGTTGACTATATATTCTATGGAACAGGTTCTGTAAAAAAGACGACATGATGATGTATAACTATTAAAAGGTCTAGTAGTTAATTTTTACTCTAAATGTCTAGACATCTTTTGATCTGTAAATAACCACATAATGTGATTATTTCATCTAATAAGGAAAGCACACACCCCTTTTTCTAATATTCGTAATGGGAAAAGAAAAGTCAGTGCTAAAAAACGTGACCGCAAGTGACATGTGACCAACGACGAACCACTGCATCGGAGATCCCTGCCTGCTTCTCTGCACGTACTCAAAATGCGTCATCTTTCCGCATACTGCCTCTTTCATCCTCACACGAAAACAAAAAAACTACATTTCCCACAGTTCACCTCCAATACAACATTATTTATCTCTGTATGTTTTGTATATTTTGTGATCATTAAAAGCGATGATTTAAAACATCCGCATCCCCCTCGTCGTCGCTGTGGGATGTGAAGTCTGTCCCGATGACAGAATTGCGAACGTGCATCCTTTCTCGCACTAATCTGCCTCGTGAGTCAGTGCCAGCCAATGGCGTGGCTCCGTTTCCCTGCTTCTTCCTGATTCCGTCCACTTTATGACCGAGTACGAAGCGTCACGAGCGCCTTCTCTGCCTGCCTGCACGAGAGAGAGACAGCATCGTCCTTGCACACAGTTAGGCCCGGAAAAGGTAACTTTGATATCGTTATTTCTCCTTTTTATTTGCCCATTTTGTGTAGGACATCTAGTGCATCTTAAAGAGCATATTCTAAGACAAGGTGTGTTGTTTTAAATAACTTTTCTTCTTTTTTTAAATCTGTACATGGTGTTCCTCGTCCTCGACGGCAACCTCAAAGTCTCGTCCTTGTGTTAGCGGATACTGTCTTTGTTATCGTGGATTATAAACCTCGGTTAATTCCTCAGTTGTTGATTTTGTGGCATGCAGGATGGAGCCAACCGTCTATTTTTAAAACCAGACCGTCAGCTGGCGAGAGGTCACTCCATTTAGAGCTGCAGGGTGTGTGGGGGGAAAAGGGCGTCAAGTTGCAAGTCCAGCTTCCAGCAGTGTTCTCCGTGTGTTAAATAACCACTAGTGTCTTTATAGTCCTGATACTTAATGGACGCGATGGTTTGTGAGAGACTGTCGTGTGCTACACATACCGGATCAGGCAATGAGCTTCCTACCAGTTGCTGCAGACTTGGGGGTGTGTCCACAGTTTGTAGGAAAATTACTGTGTAGTAAGATAACACTCAGTGTGTCTCTATGTGATGGTTGGTCATTCCTCTACTTTACAGACTCCAAGAAGATACTTTCAACAGGTCACTTTAGTCAGTTAAATTGTTTAGAAGTGTATTGCTGCAGTTTTAAATGTATTGTTAAAGATTAATTATTATTATAACACACAGTTATGGCTCGTTGGCAGATCCTAATGTAGCCTAAATGAGGATTAAGCCACATTTGCATGCACAACCATATCGGGTAACAATTCTCAATTATTTATTTATCTTTGGGTGCCATTTTGTGCTACCAGTTTAACTCCTTGCTCTCCACATTTGAAATAATCTAGTAGTGAAAAAACTACATTAAAAAACTGTACTGTGCATGTGAGACATCTATGACAGAAATATAGTGTGTACATTACTTCGTTCCTTTGGGCTACCAATAACAATTATGTTCATTATTGATCAATCTGCCGATTACTTTTTCCATGAATCAATTAATCATCTATAAGATTGTCAGAGAATAGTGAAAAGTATACATCCTAATTCTTCAAATGGCGTATTTTGTACAACGACCAGTCCAAAGCCCAAAGCTATTTAGTTTGTGATCTCAAAAGATAAGTGATTGAATGAGGATGTGCATCCTCACAATTAATGGATTATAGTTGTTGGTTAATGGGCTCTGAACGTTTCATCTCTCTTTATACATATGTTGCTCTTATATTTGTTTCTGTACCAATTCAGTAAAGGTGGACGAAGTTTAGTTTAGGTTACTAGCTGAAACTTCTGAGTTTTGGGTCCATTACTGTTCTGTTTTTTGTTTTTTGTTTTTAAAATAAATTCCTGTTAAACACAATACAATAAGCAGCCTAAACTTGGTTTAAAAACGTGATTTTTAGACCAGGGACTATTAGTGTTTTCCTTTTTGTCTGAAGCCATTGAGAAGTTTCCACACAGACCTTTGAGGACAGAGGGTTTTCCATTGACTCTGCTGTAGACACACTCTGGAGGCTGTACTCAAAGTTCACTCATGCATTCAGAGGTAGATGAGTAAGTTGGTGCATGGGTACAGAGCAGGTTAGTGCAAACGCATGAAAGTCAACAGCGCAGCCGGTGTCATGGCCAGACTGTCTGCCCTAAAACCTTCTCTGTCCTCCACCACTGGACTTTGGACAGATAACGAAAACTGTGAGATTACACCACTATTCAGGCCATATCAGTAGAGTACAACTTAGACAAAAAGAAGCCAAATGTGTATTGTGCCGAGTCATTCGACTGGTTACTTATACTGACCTTCCACGGCTGTTATCAGGAGCTCCCTGTTTGAGAGAAGTGCTCTTAACTTGCTTTTGCTGAGAATTTTGCAATGCTGTTTTGTAATCTGATGGATTAAGTAACCTGAACAGACTTGCAGAGATTTCTTCTTCTTTTTTTTGCTGCATAAGCCCCGCCTATCTGTGACTAATCTATCTGCTATCCTGGCCCGCCTACATCCGTTGGTTCAGGTGGTGTGATCAGCTCACATATATGTTTAATTAGAGAATTCATCAGATGGTTTATTATTACGTCTCCAAACTTAAGCTTTAAACTAGATTACATTTCATTCCTGCGCGTGTCATTGAGCATTTCAATTATTACCAACTCACTGTTTTGACTCAAAGCTTTAATTCAGTAAGTAATCGTCTGTCTGCTCGGCCGGTGGAGACCATACTGACTGTCTTCTCCCTCTCGCTTCATCTGCAGATCCAGAACCATGTCCATCCTCAAAATTCACGCTCGTGAGATTTTTGACTCCCGTGGCAACCCCACTGTGGAGGTTGATCTGTACACCAAGAAAGGTACTGTATGATTACATGTTTTCATCTACTTCATGAGTTTAGAAATGGTGGTCAAGTGTGGCAAAACTAGATTAAACTTGTGCTTATTTAACTTCTACACGTTGAACCGGTTATTTGAACGTACGTAAAACGTGGAATGCTGCAGTAAGGACATCATGTTGGAAGCAACGTTTCATACTTGTTTTGTGAAAACTAGTGAAGAGACGTGCATTAGGATGATGAAGTCAGTGTGTTGCCAGCTCCAGGCCCAGACTGGATCAGCTCAGATGGTGAATGTGTGAAAATAGCTCCTGTAATAAATCTCGCTGCCCCTCCAGCTCTCTGTTACTGTAATGGTTCCTGTTTGGGAGCACAGATAGCTCATACAGTACGTGTCCTAGCAAACCAAGGAGTTGCATTAAATCTTTGATGGAGAGATGTCGTGTTGTATAAATCCACAGAACGCTTCCCTTCACCTAACTGTATGCCTGATTACATTTTTAAAAAACGTCTAAACTCTGCAATGTTGGACACGTCTGCCCACAGTTTAGATCAATTAATCCAATTAACTAATGGCCTGACTGTGATTTGAAGTTTTTCCGAGCTGTTCTGCTCTGAAAGCTAAAACAAAAGACCAGCTCAACCCAACGAAATGTCCTGAGAATGTTAATGAAGCAACCTGAATGACCAGTGACATGGAAGTGAGTGGAACAGGCTACAGCTGCCTTCAATGCATCGGCTTAAAATCGACCGCTTTATTCTGCAGCCCTGTCATTAGTCTGTGAGGTTTGCTAAGTGCTCCAGTTTACTGTAAATAGCACCTTTTTATTCCTTTTTCTTGACAAGGTTCCCTTATAAGTCTGCCAGGTCTGTTTTGGCATCATTAACGGGACATACCAATGCGAGTGTACTGTGTTTTGGTGTGTTACGTAACAAGCTTGCCGCTCAGTCACAGACAGTCGAACTAGAAAACCTCCTATGGTTGTTGTTAGAATATTGTAGAAGCTCTGGTAATAATAGAGACATCTACAGTCACTCTTACTGTTGTATCCTCTAGTTTTTATTATATTTGGGTCATGACTTTCATCCAGATAAGATATGATAGTACGGCCTGATGGATGCTGCCAGGTAGTGTCTCGATGCAGATGATTTGCTAAGCCTGAACTCATGTCCTAAGCCTACTGTCCTAAGCCCTAAATCCCCTCAGACTTGCACCCTTCCTGTCGCTCCACAGAGCAAACTGAATAGATTTCTGCTCATCCCCAAATTTCTCCTCACTTGGTTGAATCCAAAATGTCCTCTTTATGTGTGGGCGTGGGCTCACATCCATCCAGCCACAGATGCACTGCACATGCTCAGTTGGTAGCCCGTCTTTCCCTGTTACATCACAGCATTCTGCAGCACAGCCACCTCCACACATGCTTCAGTTCTCTCTGTGGCCAGAAAACTGTCGGACATTGGGAATGCGTTTAGCTGATTGCTTCCCTTAATGTCTTTTACTTGCTGTTGCTCCTTGAATTCCCAGCAGCCCCCTCTTCCTCTTAATGCTCTATCAGACATGTTTCTGTCTACACTGTATAAATATCACATTGTTATCACGTAGTTTGCAGTCATGGTAATGGCTGAAGGGGAAATTAAGTTTCAACATTCATCAAACTGCAGTCAGAGCTTTGCCGTCTTGTTGGACATGACTCGGCACTTTAAGATATGACTGTAACAGAATGTCCTCTGTGTCTCCAAGGTCTTTTCAGAGCTGCAGTCCCCAGCGGTGCCTCCACAGGCATCTACGAGGCTCTGGAGCTCCGTGACAATGACAAGACCCGCTACATGGGCAAAGGTAAGCCGTCCTCACCGATTCTCTCTCTAAACTTTCTGATTACCTCTATTCTGTTGCTCTTCCTCGTGTCATTTCAACACCACTATACATTCTGTTGTCTGTCCTTGTCTCTTCTTCATTTCTGTTTCCTCCGTCTCTCTTCCTCCTGTTAGGAGTCAAAAGAGCAGTTAAATATGTAAATGAGTTCTTGGCCCCTGCCTTGTGTAACCAGGTAAATAAAGTGTGAAATAACAGGATGCCTCTCTCACACATCGGTCTGCACAGCAGCATGAAGAATGGCTTTGCCTTTGGAAACTAACCGTGACAGGCACTAACAGATGTTCACAGATCTAAAAGATAAATAAAAAGCACAATCCTACATGGCTAAATAATATTTCACTTCCATATAAGATTGGATGAGGGGCGCTGTGGTCATCTGTGTCGCCTGCTCTGCATGGTCTCCTGCTGTCTGGGTCAGTTATGGTCTGCTTGTCCCTTGCAGGTGTCTCAAAAGCTGTTGAGAATATCAATAAAAAAATTGCACCTGCACTGGTTAGCAAGGTAGGACCATTTATTGTTTGACTAATAACTGTGTTCGTGTCAAAGCCCTCAGGTTAATGGATCAGTGTCTTTAATTAATTATTAGTGTATCTTGAAGGCTCAGTAGAAAGTGATTACACTAAAATATTAGTAACATTGGCAGCAGTACTTACAGTCTCTACTAACTGTATGATTTTTGCAGTTTGTTGTTCCTAATTCACATTGACCTTGTTGTTTTTTGACATTTGCATTTATAAAAATGATATATCTTAAGTGTCTTTAAACCAGTGATATAATTCTGAGACGCTGCGATTATTTTAACATTATTTGCGTGTGTTCATTTGAACTAGCGAGTCAGAATTAAACCTAGTTAATGTTTTATTTCCAAACGCGTAATATAACGCGTCATGTTTTTGTCTAACCCAGGATGTGAACGTTACAGACCAGGAGAAGATCGACCAGCTGATGCTGGACATGGACGGCACAGAAAACAAGTGTAAGACGCTACTTCATCTACTAAAACTGTCTTCACAATATCGATGCAGAGATCTGTCTACTTTAAGGAAGGGTCTGGCAGGATGAACATACCTTTATCAATAGATTTTCCAGAAAATGTTCTGTATCTTGATATTATGATTTTATAGAGGATTTTATCCATATTGTCCACTCCTACCTAAGATAGTTTTGAGAAATCCCTCCTATTTATCATATAGAGCACTATATGCACCCTCTGCCATTCTATTTAAGTTTCAATATTCTGTGTGAAAATGGTCCACTATATAGTACGCAGAATTTACTTAAAAAGTGACATCCGTTGCTTTAACAGTTCTTTCTGCTAACAAATGCAATACTTAATAACTTATAGATTTAAGATATAAACCTGCTAGTAAAGGTGCACACAGTATATTTAGAGGTTTGTGTCTTCCCTCCCTCAGCTAAGTTTGGTGCTAACGCCATCCTGGGCGTCTCCCTGGCTGTGTGCAAGGCTGGTGCAGCAGAGAAGGGCGTTCCCCTGTACCGCCACATCGCTGACCTGGCTGGAAACCCTGAAGTCATCCTCCCCGTCCCTGTGAGTATGATGGTGCATTTACCTAAGTCGCGTACACAGACTTAGTAGAGACTCCTAATGCTAATGGGCCTAAAAGACGTGCACCATTAGTGATTGATCCAGAGAATCATAAATTCAGTCGTGATTCCATTAAGCTGAAAGCCGGTCCTCTCTTCCTCCGTCCAGGCTTTCAACGTCATCAACGGCGGCTCCCACGCAGGCAACAAGCTGGCCATGCAGGAGTTCATGATCCTGCCTGTGGGAGCCAGCAGCTTCAAGGAGGCCATGCGCATCGGTGCCGAGGTCTACCACAACCTGAAGAATGTCATCAAGGAGAAATATGGCAAGGACGCCACTAATGTAGGAGACGAGGGAGGCTTCGCCCCCAACATCCTGGAGAACAAGGAAGGTGAGAGGAAGCATGAAGTCCGAGGGTTTCAATACCAGCCAACAGAGTTCACATCCAGCTGAATGCATTACTAGTTATTTTTAGGACACTGATGTAGGGTTGTTTTCATTGTTGAGGAGAGAGTTGATCGTACAAAGTTGTTACAGCGTGACTACTCAAAAGGGAGTGTCTTGAAAGCAATACATAGACCTCTCAAGGAAGTACTTCACTTATCATGTCACTCTTTGGCCGACATATGGTTTCTAAATTAAGGCCTCAACTCAGGAACCAATGCACCGACGGCCTCTGACTCCAGTGTCGGGTTCAGGTGCTGATATGGCAAATGCCCCAGTGGAGCAGAGTCTTCAGTGGTGACACGTTTGTGAAAAGTGAATGATTTTATCAACTACAACTCTTGTCACGTTTTTACAGTAAGTATGTTGTTTTTGTCCCAGCTCTGGAGCTGCTGAAGAACGCCATCGCCAAGGCCGGCTACACCGACAAGATCGTGATTGGCATGGATGTGGCTGCCTCTGAGTTTTACAAGGGCGGCAAGTACGACCTGGACTTCAAGTCCCCCGACGACCCCAGCCGCTACATCTCCCCCGACAAGCTGGCTGACCTCTACAGGAGCTTTGTCAAAGATTACCCTGGTGGGTTTCAACACATATCCTCCTCTTTACAGCCCTAAAGCTCTTTGTGTCCGCAAATGTTTCTGTTTTGGTTCACTCATTGCACTCTTAAGCATTGTTTTTGGCCGCAACAGGCAGCTGTTTTCAGCAAAAACTCAAAAGAACACCACCCACTGTTCACTTCTGTCAGAGTTAGTAGCTAGCTGGTGAATATAACAGAGCATTTGGCAGTGTGTTTCTGCTGCCACCAAGTGGTCAAAAGCTTTAACTACTGCAGGTTTAAGGTGTCTGTAGATAGTAGCTATTGCTCAGTGGCATCTTAATCAATGCTGACCTGTTGGATTTCTGAATGGCTGTAACATTACCCTCACCTACCTCCTAACAGTGGTGTCCATTGAGGACCCCTTTGACCAGGATGACTGGGAGGCGTGGAGCAAATTCACAGCCAGCACCAGCATTCAGGTGGTGGGCGATGACCTCACAGTCACCAACCCCAAACGCATCGCCAAGGGTGTGGATGAGAAGTCCTGCAACTGCCTGCTGCTCAAAGTCAACCAGATCGGCTCCGTCACAGAGTCCCTGCAGGCGTGAGTGTCGACACCGGAGCCGTTTGATCAAACTTCTGCACCAAAATCCAAGAAAGTAAATAAAGTACAAGCTGGCTAACTTGGCTTGAATGTGTCTCTTTTTCTTTTTTAGCTGCAAGATGGCCCAGAGCAACGGCTGGGGCGTGATGGTCAGCCATCGCTCTGGAGAGACAGAGGACACCTTCATCGCTGACCTGGTGGTCGGTCTCTGCACTGGACAGGTAAAACCTCAACAGACGTATAATTTTTCCTTCCAATTGTGGCATTAATTGTGTAAACTGTACTACAGGTGTAGCTTTAACATTACAGATTGAGTCTTATATTTCATTTAATTCCTTTCCCAGATCAAGACAGGTGCACCTTGCCGATCTGAGCGCTTGGCCAAGTACAACCAGCTGCTCAGGTTAGTCCAGTCCAAAAACGTATATGCCTACAGTTACACTGACCTTTATCAACAGTATGAGATGTATACCTTCCATGCTCCTTTTTAACAAACTGTCCTCACTCTATCCTAGGATTGAAGAGGAGCTCGGCGACAAGGCCCGTTTTGCCGGCCAGAACTTCAGGCACCCCATCTGAGCTGGTCCACCTCCATGGGCCTCTGTGTGTTCAACTGCTCATAAATACTCCCCACTAATATACGCCACTTTAGGTTGCCTGCCCTGTCTGGAGAGAAGACGGAGAGATTACTTGCTGAAATCCAAGGTCCAAGTCTGGTCTGTGGCGTGGAGAAGCTATTCAGTACATCCTAGTACAACCACAGCTCAGCTCATCCTCAAAACTGTGCTTTAGCTCCTGTATAGTGTCGGTCCCAATGTTTGTGTCTGTGTAACTGTGTGAGAGGTGTTTTCGTTCAGCTTCTTGTGAGTTGTAGTGATTTTTGGTGCTCTTGAGCTACTGTAACTGTAGTACGGCTCTGCCTCGAGCAGTGGTAAGAGTACTGCGTGTGTGCAATGTGTCGCATCTGACAAGGTCTTGTGTTGCTGTAAGCGTTGGCAGAAATATGTAATAAACAACACAGTTTGAAACATTTTTGTAAATTTGTGATTCATCCACATGTTGAGGTGTTATCTGAAATCACGGGACTACTGCTGAGCTTCATAGATGATGATTACTTATTGCTATCAATATAAACAAGGTTATAATCGCAAATCCTTTAGGATTCATAGCTTTCTCACAGAGATGATAATCTGTGGTAAAGGGTCTCCTCAGTAACTGTGTGTGTGTGTGTGTGTGTGTGTGTGTGTGTGTGTGTGTGTGTGTGTGTGTGTGTGTGTGTGTGTGTGTGTGTGTGTGTGTGTGTGTGTGTGTGTGTGTGTGTGTGTGTGTGTGTGTGTGTGTGTGTGTGTGTGTGTGTGTGTGTGTGTGTGTGAGAGAGATGTAATCTGAGTGCCACTGAGAGGCAGAAACATGAGCTCAGTGCTCCGGGACGCCATTTCTGTCCCCCTGGGTAAAAGAATTCAGAAGCTCTTTTTGTACTGAGCCTTGCCAAGATAAATGAGGATCTATTCACCAGTGGTTCGGTACCTGGGGGGGATTGCCAGCTGGGTCTGTGCCACATCAATTCACTTTGTGTGAGCCCAGTCTGAACCCGCCTCCATTGTTCAGTCATCACCAAGGAGAAGTATAACAAATCACTGGTACAAAGAAACTACCAAGCATGTATTACAGTCTATAAACATCCTGTGACTATCATCTACTGCATATTTCCTTTAGCGACACATCCTCTCACTTCAATAGACTAACAATAATATTTTTACAGAAAGTTCAGAAAAATACGAGAGTAAATCTTTGTTAATTGGTATCACAGCCTTAAAACACGACTTTCTATGAAACGGGAATGCTTAATTTCTTTTCCTTGAGATCTGCGCCATCTAGTGGTCAGATCTATGCAGTATACTTCACTGACTTGCTCTTTGCAGACACGAAAAAAAGAAGCCAGAGGTCTTCCAAAATGAGTTAAAGATGACTTTATAGGGCTTCATCAAAACATATTGGCATGTTTCTGTAGATCTAACAATAGAAATATAAAGCCAATAAAAGCAACACCAGTTTGCCTCCTAAAACCATCAGAGGGCTGATACTTATTCGACTCATGATCAGGCCATACTAAAGACAGCTCCTGGTGCTGATATGATGCCTCCACATACGAAAGAGGGAAAAAATGAAACCATTTAGTTAAACTATACAATCTGTCCTTATTTCTGAGGCAAATAATTACCTGTTAAACTAAATACTGAAAGTATTTTTCAACCAAAAGAGATTTGTTCTTAAAACACAAATGATGAGATGAGGCTGAATCATTAACTAAACGCAGCAGTTTCAGTTTGGAAAAAGACACAGATTGTGTATTTTATTAGGAATATAAGTGCTGCTAGCTTCAATTGCAGCTTACGTTAACACAAAACAAACTAATTAATAAAGCAGATCATTTCTAATCCTTGTATGCCAATACAATAAGTTCCCATCTATTAGAGGGGGTTAGAGTTATTCAAACATGGGCAGTTTTTCATAAACAAACAAACATAATGGCCAGTGTTTCCACTGCACCTGCATGCCCCTTCCCAGTCAATAGTGCTGAAAACACTCATACAATGGTTAATTTATTTACTGTATATTCATTGCTGCAATGTCCTAAAATTTCCCAATAAGTATCATATTTTATTATATGCTATTATTTTACAATCTAACCTTATTTCCTATTGATTGTTTATTGCTCAGTTGTGTTTGGGATTAAAATATATCTATTATACTCTATTTTGTGATAAACCATTGTCTGTCATATTGTTCTCTTTCAATTTTGTTATTTTACAGTTGGCCTTTTAGTGCTCACCACATTACATTACATTACGGTCATTTAGCAGATGCTTTTTATCCAAAGCGACTTACAATTCAGTATCTATCTACACACCATAGACGCAGCTACGGGAGCAATTTATTTTTATTTTATTTTATTTTTTTATTTTTTGGGGGGGTTTAAGTGTCTTGCTCAAGGACACGTTGACATGAGACTAGTAGAGCAGGAGCCGGGGATCGAACCACCAACCCTCTGATTTGAAAGGCTCTCCACTTATCCACAGTCACCCCACCTTGGCACAAGGGACAAACAAACATCATGTCCTGTGATTTTTGATTCTATTTTCTGCATAGTCGATATTACTCCTAATTGTGTCATAAAAGTCCCTATTTTCAATTGAATTATCTTGTGAAGGTTCCATCCTACTCTATTTTTGTGATAACATATTGTTACATTTTGTAATATTGTTGTCTTTCAATTCTGTTATTTGATTACAATAGTCCTTTTAATGTAAATATATGCAATTTTATGTGTATTCAATACTACAGTTAACTAAAATCTCCCAACAGAGATTCTAATCTATTCTATTTTATTCTGTTGTCATATTGTTAATCTTCTAATTGTGTTATTATACCCTTATTTTCATTTCGATTTTGCAGTGTTGTCTTGTTTCAGGTGTTAAAATCTGATATCCCAATATATTGAATTCTTTATGGAGGAATTCTATTATACTATATTTTGTGATCAAATATTTTTCAATTATGTTACTTGTTTACTGCATGCCTTATAAAGTAACACATCCAGCACATTTAATGTATATTCAATACTGCAGTACACTCAAATCTCCTGAAAGAGAGAAATTCTATTCTATTGTGTTCTATTTTTCTTGGCTCCCTGACAGTCTAAATATAGTCTGGCAGTATCACAGGTTTATAAGGATGAAGATAGACCAAGTGTTGCTACAGAATAGACACCCCGAGGACTCCCACGCGTCCACCCTCTCTCTCTGTGTGGATGTTCCCAGTTTTGGCCAGTGGGTGACGATATTTCACCGGTTGAACTTTGAGAACCCCCCAACTGTTCTCACCCCAAGATGAAGAAGGATGCTGTCATGCTGAGTGCCCCTCACACACACTAGTCAGAGCATTCCGGCAACGATTACTCCCTCTTTATTCTCAAGTCCATCACTTATGACAGCATTATATTAAACGTGGTTCCGTTCCGTTATAGCTAACGTACATAAGAGAAGATATACAGGTGGCGATGCAGCTGCTGTGCTACTCTGTGAAACGTTAGTGGCAACACTTGGCTAACTAACGTTGGCTAATTGCCCCGCTGCTGCTGCTGCTGCTGCTATTGTTTGTTGTTGCAGCCTCTCATCAAACAAATCACAGATGTTGTAGATCAAGCCCTTTAAGGTAAGTGCTGTGAGCTTCAACCAGCCGTCTTCTTTGCCTTTTAACATTCACCAGTAAACGAGCAAGAACGGGACAAATACAAAGGAATAGTTTGTAAACGTTGGACTGTTAACGTACACCCTTGCTTGCTAGCTATTTGGCTAATTTGCCTATTAGCATCCGCTAGCTAGTTAGCTGAGAGACTTGTTTGCCCCTTACTGTTGCTGGTTACCATGGACTAACGTTAGCGGCTAGCGCCAGTGACTAGCACTGATTGGACAGCAAGGAGCTGGGTAATGTCTGGATACAAACAGCTCGTTGACACCGGTTAGTACAGTGCACATGCAACACACACAACATGACTTCATTTTATTAAACGCTTTGTGGTTTCAACGTGCACGTACCCTTGCATAACGCTACCTCACAAGTAAACGTTTTCCCATTTTGAATCCCCCCACTGTAGTAGCTCTGTTCCAGGGAGTAGCCTGAGCCCATTCAGCTATTGTCATTAGCTCTGGGGTACGTTAGCTGGCGAAGCTAACTTGCTGTCTTTGTGTGCTTGACTTGTGCTCAATTATTGTTATCTAGCTTATAGTTTGTGATTATTTACGAGCCTGGGGGTGGCTTTAAAGAAGGCTTTGCACTGGATAACGGCACGCTCATGTTGACTTTTTGGAAACAAAGATGCAAGGCTTGTAACACCTTCATGAGAGAGATTTGTCAACAAATAGATTCAGCAGAATTGGCATGAACACTTTTCACCTCTGAGTAGTACAAAACATCTGCCTAGTAACATTGGAGACCACTTAATGTACAGGGATAGGGATATTTGCTGGGTTTATGCTTTTATCAGTGAGTTTTTTTGCATGAGGATAGTCCAAGTAGTTATGATTTGTAAGTTTGAAAATAGTTAGCAAATACACTACAGTTACACACACCATGCATAATCTGTCCTATAAACAAGATTCCAACGATGGTTTCTATTCATGTTAGTGTCTGTAACTTGACGCAGAGCCATTAATAGCCAGTGATTTATGTTTATTGAGGGCTTATGACTCACTCCCCACTTGTGACTTGTGCCTTACAGGCTACATAGCCCTGCACAATTGTGGACTTCACCATAACTAATGAATATACACTGTTCCAGTGATCAAAGGCGTGATATTATTTGCTCCATAAATGCCAAAGCTATTTTCAGTCCTTTAGTTGAAAGAATGTAATTTAGTGTTGACATCAAAGCCTGCAGTTTCTTACATGTCAAAGTGTCACAGCATTAGGCTGATTATAAGAAAATCTTTAATACATTATCTGATAACCTGACAACGTTGTGTTGTGAAACATAAATGTGTTCGACACCACATTATGGTTTTTAACTGTAAACAACCTAACATGGACAGGTTTTGGTACTTTATAGTCAACTGCACCACAACTCTATCTATTCAGTCATTGCCACCTGCTCAGGCCTCCTGATAATGACATGACTGTCAGAGAGAGGTCACTGAACTGGAAAAAGTTCACAAACACATCATGTAATGTCTCTTACACACACTATTGTTCAGCAGTAGAGGGTTAGGTAGGAAAACATACGCATACACACATATTTCTACAAATAAAAGATTAACAACAGGTTCTATTTCTTTCTTACTTTATTCAGTCCGCTTTAGTGTTTGCTGGATATGTCCTGTATCATTGTAGTTGTGACGAAAGCGGCTGCTTCATACACCTTATTAGCTCCATACGTCGTGCATATGGCACATCTGATGTTTTGGTGGCTTTTCCTGCTGCCAGATGCTTAGTGGTTGTGATTTAGATTTTCCTAAACTACCACTTAGACTGTAAAGTTGCTGGGTTAGGTTACAGAGGTCTGCCATTACAGGCTATACGTTGGTTACTACTTTAGCACAGCGCTGACAGAAAAGCACCTAGAAGAGAATTCTTCAACTTCAGCCAAGAGGATAGTTTAAAATAGCTTAAAACAGAATGTTTTTGGTGTCCTTTTTTTGTATACGTCTGTGTAAAGTCCTTTTTTAAATCAGCATTATCAGGTTATCTTGTAGTTCAGGGGGTCAGAGGCGGTCAGGGTGTTTTATAGTGTTTCAATTTGAATGGGATCTCAAGAGCAGCAGTGGATAAAATTACTTTGACTCACATATTCAATGACACACCCCATCCATCGAATGTTAATCTAGCTGGGTTGCTGTAGTAGCAGCAGAATAATGATAAGAGAAGTGTAATAACCCCGCTATTTCCCTTTAATGACTAATGTGTGTTTGAGTAATGGCAGCTCTCTGTGAGCAATATTATGTGGCGAATGGAGGGCCAGATACTGTTAAGGAAAATCCCTTTTCACTGCGCTCTGACACCTCTTTGTCAGATGATTTGTCAATACACATGTTCGGGAATTCGGTGTTTACATGCTTTGCTCGAATGGCATCTCGCTGTGATTCACCAAGATGCCGTCACTACATCTTTCCTTTTGCCATGAATTGTCATGAAAGATGATTTCCCCCATAATAATGCCTGGGTCTAGTCTCGGAGCTACTTCATATATACTGAGGCTTTGTGGCTTTGTGTTGCAGTACGAGACGGTGCTATAACCTGTCATCGGTGTGGCAAGCGTGTGTTTGAAAAGGGGCATTTTACTCTCAGCAAGGCTATTCTGTTTCAAATAAAGGGGATTAGGTGGATTTATTGTGACTTCTGCTCAAGGATTTTATATACTGTATGAAATTATGTTGGTGGTGGAGGTAGGTAAGCAGTGAAATACCTGCTTGACAGAGCCAACACAGGAAATTATGTACAATCAAGCATCTTTATGCTTCAGATTTGTAGGTAAGAAAGTTTGTTGCCTTGCATTCAGATTCTAGTCACCATGCATAGCTTCTGCAAAGACGACACAATAGGGGAAGCGAGCGGATCCACTGATTTGGCTTTTTTCTTTTAACAGATATCAGTTTCATTGGAAGATATCTGGCTATTACATAGAAAATTAATGCTCTGAACAAAGGAGTAATGTTCGCTCAAAGACCTCTTGATGGGCCATTCAAGTGCTGTATATTCATTAAAAATAACAATCTGTCAGCACTTACTGACAGCACGCACAACAGCCAAGCTCTCTTTATTGTTCTCCGAAGATGTTTTTCAGTTCCCGTGCCAAGAGCTGGGTAATTGGCTGTAGCAAAGCCTTGCATGTGTTGTTTTAAGATATTGGACTGACACTCACAGGGCACACTGGCAGAAATGAGGCAAGCCCCCCCCCCCGCCCCCCCCCCCCCCCCCCCCCCCCCCCCTCCTCTTCCTGGCTTATCCCAGCAAGTCAGAGGAGGCAAGATGCTGGTTGTGTTTTGTGTTCTTTGACAGCTTCCCTTCACCTCTCATAAGAGGAGATCCAAGCGCGCTGCATCACATCTCATCTTTGTTTGATTCAGGCCCTAGCTCTGCCTGCTCCACAATTGTGCCAAGGAGATAGCATCGGCAAACGCTCTCCGTGTTAACAATCGTGAGCTGTCTTGCTACATACTGCTGGTGGTATTTGATGTGCTAGATGTGATCAAATCTGTTTTTTTTTCTTTCTGTGAGCTCAGCCACGGCGAAGTCGGTCTCACTTCATCCTGCAAAATGCCGCCTGTGTCTTATTGGGCCGGCTTGGCATTGGATTCACATCTTAACTGATCAGGCACGTTTGTGTTTTTGTGTTGTTGCCAGCCTCTTGGCAGGTCCTAGGTACAGAAAGTTATCTCCATATTTTCCTTGTTCAATTTTGTATGTGGCTCTGAGACTGCAAAGTGTTGCAACTCACCACATCTCAGTCGTCTGTGATTTATGTACATGAGGGGTTGTACAATGGAGTGTGTGGAAAGTGGAATTGGAGGCTGGGCTGACGTTTGTAAGAGTTGTGAAGCAACAGCAAACATAGAGCAATGAACACATTTAGTAGTTGTGACTGAAGCTGATTATCTTTTCTCTCTAATATCTGGGAGTCTTGCACATGGTTAGACGTCTCACGCGTCTCACTAATAATTCATTAAAACACACCATATCATGCAGATGATAGCGCACTTTTTTTTTTTTAAGCATTTGGGCAAGATAGGCTAATAATAGCACTTAGTCAATTACAGTGCCAAAAAAAGCATGAATTGAAAGTGTTCAAAAAAAATAACAGTCAGCCATTTGCCATCTCAGTAAAAGAGGGAAATGAAATGGTGTAGGATCAGCTGGCTGGCCCCTGAGGAGAGGGAGAGAAAAGGGGGGAGAGAGAGATGAGGAGTGGGAGTGCTCTGCCGCTGTGTGTGTGTGTGTGTGTGTGTGTGTGTGTGTGTGTGTGTGTGTGTGTGTGTGTGTGTGTGTGTGTGTGTGTGTGTGTGTGTGTGTGTGTGTGTGTGTGTGTGTGTCAGTGCTGATTAGGTAAGAGATTGCCTCATGTAATGACACGGCATGGCGCTAGTGGTGCAGAAACGCAAACAATGCATACCAGTGTTTTACTGTGCACACCCCCCTGCAGCTGCCTGCCCGGAGACGTTTGTACAGACATACACTCTCGCCCTAGAATATTTCAACGTCTTCAGATGATGCCCCTGTTTTTTAGCGACACAAACACAAACCATCCGGAAGCCAACAGCTCTTTTCTCTCCCTGCGCTCTCTTCTTTCTTCTGTAGCGCAGATGAAAGATGGAGGTGATTAAAGGAAAGGAGCACAATAGAGTCTGTGCAGCTTTCCGTCAGCGTGATATTGTTACTATTGACGGCGGTATTTTTCGGTACAGATTTGTGTCGTTAAAGAGGCTACATAACCTGACAAACCCCTCTGCTGTTTTAGCTGAATCTTAAGCGTAAGGGGACATAGTCATATTCTGTGTTGTACACAGCAATGTTGAGAGATTTAAATGATAGATAAATAATGCAGGCTAAGCGCCATAGTGTTGTATCTTAGACACAATGTTAAGAACTATTGTATTTCCTGACACAGTCATTTAAGGTAGTCACTGAGTTGTAATAATCAGGGAGCCACCTGGATTAGCAAGTCTAAATGATGCAGTTGATTTAATTGATTGTTTTATAGATAGACGTGTCAATAACTGCTGTCTATTGTGCAGAAAAACAAACGTCTTTGTCTTTAACTGAAGTGTCTGTAATGGCTGGCGATGTGGTTTTTTTTCTGTATGTAGAACATTGATTTTCAACACCATGGATGAGACGAATCATACATACATCTTTTTACACCGTGCTGCTGGTTGTGCTCTGTGGCCTCTGTGACTGATGTTGTGACTGCACATGAGGCACAGTTTGTTTGCAGAGCCTCAGACCTGTGACTGATGTTTTAATAGAGAGACGGCTGCACGAGCCAGCGGCGAGCGAGCTCGGGGTTCATGCAGCCATAAGGAAAGGACCCCGGTGACATTGTGACACATCTCCACTCTCCGGTTTCGCGAGGTGCCTCCGGTAAACTGTGTCCTTGCTCGCCCTTGCAGGTTAAGGCCTGCCTATTGAGCCCGCTGAGCCTTCAGTTCAGGCGCTGAATCGACCATAGATTTAAGGATGGACATCTTGTCTCTCTGCAGCGTACAAACCCCAGTTCCTGCAGCCGGCACAGAGAAAATGAGTTCTGAGGATTGGGTTTAGATTTGCCACTGTAGCACTTCAACTCTTATACACTCTAGCTACCATCAGGGGAAAGGCTGTCAGAGAGAGAGAGGGAGAGGGAGGGGGGGGGGGATAAAACAGCGAAGCACAGCAGTGCTATCTAATAGATCAATTTGTAATAAATCTGTTGCCTCAAGCTGTTGTTGTTCGCTTCTACTCAGTAAAAGGTGTCTGCGTTTCTCAGGCAAGAAAATGCTTGTCAAGGCAGAGCATACAGAGCTATCAGTGAATGAGACGCGCCCCAAAGCACAGTAAATCATTTTCTCTGTGCTCCGTCTACATAGGTCGAACACATCGCTCTCTTATCAGCACATTCCATTGGTCAAAAAAAAGAGGGTTTCCTAACCAATCGATGGGGTCGAGTGCTGAAATGAGGAAGTAACGCTCCTCTCACATTAAATTTCCCATCCGCGTTATTCAATATGAGCCATTAATCATGATGAAAGAGCTCATTGATTAGGCTATGAGCCAAGGTTGGTCAATTTGATTCCACAATGTTAGGATCTGTTGGAAGTAGTGCTGCGCCACAAAAAACAACCAAGCAGAAGAATGGAAATGGCCCCATTATTATGACAACAGTTTGATCTTTAAGGTAACAAAAGAGTCCTCTGTAAGGACCACATGGGAGCTCTCCTGCTCCTCCTCCACTGGCAGCCATATGGACCGTGCTAATTGTGTTTTACGCCGACCATTTTCACCGATCCATCGGGGACTCGTGGAAGTGCTGTAGCTATAATGTCACCAGCAGTGGGCTGGCTCATGAAAGAAACATTAGCGAGCGAGATGAGAAGACAGGAAGGCAATATACAGCGAGTCAACACAATTATTGATTTTATTCAAATTAAATCTCTGGTTCTGAATCTGATGTTAACGCCTTTTTAAAGTATGATTTCTATTATTCCTTTTCTCCCCCCCAAATGCTTTTGTCGGAGAGCAGCACTCGGTTCGGTCTCACACATGCACTCTGTCAAGTGGTAAAATCTCTAATTCTAGGCATAATGCCAATGTATAAAAAAAATACAGCTATAAAGAGGAATTGCTCTTGTAATCCCATATATCTTCAAAGATGTTTTATCCCATTAATTCACATGACGACTTTTCAACGAGGTGTTTTGCTCTGATTGTGACCAGCACCACGTTTAGCCGGCTGTAATTGCTCCACAGAGAAACCGCCTATTGTTTTGTTTTGTGACGACGTGAAGGCTAAGCTTTGAATGTAAATGTGACATTCACAGTATTTGCTTTGCCCTTCAGGCCAGGGTGGGCTGTAAAGCGTTTGAAGTGTGACTGAGGACAATCCATGTGTGTTTTAACGTTTTTTTTTTTCATAATACGCAATCATGAAAAGGGCACATCGATGGAAATTAGATCCTGTGAAGGAGGGGAGGGGCGTCGGAGTGGTGACGTTGGAGAGGAAAGAAGTGTGTGTGTGTGTGTGTGTGTGTGTGTGTGTGTGTGTGTGTGTGTGTGTGTGTGTGAGAGAGAGAGAGAGAGTGAGTGAGCTTTTCATTGTGTCCCCGCTAACAGTTTTCTTGTAATTATTGAAATTGATGTTTACTGCGAAGCTGTAAATCTGCAAGATCTCTTGTTAATAAAGCGGCAGAGAGGCGGCCGAGCCGTTAGGCTGGGAAATAAAAGGCAATCAAGCCTCCGACTTCCTGTCCCTCGCCCCAAAATGAAGCAGCAGAAATCCTAATTAACTGAGAGGATGAGCGGCTCTTACTCCAGCGCTTGGCTAGTCGGTGCCAGAGTTAGCTGCTGTACTCTAATGAAGACACTCTGCTAGCCGCCCGCAACCTCTCTTTCTCTCACCCTTCCTTCCTTCCAGCCCTCTCTATCTGGCTCTGACTTGCCTGAGGTATTTTCTCCCCCTCAGCTCCTCTCCTTCCATACCTCCTCCTTCCTTGTGAGTGAAGTTATGGATGTGACTGTTGCACTGATGGAGTGAGAGGAGCTCTGTAGCCCGGAGGTGTCTGGGAGTCCTGCATAGGAAATCGGTGAGCTAGATGATGGCCTCTGTGATGCTTATTGCGGCTTATGTAAAGTGCTGCGAGAGAGTGGGAGAGATGCCATTGATCTCCTCCCATTGATTTCATAGATCCCTTTTTTTAAGATGACAATAAAGTCTGAATAAAGTCTTTTCTGTGTCATCTTCAAGTGCTCCTTTTCAAATCAGCGACGTGGTAAATTACTCCTGTCATGAAACCGCCCATATCCCAACAGCACTGTGTGATCATTCGTGGACTTAAAAGCCAGTTAAATCTCGCTTTGCACACATGCTATTTGTATGTGAACGTCTCTGAACATTTCACACTTATGTTGGTCATGTATTGCTGCTTCAAAGCTCTTAAAATGTATAGGCCTGCAAAAGTAGCTTTAATAGAAAAATAAGATATGCTCAGTGAAGTGAATGCTGTGCAATAAGCCCCGTCTTTGTGTTGTTGTGGAGTGAGCGGCGATTGATTGTTTGAAACCTGAGTCCTGCCTCAGCTCCCAGCCAGCTGCCTCTCACTATTTACCTGTAAACTTGTCCTTTCTGCTTTGTCTGCGGACGGCCGCAGAGCTCTCTCTGTCGCTTCTCCCCCCTCTTTGTTGTACCAAGCAGCCCAAAGGGCCTCCAGGGATGAACAGACAAATAGAAGACAGCGAGAGAGGTGAGGCCCCCCCCCCCCCCCCCCCCCCCCCCATTCTCCCATCTATCTTTTTCCCTTGCGAGCACTCTGCCAGACAAGTTTCCAGGCACTCAAAAGCAGCAAATCGACTCACTGTAGGAATCACTGTCACTTAGCCGAGCTGGGGCATAGCGGCGCACCAGGATGCCAAATCCTCCTCCTCCTCCTCCTCCTCCTCCTCCTCCTCCTCTCCCCATTTCACCGCCTTCTCAAATGAAGAAAATGCTATTTGGCATAGCATTGCTGAGGCCTGGTTCTCTGTACAGGGGAGCTTATTCCAGTCTAGCCCCCCTAAAAGATTTTTTCTTTTGCCTCCTCAGTCATACATTAGTGGGTTGTTACTGATGACGACTTGATTAAGTGCTTGTGGAAGGGTCTGGTGAGCTGCGCTCCATCTCTGATTTTGCTCTGGTTCATTTTAAGCGACACGATTGGCAGGCGAGATAGTGCGCGAGTCTCTCATCAGGGGGTGGGGATGTTTTGTTTGTGCACAAGATTTCATGATTGTGATTGAGCACGAGGGGAGCGGCGTCAGAGTTTCTTCAAATCAAACGATCTGCTCGGCACAAAGCCAGCGCCCTGCTGCAAAAACCCAAATGCAGAGTAAAGTGATGCTTCGTTTCACACTCGTGAACATGCGCTCGGATGCATAGACACGTGCACCCGGTGTAATGAAAGCCGAACAATTCTCCTGACTGCAGGAGTTTTAAATTTCCCTCCTCAGTGCGACACATTTTGTCTCAAGGAAGAGCTTCTCCGCCACCTCTGGCAGTCCTCATCTCTCCTTGGAGAACCAGCAGCCCCCCCCCCCCCTTCTCCTTGTTCCCTCTGTATTTAGCACTCAAGTCTTTTCCTCTAATCAACGGCAGGCTTGTGAAAATCTCTACATAAAAAAGAAAAAAAAAAGAAAATGCTCAGTGCTGCTTTATTTCATTTTTTTCTCTTTCCCTCTGCATGACTCTTCCCCAGAGTTGCTGTTTTTTGTCTTGCCTGTGCAGCTGCTGCTGTGAAGAGAATGACAACAGGCAGAGAAAACTAAAAGGACATGTCGTCTTTACACCCCCCCCCCCCTTCTCTTCTCTGTAAGCAGCTGCTTACATTACACAGGGCTCGTCCACCTTGTATTTGCTGTTGCAGAGAGATAAAGACGATGAAAGTGAGAAATACGTGTGACTTTCTCTGGGAATTTGGCTCAGGAATGCAGTACGTATGGGGGAGGGTGGTCGTGTTTTTTTGTTTGTTTTTTTACATTTGTGTGCTTTTTGTTTGTACTTCAGGAGTAAACGGAGCTCATGGGTCATGAGAATCATCCGGCGTGTTTTAATTGTTTGTGACAGTAATAATGTGTGACTAGAGGACCCAGGAGATTACAATCCGGTCAGCCGCCTAAAGGAGTGTCAGAGAGATGCATCACCACATCTCTTGTCTCCCTCTGAGCCATAAACCACTCATGAGCATTTAGCCAGCAGTGATTTCTCCTCCGTTCACCTCCTCGCCCTGTTCCTGATCCCGTGGAGCTGCTGGTGGAAAGCCTCCCGTGTGTGTGTGTGTGTGTGTGTGTGTGTGTGTGTGTGTGTGTGTGTGTGTGTGTGTGTGTGTGTGCTTGTGTGTGTGTGTGTGTGTGTGTGTGTGTGTGTGTGTGTGTGTGCTTGTGCTTGCATCCCTGGTTCTCTGCAAATCTCTGCAGCACCACCTGATTTGACTTGGTAATGGGAGCATTGATGAGACTTGGGGGAATTCGGGAAAGAAGCACAAAACCATACAGCAAAACCCACTACTGCGAGGCGGTAGTAAAGACTGCGTCAGGTTTCTCACTGGCCATTGACAAAAGAGGGGAAAAAAAGAGAGGGTGAGGTAAAAAAATGGAGGACTGTGGAGATATAGCTGTCATCTGTCGATGCCTACGGTCATCTGCTCTTCCTGCAGCGGGAGAAAAAATAAGCTGAGAGGTGGAGATGGGCCTCAACTCGATTTGTATTTTTTACTCCACTATACTGAAAAAGCTGCTTCTCTCTCCAGGACAGCAGGTTATTTACATCTTTAGCAGAGCTCATTGCTCACAGAATATCGAGCTCAGTTTGGAGGACATAAAAGGTAGCCGAGCCAGGAGTAGTAGGAGAGATAAAAGCAGGATCGCTTAAGCACTCTGTGTTATTTGAAGCACATGTCTACTGCTGTTGATCTAGCCACTAGCCTAATAATTCATCTTGCCTAGTTTTTTATCACCCAGTGCACGTCTATGCTCACACACACACACACACACACACGCCCACACACACAGTAACTACTCGCAAACACAAATTCCCCTCAGCCAGCGAGGTTAGGCCCCCTCTAATATAAAACAAGCGATTCAGAGATGAAACGCTCGTCATTCTGCAGCCTCGCCACGGCCATCCAAACGGATGAGTAGTGCTGCTGAACACAAAGCCGGGGCTTCCTTTCGCCCAGCTCCCTCACAGGGAGCATCTTGTCTATGTTATCACTCCAGCATGCTGCTGCAATTAATATTAATGTGCTTTAAAGCACGCTCCAGCAGCCCTGCTTCCCTTTCTCTCTCTTGCTTGTGTGTTTGTGACTCAGGAGGAAGAGAGCAATAAAGCCGGCGGGGATAAGAATCTCGGCAGGATATGACAGTCCTCATGTCAGCTGTCTTAGAGCTGGAGGGATATGCGGATAAAGACAAGGGGATGAAACTGAATCCGGACCAGCCAGACGGGCAGGTAGCACGGCATGTAGGTGCTGGTGGAGACTTTGAGTCGCTTAGCTGGGGGCTGTGCGCAGCCTGTTTATTTAGTCATGTTGTAATAATGCTTGACCTTTTCTTTCAAGTCCACGGACTGACCTTTCACACCTTGCTCCTTGGCAAGTGTGTGTGTGTGTGCGTGTGCGTGTGTGCGTGCGTGTGTGTGTGTGTGCGCGCATCACATGCAGAGAGGGAAACGAGCACCTCCTTTGCAGGGAGCTTCATGGTCTGCCAACTCCAGGAGTGGATTTTTCCAAATTAGTATGCATTAGGTGGTTAGTGCAAAGCATTTAATTATGCGAGATGGCACTAAACTGTCTATGTTATGATTAGCCCAACACGTTACAACCTTAATCTCTTCATTTTTTTCCCCCCCTATCTCTTTCAATGGATGGGGAGGGGGGGGTTGATAGGCTGGTAAAGGAGGATGATGGGGGGGGGGGGGGGGGTTACAAGTATCCCCAGTATCTCTGCAGCCAATGTTTTCTCCCTAGAAGGATTTAGATTTTTTTCTTGCCCCCCCTTCCTGCATGCCCCCAGATACTTTGTCAGGCGATATTGAATCAAGTCGCTTCCTTTTATGTGTATGTGTGCACGTCCCTGCTCTCTGTTTTCACTGAGCCGCTTTTCATGGAAGGCAGGGCTTTTTAATCTTGGGTAGCAGGCAGCAGTGGCAGAGTCTGAGCGAGCCAGGCAGGCAGCCATCCAGCCAGGCAGGCAGTGAGTCGCTGCAGCTCCCCGGAGGAGCCCATTATACAGCAGAGATATCAAACCATGAATCATTTACGCCAGTCCTCCCCTCCCCTCCCTTCTCTCCTGCCCTCGCACGCAGCCTTGACGCCCGGCCGGCCGCCTGCTTGCCGCTGTCTGCATCTTTAATGAATGATTATTTCATTTCATAAACATGGGCCGGAGTAATTAAAGCATTATTGATCTTTTCCATGTGTGCTCCAAGGTGGACAAACATGTTTGTTTTTTTTGCCCTCCTCCTAACACAACATCTTATTTTGTCCCTCTAGGAACAGCAGAATGTGATTTATTTAGACTGATGGTGTGATTTCCCCCCCACCCTGCATGTTTAAGCATTTCACGAATAGCCTTCATTCAGGGAGGAGGGTGATAATACAACGCAGTGGGGTTCTTGGGTTGGTCTCATTGTGCCGTGCGTCGTGAGGACTGTGTTGGAGTGTTTGGTGTTTTGCGTAAAAAGTGTAGGGAGACGTGGGGTTAATGTGCTGGAAAAGAGTGATTTAGGTCAGCGGCCGTGTCTGCATCTGTCACTCTGACAAGCCGGCGCTTTAGGAGGCTGTGTGGTGTTGAATAAAGGACGGAGTGAGAGACAAGTGAGGAGAGAGCTGGCTCTTTCAAATGGAGAAGAGGGAAACCTGACTTGACTGTGATTTGTGCTCTCAGCGACGGGCACCAAGTGACAAGCAGCCGTTTGATATAAACCTAATCAGTTTCACCTCTTTATTGAGGATCAAGACGGTTAAAGCTCCTGCAAATAAGTGCATGTCTCCTTGCCTTCCTCCCATCTGTTTGTCCTTCTCTCTTGCCCTCCTCAGCTGTCATTTCTTCTTCTGGTCATTTTTCCTTCTCTCTTCCTCCCCGTTTCACTGCACTTGTCTTTTCTCTGTCTTTACATTTCCCCTGTTTCCTCATCCGCCCTTTCCTCCTATTTCAATCAGAGTGCACTTCAGTTTCTGTGTAAATATCACAATCACAGATGAGGGAAAAAAAAAAAAAATGCTGGCATCTCCACCAGGGGATTAGAGGAGCCATTTTGTGTATTACTTATTAATGTGTCCGTCTCTCCTTTGCGCTATCACCCACTGAGCTGTATGGATTGTTTGTCTGTCATACAGGCAAACGTATAAATCTATTCGTAGCACGTTTTTTTAACCTCCATAATTGTCCCAATGCGAAGTGTTACATTTTAATGGGATATTGGTTAAACCTAATTATGTTTATTCACAGCTGTTGTTTTTCTTCGCCTTCCCAAAAACTGCTCAATAATACCATCATAAAAACTATATTGCTAAACACAACATAAAAATGTGATTGATCCAGCCATTACAGATCTGTGATAGCCTGCCTGAGCTAGCCTCCTCTCTCTGCCCTAGGCTCGTCCCTTTTGTCTGTGAGCCACATGGCTCTCTACAGGGCTTAGTCTAATCAGTGCTAAATATTCAGCAGTAGCCCCGTAGCCTAATCAGCTAGAGCGTAATCATTGTCAACCAATTGCATTCCTCTTGACCTCCCAGATGGAGGTAAACTGCACGGCCTCTCCATAGCGCTGCCTCAATTACTGCAGCAGTAATGGTGATAAAGAAGACCACAGGCTCAAATGAAAATGGCTGATTGATGTGGACACACATGGCTTATAATTGGATTATAAGGAAGGAGCGTTAATGGTGTTAGGGGCGTCGTGCTGGAGCGGTACCCTAAACATGGAACCAGGTATTTAGTGATAGACACCTAAAGCCCGGCCCTCTTTGTCCCACCCCCTCTGGTGTGTGTGTGTGTGTGTGTGTGTGTGTGTGTGTGTGTGTGAGTGTGTGAGTGAGTGAGTGAGTGAGAGAGAGAGAGAGGAGGAGAGAGAGAGAGAGAGAGAGAGAGAGAGAGAGAGAGAGAGAGAGAGAGAGAGAGAGAGAGAGAGAGAAATGCTTATGTGTGGCTGCCAGTAACTGGCTCTCTTATGCTAGTGACAGCTGTGGGGTCAGAACAAAAAGCTGTCTATATCCAAAGCAGCAGCTCCTCTTCCTCCTGTCCAACACACAGAATGAGTCACTGGAGAATTTGGGAAGATGAGACATGTCTATTCTGCAGTAGTTGCATTGCTGAACAAGGCTGCAACTAAATCTTATTTTCATTATCCAATCCATATTATGATTAATCTGATTAATTATGCTGTCCTAATCTAGCCTTCCCTTCACAACATACCACATCTTAAAGTAAGGGCATGAAATGTGTTATTTTGGCTGACCAACAGTACGAACAAAAAGTATTCAATTAACAATAAAATTAAGAAAAACAGGAAATCTGCAACCGAGCATTGTCTATTATATTTTATAATAATCATGTGATTAATTTATTATGAAATAGCGTAGTCCTTTCTGTAGATGACTTATGATTTATCAGCAGGAGGAGGAGCTGGTCAGCTGTGTTGCTGGGGGGGGGTTCCATGTAGTCAGACTGCTCTTCACTTCTTTCTGTTTATCCTAATGGAGAGTGTTAGGAGACGGATGTAATTAATTGACCCTGGCAGCTCAGAGGCGCTGTGTTCAGAGTCCAGGGGAGCAGGTGCTTTACTGTGCTGCCCACCATCTCTCTCTCCTAGTCCTCATCTCAATGCTGCATATCTTTGCAGAGAGCCCGACGCTCCCCGCTGACCGACCGGCTCTCGGTAAAGTGCAGCGATGCTGGATGCCTGCGGCCTGCTTGCGCGGCATAATACCAGCTAATGCCTGAAGGAGTGCTCTCCCCCCGTTTCCTATCTCTCAGCCGCTGCTTAGCCGAGCCTGGCCAGCGCCGAGCAGAACTGAGTGCCTCCCTTTCTACTCTGCCTGGCAGTTTATTAAAGGGAATACTAGCTTCTTCTTTCTTTTTTTCTCGCGCCCGGCGCGTTTGATTTCGACAGAGGCTGTCATGGCAGATAAAAGGCGGTGGGGCCCCCAGAATTACGGTGCACACAGCATCTGTATTTACTGCGTCATTCTCCCTGCCTCTGACAAGGGAGGAGGAGAAAATGGAGGACAGGCTGCTGCATTCATGTGTCTTTACATTGACATGTCTCATCAGGGAAAGAGGTGGACAGACGGTCTACAGTGAAGCCAATCCAAACCATCAATCAGCCCCTTTCAATACGCCTGTCCAGCTCACTGTAATACTCGCACATGAAGACGGGACAAAAGAAGGCATTATAGTGACTGTTGACATATTTATAATCCTCTTCTTCAGTTGGCTTTGTCAGACGGAGTCAAATAAAAGGTTGATTGTGGTGTGCTGGCTAAAAATGTCAAGAAAGCAGTTTTATTAATTTATTTGACTGAGATGGTGTGAATTGATATAATCGTTGGTGTTGCTTTTGATTTTTGTTTTTCAAATTAGCAAGTATCAAACGATACACTTGTCACATGTATTTATAGAAACATAGTGAGAAGCTTGTTCTTATCTTGGGTGTCACTGATTTCCCAGATGTTTGCCACTTCTAGTTAATCGGATAATTGATTTCAGTTTCTAAAAAGCGTTTTCTCTCGGAAGCCTCGCCTCGACAAAGACTGAACAGAGAGATCTGTTTTCCTGGCAGTGTCTCTCACCGAGGCTGTGGGTCATGCTCATTTTTCATCGGCATCAATTCATCGAGCTTTAATTAACACAACAAGGATTCGGTGTCCTCCGGTGTCATCTCATACAAACTCATTAGCCTAACTCCCAGCAACTCTAGAACAAAATGTTATTGCACTGTTTTCTGTTTTTGGTATATATTAGAATAGATTTATGTTGATGTATTCGTCCACATAAATTAAGTTTTTCCAGATCATATCCTGTAGGCCATTTCATCTGCTTAGTATCTAAAATAAGCCTTTGGTTACAATACAATCCTTGTGCTAGTTTGCTTAATCGGCTTCAGCGGCGTTTCGAGCAACCAGCTGTCTGTCTTCTTCATGCGTCTCGATCCTCTAGCCCGTGGTGACAGCAAGACTAATGTATTCATGGCGCCGCCATGGTGAGAGGCATTACTTTACCTTTGCTTAATTGAGGGGAAACTCCCCCGACACCTGCTTAGCACGGCACTCTGCCGGCAAAGCGGCCAAACTCAACCCTAGGAGCCGAGGCCACTGAACCCTGACTGCGAAATAACACAAGCCAAGACCACCCAGGGACCGCCGAGGGGAGAAATGATTTAATAATGTTGATGAGATATTACACCAAGCCCTTCCTCCACTGTCTCCCTATCTCTCGCCCTCTCATTGCCACTTACCTGGGCAGGGAGACGGCTCTGACTCTGTGCCTGAAGGTGTATTTAGATGGGGCTGCTAAATATTTCACACCCTGAAGACGGACAAAAAAAAGGGAAAGAAGAAGAAGAAGCAAAAAGAGGAGCAAGAGGGGCAAAAAAACCCAGTGCAGAAGGTTTTGACAGGGAGTGTAGTCAAGGGCAGTCAGGGCAAGCTTGTAATTGGCTGACACCAGAATGTAGTTGTGTGTGTGTGTGTGTGTGTGTGTGTGTGTGTGTGTGTGTGTGTGTGTGTGTGTGTGTGTGTGTGTGTGTGTGTGCGCGTGCGCGTGCGTGTGTGCGCGTGTGAAGTCAGACAATACAGTCTGAAAACTGTAAGGCCAAATATATCCCTCCAGCCACACTGCATTGCTTTCAGTGTGTTGATATGCTGCCATCGCCTCGAACTCCAGTGAATGTTGATCTCAAGCACAGCAGACACGCTGTATTATTTTCTTTGGGCTCTGACACCAAACCCCCCCCCCCCCCCCCCCCCCACCGCTGCAGCATTACAAGCAAGGTCCCATATGAGACTCAGCATGACAGCTCCACTGAGCTCCTGCCTCGTTTTTTTAATTGTCCCGTGCCCCAGGGGCTGCTGGGAGCTAGCTGGGTGGGGGGGGGGGGGCATTTTCTCCAGGGGGGGCGAGGAGAGGTGGGTGACAGAACACTCGCGGTGTCAGGTGCAGGTGCGGGGGGAAAAAGAGATGGAGAGGTTGCTGACAAGCTAACCGTGGGGAGCCGAGTAGTGGGAAGCCACTCACTCAGATTGGAGAGGAGAGTGAGAGCTTTATGTAAGAGGAAAGCACACAGGAGGCATCCATCACTCCAGCACCACTGCACTCACTGATACGTATTATTCAGCTGTTATCAGCCGCTCTATTAACAGACACCACTGCTAGAAATGGATGCAAAATAACACAGTGTGGCCCCCAGCAATAGATTTTTTTTTACACTGTGAATGATGGCAGCTTATATAACGCCGCCCGGACTGACGGCGTCGTCTCCTCGGGTAAACACCGTTCGCTCTGTCAGCACTTTCGCTGTCTCGCCCTCTTCATGTTGCGATGTGTTGAGAGGTGATAGAAGTGCTCTAAGTGTCGTGTCTTGCACCTTTAATTTATGGCCCAACACTTTCCTTAATGAGAACATGTCTGCTGGACAAAACGTCCTCTTTGGTCTCATTTTAGATTATAACAGTATGCTTGATAATCGATTCATCAATAAGTAATGTTTGAGCAAAACTGCTGAACATTTGATGGCTCCAGCTTCTTAAATGCAAGATTGTCTTACCATATAAACAGAATATCTTTAGGTTTTGACTGTTGGAGAGACTAAAAAACTATTTGACTGTCACCTCGGACTCTAGGAAATTTAATAATTGAGACAAAATATTGCAGATTAGATTAATTGATAATGAAAATAATTGTATAAATAATGTATAGTTGCAGCCAGGGTTGTGATTTGGTTACCAACAACATTTACATGCAGCAATTTTACAATTGACGTTATTCCAAATACGTACTTCTGTTAGCTGTTTATGTAAGTTACTAATTCCCATTTACACTCAAACCGGCATAGCCCAATATATATCTTGAGACGCCTCCTCCGCATTATGTTGCATCATCAGTTTCCTTTCCCGTAATCAGCTTCAAACCACATCTCTCTGTCATGTTGCTACTCTTTGAAAGCCTTTTGTGTGTGGCTTCTGGAATAACACTGAGCTTTGTACTATTCATCTTGCAGCTACTTGAAAGCTGAGTCAGATGGTAGAGCCTGTTTTATCAAGCGGGTAGATTTCTTCAAAATACTGTCAAAGCTCCGACTGATTCATCACTCCATGAAGGTGTACATGCATCTTTAAATGCTGTTGAATGAAGCAACTGGAATGCATGTTGTAATGTGGTTGTGCTTTCTCTGAATATGAAAGTATTCCGGTTAGGGTGATTTAGAAAAGTGTGTTTACGTGGTCATTCATAATTAATCGTCGCAGTTGGGTGAAGTATTGGAAAAACTGCAGTCCTTTTTTTTAAAAAAGGACTGCATTTTTTTTTAAAAAAGCCACTGAGCCGTTAGCGGAGCTCTTCCGGGCTGCTGGAATGAAATGTTGTGCAGCTGAGAGGATGCAGCGGCATGCTTTTTTTGGGGTCTTGCTCACGTCGTCCACGCTGGGGTCAGAGGTGTTATCCAAATGCGAGCCGGCCCAGCTCCCTCCCAGCTGCTTTGGATTGTTCTGCAAAACCTCACGCAAAGATGGAGTGTGGCCAGTACACCTCTGGCTCTGTAGCTCTCCACACACATGCTTACTTTCACTTGCACAAACATGCATGCACGTACCTGCAGCCATGCACAGCGTCAGCGGCTCTATATGTTTGTCTTTGTACGTTAAGATCATCGCGCACACATAACCATATGCAACCACACACACACACTTACACGCACACACACCGAACCAGATTATGCTGCCACCACAAAAAGCTTTGTAGCTACAGCACAGGCGGGCTGGCTTTTTCGCAACAGGTCAGAGTTGACTGCAAATTACAGCTGGTGTGGCTGACCACGGCTGGTGATGGATCTCAATGCAGTCTGTGTGTTTACCCACACACCTGCACCCCTAATGGCTGGGAGAGACACGGCAGCACAGCCGAGAGCACACAGCCATTTTGTAACACCTCAAGGAACTCTCTCTCTCTCTCTCTCTCTCTCTCTCTCTCTCTCTCTCTCTCTCTCCTCTCTCTCTCTCTCTCCTCTCCTCTGTATGAGGAATAGATGAGGTGGTGCCATTAAGTGAATTTGCTGTTATTTCCCCAGGCTCTTAGCTGAAGATGTCAAACCTCAGCCAGCGAGGCAGCCAAGGATGACTGCCGGCTCAGGCAGAGAGAAGCAACACACACACCGAACTCTCTGCCACGCAAATGATCAGCTTTCATGCTTCTGTGTAATTTATCAAATTGCTTGGGCATGTGATGAATGGGCCCAGATCTCAAAAGAAAAAAAAAAAAAGACATTTAGTTTGCATTAGGTCGCTGTCATGCCCGTGTAGCAGCTTACAATTTAATTACAGTAAATGGTAAACATCGTATTCATGTTTTCTTTTTTTTTTCGAAACAATAATTCAGTAGGCCTAATTGCTTCGTAGTCTCACAGACTTAACACTTGAGCGATTACACAAGTGGAATCGGCTTGTTAAACAAAAACTGTTCCATCCCATTACTTATACTGCAGACTTACTATATTCTCTTAGCGTGTGGAATGAGCAAGTAGGCTTAATGTTCTCTCCATTTCCTCACAAATGCCCGCGCTCACACATTTTTACTGTAGAAGAGGTTTGCTTCTCTCGTGGTGATTTGTCACAGCCCCCCCCCCCATTGTATTACACACCACCTCTCCTTTACACTCCACACCTCCCACCCCTCCCTTTCTTTCTCTCCCTCGCTCCCTAAATCATTCCTTAACATGTGTGTGGGTGCCCTCTCTCGCTGTGATTCTGATACTTCATAACGGCAGGAGGAAATTGAGCTGACCTTGAGGCTGCTGAGGCTCCTTTATAATGCTGATGTATGGGCTGTGGGCGCCGGCAGCCAGTAAGTGAGAGGCATGTTTTTATTTGCCGGGGAGCAGGGCCCGGTGTCAGGACACATAACGGGGTTCATTTCTCGCCCACTCGAGCTAGCTAGTGTGCCAGGAAGCTTAGTGTCAAGCATTCAAGTCCATGAGGTGTGATTTACCTGCATTAGCCTTTTGTATACCGAATATTTTACATCATGCTGCCTCAAGCCACAAATAGATTTAACCCTCAGGATAGATTGGCCTCACTTAAATGTGATTTAGTGTTGCTGCAATGCAAAAGTGTTACGGTTGTCAATGCTGTTATCTCAAGGTTGGACTAGAGATTCATTTAAACAGGATTGTTTCTGGCCAGTTTGCATGCGTGACAGGGTGACAGGGCAATCGTTTATGAAAAAAACAAGCCTCTTTCACAACCTTATATCACCCTGCTTGTCATTGATGTCATTATTGTTTTCTGTGTGGATGGCCCACTTTCTTCTCTTCGGTAGCTCTCTGCACATCAGCGCAATCAGCTGCCTCCTAACACAATCAGCCTGCTCTCAAATTACAGTCGTGATTGAGACCGAGTCGGTCGCAGGAAAAGATGAGAGCGCTTATGATCCAAACATGAACGCTGTTCAGAAGGTGCACACGATAGATGAATGTCTGTAAAATATAATGCAATAGCGCTGCACTAAATGGCACCTTTGTGATGCTTGGAAGATGCATTTTTATGAGAGAGGTGTTAATTCAACTGAATTGTTGAATCTATGAAATGTCAGAGAATTGGTAAAAATGCTTATTAACAACTTCCCAAACCTCATTGGGACTTCCACAGTCCAATAGTCAAAGATATTCAGTTTACTGTCATAGCAGAGTCAGAAAACACGAAAACTGTCACAATTAAAAAGCTAAAACCTGAATTTTTCCCATTTGCTAAAAATCTATTGCCACAATGAATGCAGTTTATTCTTTTGTTGATCAACTAATTGTTAAATTGACCAATTGTTGCAGGTCTAAATTAAACATTAGGCCTCACAAAGTCTGATAATGACCAGGCCTTCTCTTTAGTCACACCTACACATACAAATGTCACTGATTGCATATTTCAGAACGCAAATCTCACCATTTTATTTCCGTGCAAGTGTCCCCATTGATGCAAATTCAAACTAGCTTTCTTGAAAATACACAACCTTAGTCGTATGCTGTTTTAAATGTCATAGTGTAAATAAGCATTTACTCTAAATGTTGATATCACTATGTCCTGCAATCCTAATGCAAAATGAATGCAAAGCTACTTTTCCATCTTTACACAACAATGTATTTATTGCCTTGAAATGCTTAGCTGTGCGTGTTGAACAAAACCAGTCTGCCTTTGCACAGCATGTAAGTTAAAACACATTGTCTCTACTCGCGGGCTTGTTGCTGGTTACATGGTTTTCCAAACAAAACCACTTTAGATATTGTGGCGGCGTGACTTTTGACAGTGACAAAGGCATAATAGAAATGATACACAAGTGTTCATTTGTTTTCACTTTGTCAGGAATGTTAGTCATTTTAGCCCTAATTAAGAGCTTTGTGTGTGTATTGGTGGTGGGTTTGCTTGACATTAAGATGAGCGCAGGAAGCTCATCAGCACTGCCAATTGGGCTCACTTCTCCCGTGGCACGGATCCACTCGTAGAACCCTGTGTCTGGATGCTGCACTCCGAAAACAGGCAGGGACCCAATTCATTCACGGCCTATCCAACAACACATTGACTGTGCGCTAAAATATGTTTCAGCAGCTTCACAGCGGCACACTAATCAATTGATCCAGATTTTGCTGTCCATTGATCTTGGCTGCGCCCCGCATCCAGACTATTACAGCGCATGTATGGTAATGATATCATTAGCAGCCCATGGCCGGTCTATTAGTGCAGTGGTAATGCTAGTAAAAACCACCCGAGCCATACATAGAATCATTGGCACTGCCAAACGCTGGGGTGAATGGGCCAAATCTGCTTTGCTAATGCCTCCCTGTCACTCTAGCTCCCCCCTTCCCCCCTCACCTCACCACAGTAACAGTACCGTGGCAGAGAGGCAGCAAGCCTGCTGGTGCTGCTGACTGGCATTCTGTGTGTTGATGAATGTGCCGGCCTGACGGCTCAATGTGCTTACCTAATAGGAGCTGCTCTACTGTAACACTGAGTTTCTCAGTATCTCTCTCTTTGTCTCTCTCTCTGTCTGTCTCTCTCTCTCTCTCTCTCTCTCTTTGTCTCTCTCTCTCTCTGTCTCTCTCTTTGTCTCTCTCTCTCTCTGTCTCTCTCTCTTTGTCTCTCTCTCTTTGTCTCTCTCTCTCTCTGTCTCTCTCTCTCTCTCTTTGTCTCTCTCTCTCTCTGTCTCTCTCTCTCTCCGTCTCTCTCTCTCTGTCTGTCTCTGTCTCTCTGTCTCTCTCTCTCTCTGTCTCTCTCTCTCTGTCTGTCTGTCTCTCTCTGTCTGTCTCTCTCTCTCTCTCTCTCTCTCTCTCTCTCTCTCTCTCTCTCTCTCTCTCTCTCTCTCTCTCTCTCTCTGTCTCACTCACGTCCCCAGAGTCTTTTTCTCTGAGGTAGTAAGGAGAGCGTTCCACTTGGTTAGACACTGCGGCCTCCACACTGTTTCTCAAAGGTTAATGGAGCCTCCTCAAAATGCACACCAATCACCAGGTAATCGCTTGATAGGTGGCAATTAAGGTTGGCTATAAGAACCAATGCAGCACTTATGGATGAGGGAATCAGGTTATCAAAAAGTTATTTATTTTCTAAATTTCTTGTTGCAGTATTTGTTTTCTATTTAAAAAAAAAACCAAAACGTTTGGAATCATTGCTCCTATCCTAACGCACTTATCCCCCGCCTCTTACAGTATGGGAATAGTGAAGATGCGGCACAGGCTATCTTTAGTTTCTTGGTGTTGTGTTTGAAGTGGTTAGCATGGGGCTGGTGTTAAAATAGTGGCTTTTTCCTGACGCGCATGTGGTGGACAGCCAGAGACACTGACAGACTGAGAGGCGGACTAAAGTCATGAAAGCGTTAGAGCTCGTCTTTGATGTCAGCCAGCTTCCGGAGGGATGGGGTGGGGGTCATGGTGGTCGGAAGGGGATTGAGGTTTCAGCACGGGATTTGGGGATTGTCGTGTCAGAAAGGTCTCTCTGGGGCCTGAGCGTGTGTGAGCGCATGCATATTCACATAAGAGGCCAGGCAGCTGAAGGCCAGTTTGTCTTTGTCATCATCCACATCACCCCAAAGTGCTCACATAGAATAACCCTCAACTCGCAGAGCATGCAAGGGATGCTGCTCTCACATGAGCACACACACACACACACACACACACACACACACTAGGAGATAGGAATGGACGTTACTAGTCCCGTTGAGCTTGTTTTAGTTGCTCCGTGGTGACTTGTGGGAGAGACGGGATGGATGGGTAGTTTGATGAATGATGTTGCATGCCTTTTGCCATTTGGATACGGCTTCTAGGCCGAGATATGAGCAGATTAAAATGAAGATTGGTTTGTCACAGACTGATTTAAAAAAGAAAAAAACAACAACAACTGGGAGACAGATGAGCCCCTGTGTATGGGTGTTTGATGGCCACATTGTCTGTCCCTGTGGAAATTCCAGAGTTACTGAAGGGATTTCCAAATCAATGTGAGCTATTCATACGCGGATCTAATCCTCAGATTTACTGCCATTTAATCTGTGGTTATGGCAGGGCTCTTGATGGCTCTAATGCCGTCAAACAGATGTCCCCGCTCAGCCGCCCAGGTTAGGCCACACCTGGTGACACCACTGAGCCCTGGCACTAGGTGGCCCACTGCATATTTCATCTTTTCTCCAGGTGCCAACTATGAAAACATGTATTATAGTGTCACGGTGCATCTGAAAGGAAATTGAGCCAAATGTTAACATCAAATATCTATGACCCCCGAAATCCTCTTTTGGTTGAATTTGATCATGGCGTGAGTATAAATGCTATGTGCTTATCTGGGTGGTTGTCGTGTGTATTTGTGCTATTCTTGACGGTGTACTCGGCTCACTGTGCTGTTGAGCGGTGCTGAGGCTGCACAGACAGAAATGCTTGGATTTTTATTCGCTGCACACCTGGCGTTATCTTCACATTCAAAAAAGGAACAGGCCATTTCACTTCCAAATGCAGGCTGAATTCAGGAGGCATATTGCATCAGAAGCAGGCAATGAATAATAACAAGTTACAGTATCGTTTTGTGCATCTGGTAAATATCATGGGATGTTGTTTTGTACCAGTGTTGCTACGAAGAAATAATTGATTAGGAAACCAGCCGCAACCTCCCTTTTAAGAAAAATAGCTCAGACAAATCCTACACGCGTTCCTCTGCAGTGCCTTACATACTCATTAGTCGCTCATCATTTTATCTTGTCTATAAGATGTCCTAAATGATCTCATCGTCATAGTATTCAGAGCTACATATTACCACATTAAACAAACACAGGCTGTACTATTCTATTCTATATGTATTCTAAAGCGTGTTGAAATATTTTCCTAAAGCATCATCATCATTCATTTGGTTTTGCAATCAACCCAAAAAGTGGTAAACCATTGAATAACATGAATATCTTGAGTAATTGATTGATGATAATTAACAGTTTTGATGAAGGGGACTCAATTCTACTCGACACTATTTCCACAAAATGAAGATTTCAATTAATTCGGATTGCTACACCCTGAATATGGCTGCAGGCACATGCTCGACATAAATGCACACGCATCACACACCTCCCCTGTCTGTGCAGTATTGAAATGCTAGCATTGAAATGTAGCAGATTGATAGTGTGTGTGTGTGTGTGTGTGTGTGTGTGTGTGTGTGTGTGTTGCGGTTCTAGGTGTTAAAGAGAGTAAATGCAGAGAATCTCCCGGTGTGCGGATGCTGAATGTGAAATGTCAATGTTATTGAACAGGTGCTGCGAGGCAGAGCTGTGATGTTTTTATTTCCAAGCTCTTGTCAAGCAAGGCAGAGAAGAGAGGGCTCATGGGATAATGGGGGAGGTTCAGTGTTGGCGGCGGGTGGGGGGGGGCGTGTGTGTGTGTGTGTGTGTGTGTGTGTGTTTAACAGTGTGTGCAGCAGGTATGAGTGCCTAGATCTGTGTGTATCCAGAGAGGTTTATTGAGAAGAGGGAAATGAATACTGGCTTAGAATAAATGCTCACAATCTCCTCATAGAAAATGTTAACTGCACTGTGAGGGGTATTATTATTTTTTTGTGCGCCTTCTTTCAATGGCAACATTCACCATGTGTTCAACATGATGCCAAATATGGCTCTGCTGTCTTTACCCATGCATACACCTCTACTGTCAAGCTGTTATCACCTCGTTTGTTCCATTTGCACATCATTTATGTTTTTTTTTATCCCCCTGTCCTCCCCTGTGTGTGTGTGTGTGTGTGTGTGCGTGTGTGTGTGTGTGTGTGTGCGTGCGTGCGTGCGTGTGCGTGTGTGCGTGCGTGTGTGCGTGCGCGTGCGTGTGTGTGTGTGTGTGTGTGTGTGTGTGTGTCTTTCCCCTTCAGTTTTTCTCTTGCAGATTGTCGTTGTGTCAATACTTGTTGAGAGGCAGTGTGAGCTAGGAGGTGAATGCAGTCAAGGTTAGTCAACAATTCTCCGTGACACTGCAGCGCTGACTAACGGTGCTTCTTCCTCTGCCCTAACCTCACACTCCTTTACCCCGAAATGTTCCTATTCCCCACCCACTGGACCTTGATCATGTTCTCTACCTGCCCTTGGTGCTCTCAGCCTTATTTCTCTCCATCATCACCCCCCCCCCCTCATTATGCTATGTCTTCTCCACTGTCCTCCTCCTCCTCCTCCTCCTCCTCCTCCTCCTCCTCGCTGCCATCTTTCCCACTACTTTCTGTTCCAGTGGAGAGAACAGCTCAAGCCTGTCAGCACTCATTTATCCCTGAACTGCTAACTCATGTTCACCCAGTCCTGTGTTTGTGTCGGGATGCATTATTTCCTATGTTTTAGCGTTACCTATACGCACCCCCCCCCCCCTCCTTCCTTTGCAACCGGTGCAATACTGTCTTTGGCAACGGGATGTCTTTAAGCCGCCAATCACCTTCATTGCTGTTTCACTTCTGCGTTGCACTTGTAATTCCAATGAAGGCATGTGAAAATACGATTACTGTTTTGCCATTTATGCTTGTAGAAGAGTGAGAGCAGCGACTATCTGAATTTCCAGAACAGCGGCAGAGAATCCAGTCACGATATATGGGGGGGGGGGGCTGCAGTTCAAAGCCGACTAGCAGGTTACTTAATGAGTTTTGGTAATTGGCTTGCTGTGGCCTCCGCGCATCCCTGCCCTCCTGCTGCTGATGTATGCAGGAACAGGGAGAGCGCTCCGGCTTGCACTCCCTCCCTTTCCTTCCCTCACACGACCCATCCATCTTTCCCTCCATCCATCCCTCTTCCACAAGCTGTCTCATGGAGCTAATGTTGCACCAAAGCCTCCTCTTGTCTATTCCTTTTTATAAAGAGACAGTTAGTATGCTGCATGTTAGCGCTCCGCTCTGCTCACTGTCGAATAGCAACCGAGTTTGCCTGTCTCTCATTTCCCCCAGTCTCTCCCACTTGTTTGCTATCTTTTACATGCATACTCACTTCCTACCACACGCACACACGCACACACGCACACACGCACACACGCACACACACACACACACACACACACACACACACACACACACACACACACACACATCTAATATACATTAGATGTTCCATGCATTATGCAGAATATGTGCATCCAAACAAGCAATTTGCAGAATTTCCAGCTCTCCACTTCTAAGTAGTGAGTCTCTGTGTATCCACAACAGCGTAAAGAGACACATTTCCATGCTCAGTTGATTCATAAGTCCAAAACAATAAAAGACAAAAGAGTAGTGGGCCTTGCCATGTAATCATAAATGACACCTAACATATAATTCTCAGATTTCAGCACATTATCTCCTCACCAGAGACATCAAAGGGATGGCTATTGTCTCATTGCTGTTGTAATAATGTGCGGTGGAGAAAGGAAAAACAAACGGCATCAAATCTAGTTTAAATCTCATTAACTCACTTATCAAATTATAGTGATAATATTTCGAGAAAATGACCTTCACGGTTTAGTTGGAGTTGAGAGAGAGAGAGAGAGAGAGAGAGAGAGAGAGAGAGAGAGAGAGAGAGAGAGAGAGAGAGAGAGAGAGAGAGAGAGAGAGAGAGAGAGAGAGAGAGAGGTGTTTTTTAGTGTGGATTGTTTATTGCTTTGTTTGTTCATAGCAAGAACCTAGATTTAGTGCCTTTGGGGATCTGCACTAGTGAGGCTAACCTAATATATATTCTGGCTAATGAGCAAGCTTCCCACCTTCCTACCTATTCCCATTAATTTCCATTTTGTACCTTTAAAAGCCATAAATAAAGCCTGCGTGCATTAGTAGCGAGTCTGTAGTTGCGAGACTGCTGCCAAGCTTTTTATCTACTCCCACAGTTGAGCGGTTGAGTCTGAACGCTGCGGGGTTGGAAGGCCAAAGCACAGCTAAGTGGCTCCTCTTGACCTCAGCACTGATCTCCCAACTGTCTGCTCCGACTGCACACGGGCAGATTTTTACCCATTCGCTCCCAATAAAACAGTCCAATCTCCTAACGTGACCTCAACACCCAGTCTGTGTGCTGTCTCTCTGAATAACACGTCCTTTTCTTGCCGCACCCCGTGTTGACATGCTGGCGGTACGTTTGCCTTAGAGATTACTTCCCTGCTGTAATTCATGCCAAATTGGAGAGGAGAAAAAAAAATTCAAGAATTGGCTTAAATAGACTTGAGAATCTCCTCTAATGGATGTGCGTATTCCAGTTATCATTGTGTATCTGTAAACTATGATGGCGGAATCATTAGCACACACTGAGAGCAGCCGAGTGTGACCAGAGGAGAGTAATTGATTTCTGAATAAGCATTGATACTGGAGGAAAAAAAAAAAAGTCCAGCTTTGTGGGCCATTGCGCCATATTGAGCATCTTAATGCGCATGTCATGAATTACAGTGTAGGGAGTTATTTTTGTTTTGTTTTACACATTGTGAGCCTCTGCTCCCCCCCGATCCGCCTCCTCTTTTTAGCACAGCAACAGCATGGAGCTGCACCTCCCCTCTCTGTCCATATGGTGGCAGTGTATGGAGGTGAGACGGCCATGTGCTCTGTGTGAAATGGAGCAGTCACTGGCTATTTGAGCAGATTAGCTTTGAGACAGTAACCGCACAGGAATCACACACCCCAACCGCCACTCTCTCTCTCTCTCTGTCTCTCTCTTTCATGATGGTGGAGCTTCCATTTGCTTTGCTGACTGCTGATGACTTTTAAACACATTTTCACCCCGCTGGAATCAAATGTTACTAACTGCTTTCAGAGCTAAGCTTCAAACACGTACTATTTGTTTATCTTGCTGGGTTTTTGTTCACAAAGGGATTTGCCTGAAATGTAAACTTCCTCCTTTTTCGCCACAGCCTGCACTCTGTCTCTCTCTCTGCGGCCCTCCTTGGAAATAAAGTCTCATTCCTCAGAGTCTGTTCTCAGTGCAGCCGCGGCAGGAACTGAAATGCTCTTCTATTCAGATGAATGAGGCCCTGTTTAGCCTGGAGAATCAGACGGACACAGACGGTCCATGTGAAAGCTTGAAGAATGTCTGTGGAAAATCAGGGGCTCAGTGAAACAGCATCTAAGTTATTACACATGTGCACTTGTTTGTCTCTTTTCACTTTCTATATGTGGGTTTATGGACCTACAGAGTTGGTTTTTCTGGCTCATAAAGCATTTCACATGCCGGCCTTCTTCTCCCTAAGCTTCGTTCTTCATTTCAGCAAGCAGTGATCTAATGGAGACTGTTGACAGTGGGAGCTTCTATTAAAAGCAGTTGTTTGTTTTGCTCGTATACTATGTCAAAGCCTGCAAATGAGCACTCGGGTGTTGTTCTACTGTAAGTGCTGTGATTCCTCTCTCACTAACATTTGATTAATTTGTCTGCCAGGTGGCCGACACCTCCGTCTGGAATAAGGTTTACTTACGTTCATTTAAAAAAATAAAAAAAAAAAAAAAAAAGCAATAGTTTTACCAAATGGCTGCTGCAAGCAAGTTTCACTCTCTTGTGTAGCTTGGCAAAGAGATTGGACATATGTAGCCTACAAGTGTCTTGGTTTTCAGAGTGTGTTGCAAGGCTGCCAAATGTGACTGTGAATAGCTATGTAAACAAGATAGCTATGTGAGGCTAGACCCTGCAATGATTGCCTAAAGTGAAATACCATTCCTTGGCTTCTTTCACATTTGTACAACTGTGTTAATGATCGCAAACAAAGGCTCGCAGGTTAATTACTAGCTGTCTGTCTGGATTGTCTCATGAGGACATCTTGATTTTCAGTTAGTCTTTTGTCACCATAATTGGTCTGTTTTGCTTGTACAGAGAAAGGTCTTTTTTTTCGTTTAAGAAATGTTACTTCTTTTTAGCTAACGCAATAGTCCTTGAATCTACGCTTATCCACAAGCGTAGTTCACCATATTTAGTCGAGTAATTTCCTTGAGTTACTTTGTTGGGTGATTGGAGAGGATTGTTTTATTGCTTCCCCTTCTCTCAACCCCCTCCAGGCAAAGTCTGTGTTTTAATTAGTCGTGTAAGGCCCTATTTTCCCTTTGGATTCCCCCAACTTGTAAAGCGCTCTCTTAAGAATCCATGAAGGCTAAAAGGGGCAATGAATGATTTGAAGTCAGCTTTTTTTTCTTTCTTTTTTTGCTTGCCTGCAAGCAGAGAAGGGGGAGGCCTATCAGCACTTGCCGTCAGTATGAGGAACAGTAACTTCAAGCAGCAGTCACACAGAGTCTTTGTTCTTTATGGGTTTAGTACGTGTGGCGAAGAGAGAGTCGCTGCTTTTAAAGCCCCATCTGGAAAAGCACCGTTTGCGGTTTTTTTAATATGAGAAGAACGGCTCCTGTAGATAATACCTATCCGAGAATGGTAAAATGGTCTTACGGTTCAATCTAGCACATCCCTTTTTTGTTTTTTTTTCCTCCTCGTTTATGTTTTGGCAGCAGGGAAGTTAGCTTGTTACACCGTAGAGATTTAGTCATGTGTTAAAGCTTCTGAAGCACACCCCCACCACCGCCACAACCTAACCCTCCTTTTGGTTTACAAGTCTGTTTTCTTCTCTCAATCCCTTTTTTTTCCTTCAACTTGTCTGCTCATCCCTGGTGAATGTATTAAATGAAGTTACTAGATATGAGTGCTTAAGAGGCCAGGGCCTCTGAGGCTTGCCAAGTCTCTCACAGGCTTGGCTCAGTCATCCATGTCACTTTTTTGTGTTGTTTCAGCTACTGGCTCACTCGCTTGTATTGCCGAAGCTCTTTCTCTCTTTCTCTCTGTGTTTGCTGCCTCTGAGTGACTTGTTTTTCCTCCAGTGTGGAGAAATCGGGCTAAAGCAAACTGTGTGTGTGTGTGTGTGTGTGTGTGTGTGTGTGTGTGTGTGTGTGTGTGTGTGTGTGTGCCTGTGCGTGTGTCAGGCACAGCTTTTGTTAAGTATTCATTTTTAATGAGCGCAAGTGGCTACAGAACCCTATAAACCATAAATGGAGTGGTCAGACTGGGGAGGGGTGAGGAGGAGGGGGGGCCATGTTGGCCTTTTAATTCAGTGGCCGTCTCGCAGTCTTTTTGTTTAGTAACACTCACACTAATTATGTTTGATGTGGACCAAGAAAACAGATTTCAAAATGATAGCTTGTGTTTGCTTTATTGTGCCGTTCTTTTCCTCACACACCCCTCTGGGTTTTGTTAGCTCTTACAAGGAATTGTTCTCTTTTAATGATCTTTAGGAAACAGACTATGGCAGAAAAGCGTCATTTTCTCTTTCGAGCAGTGCGCAGCTCTGTTAGATTTCATTTCTTCTGAATTCATAAAGAGGCACCGAGTAAACCGTTTTTGTTCTGTCGGGGATCGAAGGCTCTGTAGCTGCAGAAGAGGGGTGCTCAGGGGAAAAAAAAGGTATTGTGATGGGCCGTTTGAATGCCGAACAGAATTGAATAGACACAGTCAGCTTCCCAGATACATGCTTCGGCCTGTAGAATGTGGAGTGCTTTGCTTGTAACTGCACCGGTTGTCTCCTTTCATTATCGGTTAATGGTGCCCAACTTGACAGAGCCATGTGATAAACAGAGGAGCTGTGAAATCCTGGAGGTGGAGTTCTCGTCTGACTGATAATGGGATCTCATCTGCCAGGGGAGGGGAGCCTGCCCCGCCAACCAATCCAGCTTTGCTGCCTTCAGAGAGGATTCACTGCACTCACCCTTCACCGCTGTCTGGGCCCAGACTTAAGCCCCTCAAACCTCCTGAAAATGTTGGCTGGTTTCTTCTTGTGTAGCTTGAATTATCGTTGAATTCCTTCTTTTTTTTACCCTTTGATTGAACATCAGATCGTCAGGGAGGTGTGCATTTCTGTCCCCTTATCCTGAATCCTCTGGATGTTTGTGTAAAGGGGGGGGGGGGGGCAGACTGTGTGTAAATATCATAAACATTAACGTTGTGAAATGTATACACACTGTGATACGGGAGGAGCTGTGGCTGCCGCGGTGTTGGGTTACTATGTGGAGGGGGAGTACGACTTGTCAGGACAGTTGCCTGAGGAGCTGGAAAGGGTTTTACCAGCACTTTGTTACCCCCCCACCCCCCAACCTTCTGCTATTGAAACGAAGACAACCAACATGGTTTGTAGCACAATGAAAGACCCCCTGCACACCACCCTCAACTCAATTGCTATTGATCCTGACTGCCTGTCTCTCCTGCTGCCCGTGTTTTGGCTTGAGTGAGAAAAGAACCCAATGCTCAAACTATTTACTTCAGTTAATTGGATTTTAACAGCGATCCAATGTCACGTTTAAAACAATGCAAATATGTCAAGCCACTCGCTCGGTGAAATGAAAATCATCCTATTAATTAGAACTTAATGCAGGCCATCTTTGTTTTCACGCTCCTCTCATGTGTGAGGTCATTGGTAGCATTGAGATGAAGAGGAGACAAACCGTAATGTTTATTTTGTTCCATTAAATGAGTACAGAGACCGTAGAAAATAACCAGGATCATCATATTAGATGTGATGTGCAGGGTAGCCATTACAATCAGTCCCCCCAAAATATTGCTAACGGACTATTCACATGATCATCCCTGCTTGTTTCTGCCTTTTTAATGGTTGGGGTGACTAATTAATTCATTATCCCAAAAATGCAAATGAGGTCCACAAGCCTGATCAGCATTCAGCAGCTTCCCTCTTATGTATTTTCCCGCAGACGCGTTATGTTTTCCGATATAAATCCGACACCTGTATTTAAGAACATCATTTATTTGTGTGTTAATCAGTAAAACGGGCCATTGCTGTCTTGCACGCACACACACACACACACACACACACACACACACACACACACACACACACACACACACAAACATGCTGTGTGCTATTAAGCCATTATTAACAAGGCACTACTACTACTACTGCTTTCACTGCTTTTCATTGTCTCGCTTTAGTGTTTCAGTCACATTCCCATAAGCGTTACCATTGATCGGTTGATGATGGTAGTAGGTCGGACCACTTTGGCAGCCGTGCATCTCGCTTCCTGATGCGGTTGCAAACACACACACACACACACAGAGCGTTTCCCTACGGAGCTGCCATCAATCAACAGTCCCATTGGCGCCCCCCCCCCAAAAAAAAAACACCACCACCCTTTTGTTCCTGACGATTGTTTGAATCCAGTCCATGTTTTTGTTTCGCTCGGAATTTTTTTTTTTCTTCTTCTTTTTTTTTTTGAGTGTGGCCGGGGTAATTCTCCTTCACTAGTGTCTGGATAAAGAAAGACTGGGTCAGCCATGTGGATGCGTCTGTTGAACAGCTGAAGAGGAGGAGGAGGAGGAGGAGGAGGGGAGAAAAAAAGGGGGGGCTTACAGAGACGGAGGGAGCGATAGGGAGAGAGCGTGGAGAGTGTGTGCATAGGAAAGAGAGAGAAGGGAGGAGGGGAGAGAGAGAGAGAGAGAGAGAGAGAGAGAGAGCGCGTGTGTGTGGAAAAAGGAAGCGGAGTCTGTAAACGGCGAGCTCGCTGGTTTCCTACCCCTCGAAACAACTACCAGCGCTGTGTTACTTTTCATGTGGACACTATCATCGACAGCAACAACAACACGGCCAAAGGGAATAAGAGATTTTTTTTTTCGAGGGGGGGGGGGGGACTAGCTACCGTTAACAGTGCCTTTTGCTCGAGGATTTAGGACGCGAACAGTAAACCAGTAAAGTGAAACCGTCTCTTTTGTTGAAGCAAGTGCTCGCCCGAGCCCCTCCGTGCGGGGTTTAAAACAGAAGAAGAAGAAAACGAGGGTGTAAAAAGTGTCCGTGTTCGTCTCGGTTTGTCCCGGGTCATGGATTTGGCCCAGCTTGCTTAAGTTCGTTGGGTCAACTTGGGCACGGATCGCGTTTTGAACTTGTTTTGCAGCAGTCTCTGGGACTCCCACGAATCTCCAGACTGGCGGGTGAGTAGTTACATTAAAAAAGAGGTTGCAGGACGGTTGTGGTTGTGGTTGGAGGAGGGGGGGGGGGGGGCAGCAGCAATGTGCTGGTGATAAAAGAAACGGGGTTTATGACAGAGTGATGAATAAAGCGTGGTGGCCCTCACACTTTGAGCTTAAAGTGTCCTAATTGTGTTTATACCCGGAGTAGGAAGCGCGTGTGACTTCGAGTCAAATGTTTTCTAAGTGCTGAAAGTTGGCTGCATTGTTGTAAAACTTGGCTCTCTGCGGACTGTGGAGCAGACATGGCAACCTCCACGACCCGGCCAGCCTGTAGCAGCAGCAGCTCGTGGGTTTGAAAGTTAGAACAATAAAGTAAACAATTTGTAACGTTGCTGTCCAGGAAACAATGTCGAGCAGTAGTTAAGGGAAGGAAAGTTGCAGGTTTTTTTTTTTATGGCTCTTAATGAGACAGTGGCACATAAAGTTTGACGAGTGGGATTTCCCCAAGTTTCACATTAAGTATCGGCCGTTGGGTTTACAGCCTTGTTCGTGTAATAACTTAATTATTGGACAGTAATAATGGAAATAAGTGTTTTTGAAAAAAATGTTTAGTGGGCGACCGGCTGAACCAGCAAACTGTTGAAGTACCATCAAATTAACTTGACCCCCCCCCTCTTCAGAGCACCCCAGAGGCTATGAACTCTGGCCCAAGCACATGCAGCTCTCACTGTGGGAGGGGGAGATCTGTGCCTGTTGTTGAAAAGAGCAAGGGGGGCTGGTGTGTGTGTTTAGGAGGGGGCAGCTTTGGATTTGAAAGCAGACTACAGTTATTTGTCTGAAAGGCAGCTTATCAAATGTTTTCTAGTTGTAGTAAAGGGGGGGGGGGCTTGTTTACTTTAATCACTGTAAAATTGGCCATAGTAAGTCTTCATGTGACTCCAGTCAGAAGCTGACTCCACTACTGATGTGACCACACAAGCTCAAAGAAAAGCTTCAGCCCTGAAACAAGATACAAATTGAGGAAAAGGGGGGAAGCAGTGATTGCCTTCAATCTCCGCCATATAAAAACAATCCCTTCCTGAAATCATCCCCCCTGCTGCTGCTGCTTTTTTTTTCACCGAGCTATTACATGGACTCAGATGTTGCATTGCTAATTGTGAGGAGCTAATCTCCACCATGCCCAGCTTCCTGTGGCATTTTCTTTGCCCCCCCCCCCCCCCCCCCCCCCGCTAGCTGAGAAGTGACCTCTAGCTTAATGATTCAGATGTGATTAATTCACTTGAGTGGGACGACACTGCGTGGGCTGACGTGGGGCACAAGTACTGCAGATAATGAATGATTGTTGTAACAGAAGGGGACATTTGAATAGGAGATATTTTATAAGTCATGAGGTGCAATAATGGTTAAAAAGTTACCCGTCGTTGTGTTTGTCAGTGTTCCTATTAACTCACAATGCTGAACTGCCAGCTGGTGCTGTCTAAACTTGTGTGATCTTTGATTCAGTTATCATTGACGGATAGAGTGTAAGGATTTTACAGACGACGCGCTTTGGTTCCCTTTTTATTGATGAGTTTCAGTAGCTGTTACTCGCCACATGAGTTTATTTGCGTCACAAATATTAGCTTAAAAGATGGCGGCGTAAAAAAAAGATGGAGTTGGATCATTTCAGTCATATAGGTGAAAGGCCGTCTGTGGTTGATTCTGGTGGAGCTTTTAGACCATACATATTTTTGTTGTTGTTCGTTTGTCACTGAATCGAGTGCTGGGCCCATCTCTGAAATGGTAACTTTGCAGTGTGATTTTGGTTATATGGGTAACTTGCACTATCATGTGGAGAACTTGCATAGCTTGTCCTTCTGAACACATTAAGAAATGGCATCTTCCTCCCTTCCCCAGAGGTTAGGATATCCATTTAGTTTCACTATACTTGTGGAGTGTATGAAAGAGGAAGTGGTCAGACCTCTTAATGGAGTTGTACACAAGAGCCCGAGTTGTTCTGCAGTGTGGGATTTGTTTGGGAAGATAACACTTGAAGGTTTCACGGCGAGGCTGCTATCAGATGAGAAAACAGTCTTAATCTTAATCATGCATGCCACCGTACCGCTGTCGGTATCATTTCACATCATCTCTATTTGCCATACTTCATACCACTTTTTTTGTAGGGAAATTAAATCTGATGTGCAATTTGATCCGAGTCTGTGTCCGCAGTTTGTGTTTTTTGATTCATGTGAACCAAGGGAATCATGGTAGCGTTGTGTGAGTCTCCCCCCCCCCCCCCCCCCCCCCTTTCATAAACGCGAGTCTCAACGCTGACAAGGTACAGAGAGCTAGTAAACATTCAGCTCACATACGGTCGCGTGTACGAGTGTCACCTCTGAGGAATCTGAGGGGCGATATCCGGATCAAAGAGGCTGTTTCCGACCATACAGAGAGAGATGCTTCATGGAGTGAGGCTGTAACGGCTGTCTAGCTGTGCAGAGGCGACCGAATGTTTGACAAGGCATTGGAAAAACGTTATTTAATCTGCTCGCATGATGGCCCTCACTGGGATTGCACCATGCTGCGTCTCTGCTCCCCCCCCTTTTCCCCCCTCCCTGTACCAGGATGATGGCAGTTGCTTTTGCTGGTAGAAAAACACTGCAAAGGTTGTCTGTTTGTTGTTTTTTTACCGGCATGATGTAATGCATAAAGAATCAGAGAAATTGTAAGTGATGCAGTGTTGGCGGGCCTCTAATTGTCTTTCTAATGAGTAAGTCTGCTGGGGTCTTGATATCTTTTCCATTGGGGTAACGGTCTGAATGACTCCACTGTATCCATTGTAATTACAAAGGAATGACCCAATTGTTATTATAATAAGCTGCATAAGTGAAAACAGATGTGATGTTTGACCCCTTAAAAAACCCAAATGAAAAGATGCTGATCAAAATAAATTAAGGTAAATTACAACTCTGGCTTTTTGGTTGTGTGAATGTGGCTCAACTGCATATATATCTCAGCCACATACAATGTTAGTCACACTCTCACTTCTGACCTCAACAACACAGAAATGCAAGAGCCGCCTTGTCTTAAAGCCAGGCGTAAAAAATCAACGAGAAGCCATGGCTTCCATGCCATTGTTATTATCATTTCCATCCCCCTCCACCAAAGCAGACTCATGATTTTAAAGGAGCGATGATAAATCTCTTCAGGTCTTCTTTAGAAGGGTCTCATTTCTGTATGGAACGAGCCGGCTCGCCACTTCCTGCCCTGTTGTCTTTGCAGATAGTGGTTTACCAGTGACGTGTTTAGACTGTATTAATAACTGTTTCATGTTTGCATAGTACACATGAAACAGGAGGTAGTACCCTCTGGTGGGTGACTACTGAAATAGGGAGCGATGATCTGGAGAGGTACTTTGATTTGTTCATAGAAAATTTCATCTTATGTGTTGTGTGCACATAGGAAGGGCCAAATATCTTCAGTTAACATAAACCATGGGAACCAACGACGAGTGAGGAATTGGGATAATTGAAAGTAGCCCCCCCCAACCCACCCTCACTCACACTCACACACACACACACACACACACACTCTCTCTTTCCTTTCTGTACATCCTTAAAGCAGCTGAGTCCATCGGAGGGCACTTTCACACATGTTAAGTGGGGGGGACATCTGGCCTCGTTAATTCAGTGCATGGTAAAGTGGAATGGTGGTCCCCGCAGTGCCGCCTGCTCTGGACGCCGTCAGATGGAGTCTGTCCGTCCTCCCTGTTGACTGTCCCTCTGACACCGGCTCTGGCACTTCAACAAGAAACACCCTCACAATTCCACTGCAATGTTTAAACACACACACACGCCGATGTCCGGGGGAGATAAAGCAACAGCGCACACATCTCCATGAAATGCTGTAAGGCTGTAATGTGTGGTTTTACTGATCAATCCTGATTTTCATTTCCTCAGTGCAACAAAGAAACAAGACGCTCCATGCGATTTTAAACAAACACCTATCCAGGAACAGCTTATTCCCCACCACCATATAAGGATATGGGTAGCCTGTGTCCATTAAGTCTATGTGTAATGATGAGTGGGGCTGTCAGAGTCTATATTGCAGTACCCACCATGGATCTCTGCATCCTCAGCAACGGTCGCAGAGAATCGAGCGACAGCAGCAAGGAAGCGGCTCACGCTGCGCATTCATATCCTATTTTAGCAAGTAAACATTTAATGTGTTTGAATGTATCACAGCTTTATTTATGCATAGAAATCTGCTGTTAAGTCTGAATTATACATTAGCCCGATGAATAATGCATCAATGCCGTTCCTTAATGATTACTCGCCAGGCAGCGAATGGTAATATTTGCTGATAAATTTACCCATTGATCTTGCTTGTGTTTAACCAGGCTTGTAGAGATGATGTTCGCTACATTTTGTGTTTAGGGAGGGCTTTTTTTTCTTTCTCAAGGATGTAATCAGAAGCAAGCTAATTGTCAGTTTTTTTTTAGTAATAAGATGTCTTTTTAAAATGACAAATGAGCCCCAAGGAATTCAAACAAAATGGATACAATCTGAATACTACTGAGTCCTTGTACTCCTCCATTCGCCCTTTTTTCTCGAACATCTCCGTACGGTTGGTGTGTTTACATACCGCTTTCTTCATGGCTGCTTTTAGGATGAGTTATTTATCCGTAGACCTCGACAGATCAATGTCCAATTACAGTTTTGTTTGTTTTTTTTCTTTGGCTCATGGCCATTACACTGCAGAGTATGTTTATCTGAAGTGCAGAGTATGTTTATCTGAAGTACAGAGTCTAGACAATGTCTGCTGAGTTGGTAATTTAGCCCATATTCGGTAAAGGTTTGTCTTTTGATACCTTCGTCTTTATTGGCACCGGTCTCAACGAGTCAGATTATTGGCACATTATCCGCATAATGCTGCGAGTCTAGCACTGCCTGAGCCTTGAAGCACAGCCCCGTTATTGTGCAGATATATTGCTTTGTCCACACAATGAGAAAATATTGACTTGTTGTCACTCACTCATTTGATTAGTTGTGCGGGTGATTCTGCTTTTCATTTGTCACCCTGGCAACGCAAATGGGGGAAAACAGCAACAGCCTCTCTCTATCCAGTAATGAAGCACTGGAGCATTGCAGACCATCACATCTGGAAAATCTCTCTCTCTCTCTCTCTCTCTCTCTCTCTCTCTCAGCAGGAGTGAATGTCTTTATCACTCACGCTGTATCATTGGCACTTGTCAGCTCAGCTAGTATCCACAAAAAGCCAACATTTGACAGCTTTCTCGCTGCAGAATGTGCAGCTGCGTGGGAGGGAGGCACTCCAACAATTCCACTTTGATTTTACAGCTTAGTTGAGTGAGATTTATCCGTATTTACAGTGTTGGCGAGTTACTCCATTTTCTTTTGTCTGTAAGACGAGCAGCTTAAAGCAGTCTGCTGCTGCTGCTGCTGCTGCTGGTGTGTGTGTGTGTGTGTGTGTGTGTGTGTGTGTGTGTGTGTGTGTGTGTGTGTGTGTGTGTGTGTGTGTGTGTGTGTGTGTGTGTGTGTGTGTGTGTGTGTGGGCCCGGTCACAGAGAGAGCACCTTATATTTAACCCAACAGGATTCATCAGCGGCCTCGTTTCTCCAAAAAAATAATGAGGTAGACTGTAAGGGCCGCCCCCCAGGCTGCATGTAAGGAGATGATCTCTACGAACCGGCAAATCATTCCTGTTTTTTTTATGCTAAAAAGACAGGCTAATGACTGTTCTTGATGTGTGTCAGTGCTTTTAGTTAACTAGCTTTAATTCACAGAATGATCTAATGGGCTTGATTGTCAAGTCGAGCAGAGGCAGTCAGTGAGAGGCTCGGGTGGGGGGGGGGTATATAATTGTTTTTGCTGGCGGTGATTCTTTCTGGAAAGGGATGACTGCACAATCCAGATATGTAAACCAGAGGAAACTAAAAGACAGTGCGCTGATACCTCGTCCGATTTGAGTTAATATTCCCCAGCTCTGCCCAGACACTCTTTGGATTCAATTTACCAACCTGTGTCCAATTTTGCAGCTCAAACATGTAAATCGTATGTGAGAAATCTTGTGGAAATCATTAACTGTGACGACACACCACAAAAACAAAAGAGCGGGAGAGATCAAGACAACAGATGCTCAAAGGGTTTGATTCTGCTTATTGGAGCGGGACACTTCTGTAGTGCAGAAGAGAATCTCACTGCGTTCATCCTCGATAATGATGCTGTGTCTTGCCAATGCCCTGTCAGTCATTTGTTCTCCAGAGACATTCGCAATATTCATTTCATTTTTTTTTTGCATTCACGCAAACCTCACATTTTTTTGTTTGCTTGAGCCTGGTGTCGAGTCAGGTTGCTTGTTTGCCTGCACAAGACACGCTTGTAATATTTATCAGGCGGAGGCAGAGTACACTTCCACCTCTTGTGTTTCATAAAGGACGCCGCCGCTCAGCCAGTAAAAGAGGAAGGTTGCTATGATAAAGAAAGCCGACTCTATTGGCCAGATAGAGATCAAATGAAGACCAACCAGGAAGCAGTTTGCAAACACACGTTTTTGTTTTTTTTCCGGGGTTAGTGTTTGAGTCAGCGTCGGGGCAACACTGGACATCTGTCTCCGAGTGATCTATAACGCCCACGATCCCTCCCACAGACTGTCGACTTTGGCACTCAAGCAGTACACCGGTTGCTGTAGTACACCCAGCCACCCACAACAGCGGCTTATCTCGCTAGCATAACAAAAAAAAAAACGGCCTAACAAAGAGCACAGACATCAATAGGACACACGGCAAACGGAGGACCTTAAGAGCGCCGCGCACACCATAACTCCACTTCAAAATGGAGGCCTTTGTTCTGAGGTGGTTGGGAGAGGACACCGTAGCGAGTTAGCAGCACATCTTTTCATCCACAAACACACTCACTCCCACTCACTCAACCTGTCAGTGAAGGAGATCCTCGGCCGGATAGGGCTTCAGAGAAAGGTATTCCTCTGAGACTGTTGTTGAAGGATATAGTCCTGCCATGCGCTGATTAAAGGGACACTTGTAGATAATCCTTTTGGGGGAAAGGAGGTCTTTATTGTGGCAGTGGAGAGGGGTGGGGGTGAGGGGCAGACAAAAAATCCCCAGATTTAGATTTATTTAATGGTTATCACCTTGGTGTGATCGGCAAACTCTGCTAAGATAAATATTTGATGACGGGGTGGCTGAAATAGAGCTGTTACTGACTGCTGGTGAGAAACGGAGCTTCTATTTAGAGCCCGTACTGTTGAAGTCGCGGCGTTGGTAGACAGCCCAAGGTTATTAGGGTGGTATGAGAGGAGTGTGTGTTTGCGGTGTGTCTGTGGGTCGCTGAAGAGTTCTCACTCTGTTCTTACTGTGGCGATATGAAGGAGAGAAACGCACTCGGTTGGTTATTGGGCATTCACTCGTGTGTGTGTGTGTGTGTGTGTGTGTGTGTGTGTGTGTGTGTGTGTGTGTGTGTGTGTGTGTTAGAAACGGCGCTAATGCACGACAGCGAGGCGCACTTCACTTTGAACTATTTCTACAAGCAAAACACCTGTATGTTTTGCCCTTTTACTACCTTAGCTTTGCTCTGTTTCGTTTCACGTGCTCGCTGCCCCCTGGGTTCTTGTTTTGATGTCATGCAAAATTGATTGGCTCACACAAATGCTGCGCTGCAATGAAGTTATCACGGTGTAAAGAAAGATTCCCTCTACATCTATTCTCCTAAACTTACACTGTCACACTCGAGTGAATAGAACCTTTTAAAATGATGTCAGCCTTGCTGTCTGTGGCTGGGATTATGAAGTGAAGCCTGTATTAGGATTTGAATGCTACCGCACAGCTCATTTAAACACTGATCTAGGCTTCGCCTGATTCATCCTGTTTACTCATTACATGATAGCTATGGCGAAAGCAATTACTTTCAGCTTTCAAGTACCTTGCTTTTTGGTCACACTGCGACTCTTACTCATTTCGCCGGAGCTCCCAAAGGCCCCGTGGCTTCCAATCAGTCCGGTGAGCGGCGTGCGCCAACGTCTTGCCTCTTTGTGTAGGAAATAGGTGGGTAAACATGGCAGAGTCCTTGAAGCACTTCCCCATCCCTGCTATTGGATTACCAGATGCCTTTCCGGGTCTCATATGCACAGATGAGTGCCAAGATCAATGGAGCTCTTAGTGCAAAGCTAATTCGATCAGGACTGGCTTTGCTACTGCTGATCAGAGATTTCTTTCTTCTTCTCTTTTTTAACGTGAAACAAAAACTTAATCAAGTCAAGCACATGTCCAATAGCCCCCCATATTTTCAGCCGCCAATTACGAGGCATTTCATATTCATTATTGAATCGTTGAGGAGAGGTGTGGAGATGGAAGTAGTGAACCACTGCGTAAAGTGATCCGGACATTTTTTTTTTTTTGCTGAGTGTTGCAGGAATGCTGCTTTTTTTCTCCAGCAGAGAGCAACTGGCATCATAAATAAGCTAAGAGCATGTTTTTTCGAGGGATGAGGTGTCTCCCGCTCTGACGGCGAGCAGAGAGAGAAGGGTTGAAGGGCATATTGACCCTCTTGTTCTGGAAAGCGAAAAGCAGACTCTTCAGTGCCCCTTGTTCCCCATTAATTATTGTTTGATGCTAATAAAGGAGGGGGGGAGGGGGGGATGGGGCATGTTATGAAACATAATTATTCATTGCAGCATTTCCCCCTCAACGAGCCTTGCCCCCCCCACCCCACACACACACACACACTCCCCTCTTCCCCTTGTGCTTAGTGAGGAAGCTGCCAGGGCTGTCAGTTGAGTACAGCAGGCAAAGATGTCCCCTCAGCCTTTTAGGGGGGGGGGGGGGGGCAGGGTGAAGGGCGCCATTTGCCCGAGTGATATATGAGGAGAGACAGCAATATATGTAAGGAGCTGCTGAAAGAAAGATAGAAGGTCAAGGCACATTACACTCCCGCCATTTATTGGCTGAGCACAGTCTGACCTGGACTGCAAATACAGTTGCTCAGCAGCAGCTTTTTTTGTATGTTTGTTTATATACGTATGTGTGTGCTTGTAAATGTGCGTGTCAATGGCCTACACATTTTAGATTGACAAGTACGTGTGTGTGTGTGTGTGTGTGTGTGTGTGTGTGTGTGTGTGTGTGTGTGTGTGTGTGTACACTTAGATGAATGCTGTACTGTAGTGAATATGCTCTCAGTGGCTTTTTATAAGCTTGCAGATGCAGCGGGATGCTATTTTAACAAGGCTGTAGCTTCTCAAAGGTGTCCTCCTAGATTTCCATTCAGCGACTACTAGAGGCTGATCTCCTATGCATGAGCACAGCATATGGCGTGCTCATGCATAGGAGATCACAACGCAAGCATGGGATTAAGTAACAATTGTGTCGTGGTAATTGAGTGCAGTATAAACCAGCAGAATAAATATATATATATATATATATATATATACACATATATATATACACATATATATATACACATATATATATATATATTTCTTCTGTTTTTATTTAGTTGTATAAAGAAAGTAAATCATTCAGGCAATGATCTCTGTATTCTGAGTGTTATTGGCACAGGCAGACCTACGTTGTGTTTTCATTGTCATTAATCACAATGGCCCGGTGGTGAGAGGAGAAGTCGGTGAGGCTGCCACGGTCAAAGCCTAACATTAACATTCCAAGAATATCTGAGGCTTATTCACAGCAACTCAGCCGCGCAGCCGGCTGCATTCACCTTCGCTTTAAAAAGAGTCAACAGGCCTGTAGTCTGCTTGAGATATGTTGTGTCGGCTGGTATTTTTAAAAAAGATTTTATGGGGAGCATTTTCACCTTTACTTGACAGAGGCCAGTGTGGAAATGGGGGGGGGTTATGACCTACACTAAAGGTCCTGAGGCCAGAATTGAAACCAGCACGTTGCAGTTAAATGTGCTGTAGCCACTTGGCTACCGAGGCACTCCGGTGTCGGGCGGTATTTCTAATGTGTCGTTGTTGCATGGTGATGGATGCAATATGTAATCCAATATATTGCAGTCGCTAGGTGTTTGGAAAGATGAAAAATATGCAGCCTGTGTTTGCTTGAGGCACAGCACACTATCAGTCGGGGAACAAGTCTCCATTTCACACATGAACAGGCAGAGTTAATCTGTGGATCACTACAGCACGCTGCGTAATATCCAGTTTCTATTCTCATATTTTCCCAAAAGCTCATTGTTCTCAGCCCCCCGCTGCTAATGCTTTTGGAAAATAGTTACCTTTCGTAGCCGGTGTGTATTTTTAGATAGACCGAAGTATTCGCTTGTGGTCCAGGTAGTAAAGCCTGACTCCTTGAGACTCTGTTAAATTAACGGTGTGTATTTGTAACCTGTGTATGTGTGTGGCCCGTGTGTGTGTGTTTGTGGCAGGGCGCATTAAATGCCACTGCTGTAAGAGGCCCCGGTCCCAGCTGCTGCATGTTTTATGAGCTGTCCTCTGAGGATATGGGAGCTCTGAGCTCAGATCCTGCTTGTTTCCAGCAGTGTTTTCATCACTCCTGGCCACTTCCCCCAAGCTGTTTTTTTTCTCTCTTTCTCTTTTTTGATGAGGGAGAAGGAAACGCATCCAGAATAAGGCAATATTTACAACACAGCCCCGTCTGTGGCTGCAGCGTGGCTAGCTGCACTGAGGCCCTATAGACTCTTGATTCATATTATTCTCCCATGCGCACTGCAGAGGGTGCTTTCCCCTCTGCCTAGGATCACCGGCCTACACCACTGAGATGGTGGATGACAAGGCTGAACGCTACACTGAATATTCCACTCTCCCAGTCCCCCCCCCGGCTGGCTGCTCTCTGAAGCCGCCCCTTTTTCCTTGAATAAACACATTTCCAACTGGAGAACATTCACTCGCGCCGTCTGTTTACAGTGTTACACATTGACTCGTGAGTTATGGCTGTGTGGTTTGCGAGAAAGCTGAAATTAGCACGGAGGGTAACAAACGAAAGGGGGATGTTGTGAGTTAAAAATCCTTTGTTGTATTTATTTCGTAACGACAGCCAATCACGATGGTTGGGTTGGGTGGCAGTTGGTACTTAGAGGAGAGGCGTTTGCATATGAAATAATAGCCCTTCCTAATTAGAGGTAATACCATCCTGTGGTATCTGGAGGTGGAGGTGTTTTTTTGTTTTTGGCTTGGATCATTATAAGACGTTGAATGGAGGGATTGCCCCTCCCCCTCCCACCATCTGCTCGAGAACGGAGCAGTTTGCAGCTAAATAATTGAGGCGTAAAAAATGGTTTTGTGTACTGACCTAATGGCTTTGTTTTTTTGGGAGCTGTTCTTGAAGACATCCTTCAGTGCCCCCGCCAGTCTGCGCTGTCAGTCTGAAACCTCAGAGCTGTCTTATCTGTCACTCTAATCTATTTATGTTAGTTTTTCCTCTGTGTTGGCACATCACTCTGTGTGGCACGGTGATTAGAGTAGCTGGAGGATGTAGGGCAACCATACGAATACATTTCCTCCTCACCCACGCTCATTTAGACGACTAGTTGCAGTTGAACTGATGGATTAAATCGTTGAACTGATCATGGGGGGGGTTGATTGCAGGATATCAGTGGTGCATGATTGAGTGCTCAAATATTAAAATTCTCAAGAGTCCTTTTATTCTAACAGACGAAAAAATCAGTGTTGTCTTTTTTTTCCTAAGCACATCTGACATCAAAGTGTCATGTAAATCCCCCCCCCCTTTTACAGCTCTGCTCCATTTTTATAGACATACATGTTTGAAGATACATATATGACACTAATATTTTTAAGTGCAAGTCAGGGTTGGATGTGTCCCCAGTGCGTATTTATACCTCTCCTGACCTCAGTTTTACCTTTGGGTAAATTTCCATTACAACAGCATAATTCATGGAAAAATTGAATCGTCAGTGCCTCTGGAGAGGTGAAAAGACACAAGAAATCCTTTCAAATCAGGCACTTTATTCACACCGCCCACAAATCTACAGGGAAACTCAATCAAGAGACACATTCATGATAGCGCTGTGCCTGCCGCCACATACCTCAAATTCCCCTGCTTCTCTTATCAATGACACATTGGGAGAGGTCCATTACCAGCCCCGCTCACAATTATTATTTCTCAAGAGTGCCTCGTGTAGAGGAAGAGGGGAAGGGGTGACAATAGACAACCCTGGCATTTCCCTCAGGAGCCGTGTCTAAACATGACGCCCCGGTGAAGCAGTCAGAGCTGCCAAAATGGCCTTCAGCTCAGGTCCAGCCCGACAAAACGTGGCAGACTTGAGAGAGGGACCGTGTCTGGAAGGAGCTGGTATTAAGGCTGCGAAATGAAGTCCTGCTCACAGACCCTGTAGATAATGGACAACTCGGGCTGTGGAGCCGCCCCCTCAGGGCCAATTCGGAGCTCTTGCAGGGAGCACACAGACGGGGAATAGAGGAGGATTTTTTGACTAGATGGAGTAGAGGCTTAGGCCCTGTGGAGCACACAGTCTGATCCTCATGTCCGTGGTGGAAAGTACCTGTGGACAGAGAATATGTTTGTCTTTATCAGTTTACATTACAGAAAGACGCTAGTCTATGCTGGAAGATTTAGTAAATTCACTTAATGTTTTGAGACAGTGATAGTTTAATGTTGCACACGGTGTCATCTTGCATAAGAATCTGTTCTTGTGCAGCAGCTTTTTTACCATTGCAGTCTCTAGGCAGGCTTAAATGTTGGAAAGCCCCAAGCTATCTTTTCTCGAGCACGGCTTTTACCTACTAAACTAACCCCGGATGCCGACTAAAAATAGAGCCTTTTGTGAGCACAGCTTTAGCAGAGAAAAAAAAGATGCGGTTACTCATCAGTGAATTGAAAAACAAGTGGAGCAGACAAGTGTCTCTGCCCTGCCAATGTGAACTAAAACAGAGAGGGCCTCGGAGAATAAAGCGAGCCGTGATTGCACCAGGTAAGACAAAGCAGGCAGCGTGCAGAGACCACAGAGAATCCCTTATGAAGTGGCCTACCCCTCGCCTCCAGCTGAGCCTTTCATTGTGCTGTTGTTTCTAGGGGCCTTTGGATGGCAGCTTAGATTAGATCGCACCGAGTAATGGATTGGCGCTGACGAAAACCTGCTGCAGCTCAACATCACCGCAGCTAGGATCCGTCCACTGCTGAGGATCTGGCTGCTTTATTCGGATCAATTTGAGTCACCCTCATTGTTAATAACCCTGTGTATATTCATGCTAACATTGTTCTCCTCTAATCTGTATTCACGCGAGTATTTCATTCAATCCCTCCGCAAAGCCGGCCCTAAATCCTTGCCAATCACATTTTGCTACTTCATAATTCTTCAATTGAATATGCCATGAATTACTTTTTTCTGTCTCTCTCTCTCTCCCAAAACTGAGCGGATCACTGTGCTGGTTATATTGTCTTTATTTTCAATTTTGCATTTAAATGTAGAAATTCTAGTTTCTCCATTATTTCCCAAAAAAAAATGCTGTATGAATAAAATGTCCAGCTTTTGCAAATTTTAAATCCAAGATATTCAATTACAAAAATAGGATAAAAAAAGAAACCCTACAGCTGTATAGGTACTCAAGCAAAGCGTGTTAATTTGGATGTTTATCCATAGACATGTTTTAATTTAAAACTACAGAGATGAGCATGGATTTGGGTAAATGTGAGAGTGATTGGAATGAATAAAACATGGATTCTTTTTTTAAAAGGCTGTTTGGGAGACGGAGACAGAGGGAGCGAAAAAATAAAAAAGAAGCTGTGTTTAGTAACAGAAACCTGCTGTGTGGCCATTGTGGGGGATGATGTGTTAATCGAGCCACAAACTGTGTGGTTTTTCAGGCCAGAGGTCTCATTTCTACCGCCTCGGAAAAGAGAAATGTATTTGAGCAGGGCCCCGCTGGCTGCTAGTGCTTGACTCCATTGCAGTAATGTAAATGGTGGATTAGGTGACGTTGGCTGGGACGCCCTCAACCACCTCTCCAGCCACTGCCCCCCCTTCTCTTTTCCATTAAGACAGCTGGTATCTTTCAAAGGGTCCCGGCCCAGTGATTGATGTGTAATAGCTCCGAGCCTCACCTGCCCCCTCACAGCGTTATTCATCGGCCAGGCAGCCGGCGCTGCTTTTCTACTGAGCACTTTGTTTCCCGGGTTGTGGGTGGAGAGCCTCCCCCCCCCCCACTCTCTCTTTCTACTCCCTGTCAGCCATCAATACATTATGACTTTTCATTGCCACGGTGGTGCTACTTCACACTGAATCGCTCCCTTTTTACTCACTCAATTCGTTCAACTTCAAATTGCTCATGTATCTGCATCACACTGCAGCTGCTGATGTGCAACAAATGAACCGTAGACGTATTGTTAACCGACTAGTAAAAGTTTGAACATCAATTAAGAGCAGGCGCATGTCCGTATAGGGAATTCTTTATGAATAAATACAACTATGTAATTGGAGATCCAGAAATTGGAATGAGGCAATTGTGTGTAAAGTGTATCCAGATGCGAGCTAATAACACCTAGATTGTTAAGATACTTATAGAGGCTTATAGCGGCCCACGACATCAAAGGAGAATGGGCCGGCCCTCCATTTGCAACAGTTCAGGGTCCTCGTTGCTCTCGCTGGAAGAGGCTTATGTTACTGATTAGAGGGGAGTAGTGCTGCTTAGCTCACACACGGATTGTGGCAGCTCCCCGGATTTAGAGCCGTGCAATCAAATGGTCTTCATCAATGTTTTCATGTTCCTCACACCTCTGAGACATGCTGCTGGATATGGACACGGGGGGGGGGGGGGGGCACAGTGTGTATTTTGGCACACACCGACGGAGGTGTTTATCCACGTCGAGGTGTGTGTCCTTTCCTTTCCTGAGCCCTTGCGTCCTCTGTGTTGCGCACTAATGTGCTTCCTGCATATGCGTACGCTGGCGGCCCAGTGGTCGCCGTGGTAACTCATCATTAGGTGATTAATGGGGCTGTGACGAGGCTGCGGTTTAATCAGGCCCGGTGTTTGTGTTGAAGCCGACGACAAGAGCAGCTGCCCTGTCAGTTGGTGTCTGCTCCTGAGACGACAGCACCCGCTGCTGAGGAGCGTGTTGTGAAACACACTTCAGTGTGTGTGTGTGTGTGTGTGTGTGTGTGTGTGTGTGTGTGTGTGTGTGTGTGTGTGTGTGTGTGTGTGTGTGTGTGTGTGTGTGTGTGTGTGTGTGTGGGTGGGTGGGTGGGTGCGTGCGCGCGTGCGCTAAAACCCTCTCCAGCTTCCTGTTTCCTTCTTTACATCCCATTCTCTCCAGCCTTTACAATAAACACACGTCCCCTTGCAGACACGCTGTATAATTTTCACTCGAAGCGGAGTCTGCTTCACCTGGCTCGATCTCTTCTTCCCCTTCCTAATTTTTCACTCTCCCTCTCCCACCCTGCTATCACCACCATGGTAACACAGGTGCTGATTGCCTGGTCTGCTCCCTCTGGGGGCTGTAATAACTATTTCTAGTTAATTTGTTGCAGTGGGGGGAGGTGGAGGGGGTGGAGGGGGTAAACACTGGCAGCAAATGAGAAGCCTCCTTTGTAGGCGCAGTGTGCAGCGGCAGTGTGGTGCAGACGGCGTGCTGCTTCAGCTTTTGCCCACTTCACTGTTTACAGAGGATTTCATTATGGCATGAGAAAGTGGGAGCTGGGTTTCCTTTTTGAGTGAACAACAGTAGAAAATGGCAGTGGACCCGGCACGGCAAATGACTGGCTCAGCCTCTCTCCCTCTCTCCTCTCCCTCTCCTTACCCAGTGGATTGCTGTGTTCTTCCCTCCAGAGCTGTCACTTCACATTAACACAGCGGTGACTGTCAGACAGGGCAGAGGGTTGGGGTGGGGAGCTGTCCAGTAAGGCAGAGTACACACACACACACACACACACACACACACACACACACACACACACTGCCACACACAGATGAGTAAAATTCAGCCTTGTGTCATCGCAGATGGTCTGCAGAAAAGCTAGCCAGTTAACACCGTCGTTGAGTTTTATGCTGCGTCTCTCCCGTTGAAGGCGACAAGCAGTGTCCTGTGCCGAAAAGCCCCTCGACACATTATCTCCGAGGAATTCTATTGGCTGTCAGCCTCATCCTCAATGCAGCACTACCTCTCTATGCGTATTCAGTTACGACTTCCCTTAAGCTTACTGTGTTACAAATACTGTGCATGTAGCGCTTGTCATTCTTTCTCTCTTTTTCCACTCTTTTGCCCTTTAATAACTCCGTTTTACTGCCTTTCTGAAATAATGAAAATATGCTTGAGCAGGAAGCTAGGAGGTTCTGTTCTTTGATAAAGCTACTCGGTGCTCTCCAGAGTATACATGGTTGTGGTGGGGAGTGCCAACAATTACTGTGATGTTGAGAAGCGTCAGCACAGCTGCTTGATCTCTAGGAACTAATCTTGTTTTTCTCCCCCACAAAAGCTCTCCTCCAGCACAAAAAAAGTATTTTTACTTAGAAAATGTTGCTTCCTTACTATAAGGATAATGAGTTATGCTAATTGTCCCCTCTTCTCTTGTCCACAGCTTTTCTGAAACACTGGGGTTGTTGGTGTGGCCAAATTTTCCCTGGATTTGACTGGTAAATTCAGAAGACTGAAGCCCAGGCTCACAGTCTACCTTTCACGGAGGCCCAGCCGTGAGAGGACTGAGGAAGGCACGTGGCGGATCATGACGGCCGACAAAGAGAAGGAGAGGGAGAAAGAGCGGGACAGGGACAGAGACAGGGACCGGGACAAGAGAGAGTCCGGTAAGTCCCGCCGGCTGGACGGGGACCGGGGCGACCGCGAGAGCGAGAGCTCCAGGCCCCGGCGCAGCTGTACGCTGGAGGGCGGGGCCAAGAACTATGCAGAGAGCGACCACAGCGAGGACGAGGACAACGGCAGCACGGGCGGAGGAAGCGGCACGGCGGAGGAGGCTGGCAAGAAGGGCAAGAAGAAGACGCCCAAGAAGAAGTCGCGTTACGAGCGCACAGAGAACGGAGAAATCACGTCCTTCATCACGGAAGACGATGTTGTTTACAGACCCGGAGGTGAGTCCTAGTCACGGCTAATCTTAAGTGTGTATGCGGGGGGGCTGCACTCATCTGCATGGTCACCAACTGCGGTGAACACTAGTCCATCTCCATTAATCAATTTCCCAGTTTAACATCACAATCACTTTATCCCACTTTGTTGTCAATCAACTGATTTGGGGAAGAATTGAGACACATTTTGGCTGAATCAAAGATTAATTCCTTGTTTCTTAAAGAAGCGGTCGCCATGTTGCAATAAGCTGCTGAGGGATTGCAGATTCACCGGAGTAGCAACTCTCCAACAGCAGAAGTACTTCCTCAGGCTAGAGGCCACTACGTCATACAATCAATTCCAAGTTGACCCACTCTGTGCTTTGTCTCGGCCTAAGTCAATAAACAAAGTGGTGCCACGATAATGATTTCATCCCAACATCATCTGCCTCACTGAATGAACGCTATCTCCTTTGGGGCCAAAAGGTACTCCGGTTTCTTGTAGAGATGTTTGAGCTACGCTGCAGTGTGTTTTTATTCCGTCTGATGCATGAAGCTAAAAGGAGAACCAACCTTTTCCGCAGCTGTAAACATGGCCTCTCTTTCACCTACTGTTTAGAGATTGGTTGTATTAGAGGGGGGGGGATGTCAACACTCAGTGTCGGCAGGAAGCCAGACCAGCTAGTCGTGTGTGTGTGTGTGTGTGTGTGTGTGTAGTAGTGTGCTCTCAGCTACTGCTCGCTGCTATCCGCATTGCAAACTAAATCATTGCCGCCCGTTCGTTTTCTTTATCTAGCAGCTAGCAAAAGGTCAAGTAGTGTGAGGGGGAGATGGGGGGGTAGGAAATTACAACCAGTGTGTTATTGTCATTGCATTGTTATTGTCTTCTCCAACTACCTGCCCATAAACACATCCACCCAAATACTAAAGAGACAACTTCAAGTAGGTGCAGTGAAACAGCCAGACCTCCCCACCCTACACTTACCGTCTAGCTGCGTAATCTTGTCGGCTAAATTATCTCTCTGTCTGCACTGATATCAGTAGACATACCTCTAGAAAGCAGTAACCCAAGTCTCGTTGTCGCTCACTCTCTATTTCTGTTTCTCTTAACTCTCAGCAACAGACTCCATCGAAGCATTTTTTGCGCCGCATTTCATGTTTAATAGAGAGAGCACCAGCGCTTTGTCTCATACTTAACCATGCGGAGAGGGGGGGGTGAGTAGAGAGAGAGAGAGAGAGAGAAGGGGGAGGACGGAAGCAGTCAGTCACATCAATGAAACATTCAAAAGGCACATAAACAAAGTCGACCGTCTCAGTGGATTAGCCCTGCCGAATATTTATATTTCCACATCCGAGTGCACAAGCACAGCCAGTGTCTGGTTGATGGGGAATATTTATGTTTCCTGTCTTCTCCCTCAATTAGTTTGACAGGTTCTAGAACAGAGCGGCTCAAGTGTCACAACCTGCCCTCCCTCCACAGAGACTGTTAGATTGGTTTAGATTAGGGATGAGCCAGGATTGGGTAGTCGGTGGCCCCAGCACCAGTACACTAGTTTGTAATTTACCTCCTATTGTCAATGTAGAAGATCCTCCACCTCAGCAAGTGACCTCCTGCTGTCTCCTCTGCTCATTGTTCAAGTGATAAGCCGTGTGTGTGTGTGTGTGTGTGTGTGTGTGTGTGTGTGTGTGTGTGTGTGTGTGTGTGTGTGTGTGTGTGTGTGTGTGTGTGTGTGTGTGTGTGTGTGTGTGTTCCTCCTCCTGCTTGGTCATTGGTAGCAGCCTTCTTGCAATCAGATTTGATGCGTGCAGCTTAGGCAGGCACAAAGCCTGCGATGGATTATGCTTTACTAAATGTTAAATCCTTTTATAGCCGTCTAGTGACACACAATATGTAAAACTAACCACCCCTGGAGAGGATTTACTCCGCCCCAGACATGGGGAGAGAGAAGAACTCGGTGACGGTAAGAGGGGCAGAATCAGAAAGAAATTGTGAACCAAAAATGCTGTTTTGATTGCTTTTGACACAGGGAGCTTTAGAAAAACATACAGGCCGGTGTCATCACACAAGACATAATAGGTAAGCCAGTATTGAAACCGTCTGCACCCTCCCAATCTGCAGCCACCTCCCAATCTCTCTGCTCAGCCTTTCTATCCCTTGAAGATGGGTTCAGGCGGCTTAGTGCACATCGATTGGATGGGTGTGCAGTTGGGCCAGTAGGTGGGCCTGCAGCTAACTGCAGCTCTGCTACTGCTTAAAAAGGATGGAGGAGTGTGTCTGCGGCGGTGGCCGGGGGGCTTTGTCCCAGGCCACTGGTGTAGTGGGGCTGCTGGGGTGAACAGTGCAAACAGACATGCCAAATCGATCTGTGTCCTGTGGCTGAGCTCTCACCTTTTTCCCCAGGCCCGGCAAAACCCCTCCAGAGCCTGTTCTCCACACTCGTCCACCACCCCACCCCACATTATAGATCCTCTCTCTGGAGATTATACACACTGCCATAGGGGGATCAATAGGAGACACCCTAGAAGCAAGTACACACACATGCACAGGTCACTGATAACCACTATTTCTGCACACTTGCAAGTGTACTTCGACTTATATACATGCACCCACACCAACACATGTACAAGGCATGCTTTTAACAGTCATAGAGCCAGTTCCTATCTCTAAAAAGCACACTCTTGCAACACACAAAGACTCAATACTATCCACATTGCTCATCCCTGCTCTCCACTGCAGCAGGACTCTGCTTGGCGCTGCAGGCGGCTGGCTGCCATAGCATGTCTCCCTCCTTCCTAACTGACTGGCTGGCTAGTCTGTTTAAAATGGAGAGAGCTAATGGAAACCACCTGCCCCCCCTCCACTCCACTCCTTCTGCCCTTCTACCTCAGTTTATGTCACACAACATGGCTGCCACAGCCAACTCAGGACGATAATGATTAGATTGAATCATGTCGTCGTAGAAGGTGATTTTTTTTGTTGTGAGAGCAGTGTATTATATGTATAATACAGAGAGATTGCAGGCTAGTCTGAGAAAAACACCTTGTGTGTATGAGTGTTGGGGGAGTTGTTGATATGGACAGCTGGCGCTTCTTGCCGCAGCCACAACAGAACCCTAGGGAGTGTGTGTGTGTCTCATGTGCACACAAAGTAAGCTGTGCAGCAGGAGTGTCTGACACACACATGTAGAGCTGGATAACCAGCCCTCCCTCTTTTCTTCAGTCTCTGGACCAACTGTTAGCAGTCACACAAGACAATTTCTTATACATTTTAAACGTAATACTTATATTTAATAAAAGTGAATTTTGAATGAATGTAAAATATGATTTTATGTGAAGGGGCTTAGCTGATTAAATGACATGATGTTTCTCTATTACACCAATCCTTTACAGGGTTTGGACAAAGTCTTTAAAGTGTGGAACATGTTTAATTTGAACCGCTTTTTTACACTTGAACTTGAATGTAATTTGTGAAAAACCACCCATGTAAACCAAAAAACATTTTAGTATTTTAAATGAATATTTGTTTGTTACACACTGTTACTAATTCTGTTCTAGTGTTACTAACACTAGACTCAGAGCGGACCCCCTTCACCCGACAGGAGTAAAAGAACTGAATGAGTTGCCATGAGCAATAAAGTTTTATTGAACAAGTGTTGCAACTGTCACTGATTTGCATCGCTGGCGGTATAAATAGTTTTGATGCAAAGTATTTACAGGCGAGCATTTCACATTTTGTGTATTGTTTTTTTCCTCATGCCCCTGGTTGGTGAGGACCTTTTACTCTGGAAGTTAGCAAGTGTTGAATAATCATAGTGTCAATCCTCATTGATTGCTGGGTATAAATTAATTCTGGGAACTTTATCTTTCACAATTGCATTATTTGTTACAATTTAGATGTGATGATAAAGAGTCTTGACATTTTTGATATTAGGTACCTTTTAAAGTGCTTAAATTTCATTCAGTGCTTTTTTTAAAGGTGATTTGTAATGTAAGGTACCTCCCACAGAATTTTAACTGCCAATAATGTTTTACTTAAGGTGAATTGCCCTCCATAGGAACGCAACATTCAACTGAGGTCTATTTTCAGTATGGGTCCTCTTGAGAAGCCTGTCTAATGTGGTGCAGTATGGGTCAGATCGGTCACTCTGCACCGTGGTCTGTAGCTGGATTAGCATCGCACATCCCCTGCTCCACAAATACTAGCTGGCGATCAGTTTGGCTAACATGAGGGACAAGCCCTTGGAGTCGTCTCGCATTGAAACATAGCAGTGTAAATCTGTAGCCTGTCGCTAACTGAACAGATCTATTTTTACAAAAAGGCCTTCTCAGCTCGCCTATCTCTCCCCACGCTAGAGACTCTGGGAAAAGGGCTTTTTAGTGAAATCCAACCACCTGCCGACTGCTAAATGAGAAAGCGTGGGCTAGCCGAGAGGGAGGGGGGGTTGTCAAAGAGCCTCTGTTCTCCCCTAGGAGCTCAGTCAGCTGTAGGCCTGCCCTATTGTAGAAAGCCGATGGTATCGCTTGCCAGGTATTTCCCACCGCCTTTCCAGTGAGAAGGAGGGAGCGTTATCGGATGACGATAGAGGAAGGGAAGTTGGGGAAGAATCAAAGTGTCCGTGTGCCTGCAGGCCTTGACCCAGCAGGAAGTGGCACAAGACTGACTTGGTCATCAGCTGGTCCTCCTTGCAGAGGCGGTCTGTGCTGGATCAGTAATGACACCAGTTCCCCCTCTTTTCTCCCAAGCTCTCCATCTCTCTTGGCCCTCTAGTCCCCTCACACCCCTGTGGTTCCATTATTGCATTCCTTGTGCTATTTAATTTTAGGATCAGTACACTCAAGGGGGAGGTAGCTTTGCTAAAGCTGTGCACTACTCTGCTGTTTGTGTGTGTGTGTGTGTGTGTGTGTGTGTGTGTGTGTGTGTGTGTGTGTGTGTGTGTGTGTGTACGTCTGCGCATGTGTGCTCTGCCCTGTTTGAGCCGAGCACCCTTTTAACAATGCAGGTGCGTCCTGCCTCATGGCTAACACTTACCACCTGCTAGCACGGCTTAGACAAACGCTCCTCTTGATTTAATAAGCCTGTTTGTGTCCCAAAATGTGCTCATAGTCTTGCTGTGTTTAGCTGATCTCATTCCACAGCCCCCCCCCCCACACACACCCCACCCCATCACTGTTTACAAAACATTGTTATATATGACTGTGTTCACATTGTGACTTCTCCATTGTTGGCAGCTCGTAAAAGAAAGCCAAGCTGATTTTTATCTAACGACTCCCCCCCCCCCCTCTGCTGAAATGCTGCAGCAAATTAAATAGCATCTTATTTGCTTGATACAGAGAGAGAGGGAAGGACACGGCTCTTTTGCTGAGGCTAGGTGTGTTTTAGATTAGACATGCTTGGCAGCCATTAGAGAATGGCTGGCTGAACAATGAGCTACAGCTGAGTAAATTTGTGTGTGTGTGTGTGTGTGTGTGTGTGTGTGTGTGTGTGTGTGTGTGTGTGTGTGTGTGTGTGTGTGTGTGTGTGTGTGTGTGTGTGTGTGTGTGTGTGTGTGTGTGTGTGTGTGCGTGCGTGCGTGCGTGCGTGCGTGCGTGCGTGCGTGCGTGCGTGCGTGCGTGCGTGCGTGCGTGCGTGCGTGCGTGCGTGCGTGCGCGCGCGAGACGATGTAATTGGAGAAACGGTGACCGCCAGGATCAGGTTTCAGTGCAGTGCTCGGGTCTAAGGAACTGTGCTCAGTATCTCCACGATGATGTCCCAGTGTGTCAAAAGCATTGAACTTTCCCTCGCTCTCTATCTTTGTGGGTGGCGCGGCGGTCGGCGGTGGATTGTAGGGTGGAGGCGAGTAGAAGAAGTTAAACTTAACAGCTGCAAAGGGAGCGAGAGCGCTCTACTACAAAGGCCCCGCTGTGGCTCTCCCTCCTACGGCGAAGGCTACATCCATCCAACGAGCACGCACTTCAACCCTAAGAGAACGGCCCATCCCCCCACACAGACCCCCCCCCCCCCCTCAGCTAAACCTCTCGTCCCTCCCCTTTCCACTTCCCCACTTGAGCGAGGAGACCCACTTCCAAATGCACAAAATGGCAGGAATGTTTAACAAGCCCGACAGACCCCGGAGGAACCGCGTGGGCCCCAAGCTCCCTGAGCGCCGTTGCCTCCTTTTTGATTCAAGCGGGAAGAGTCCGAAGCATTAACCGGGTTTTAACTCACACATTCATCGGGAATCGTATTATAGCCGCTTTCCGAGAAATGCCCTTGAGGTAGTCAACTTTTAGTGCCTAGGATGAATTCAAAATGTGCTTTTGACGTTCGGAGAATAGACTCGCTCGCTGTCTGCGAATGATTAAACTAGATCCCTGTCTCTCTCTTTTTTCCTCCCACCGCCTATCTTTTTCACTCTTGCTGTCTGTTCTTTACGCCTGTTGATGTGCTCCGGGGTGCAGACACAGAGATCTGGCCCCTCTAAATGAATGTGCCGGCAAGGTGAAGGGACACTAAACCCTAATTCCCCTGATTTGACTCCTCCGAAACATGTCATCTCATTCAGATTAGTCTCTTTTGTTCTCGCACGCGAGCCCCCCCCCCCCCCCCCCCCCACACACACACACACACACACTCCCTCCCTCCCTCCCGCTGCCCTCCTCCTCCCGCTTCTCTGTCTCTTTCTCAACACACACTGTGTTGCTCACAGATCACACAATAGCACTGATGGATATTTTCATTCATGTTATCTTGACTTCCAGGGATGGTGTAGAGGAGGGAGAAAAGGAGGGAGCGGGGAGAAGAGAGAGAAGAGGGCAGTAGTGAGAGATATAATGCGTCACTCAGAGCCAGCGAGGCCGATAACCCCCCCCCCCCTTTAGAACAGCTCATTCAGCCCACAGCAGATAACAAGCCCACCCTGGGGTTACACACACACATGCACAGAGCCTCTTAAAAAAACAAAGCCCATGATGTCACAGTCGCACTCGTACACACCAGCCCCTCTACAAATGGTGTCTTGGGTGTCGGAGCCATTTAATATCTTTGCCACCCCTCTTTTGCTCTGTAAGCGGTAAGATAAACCACAGCCAGATCGATAACTCTGTTGACACAAACAAATAAATAACAGACGACGGTGCCATCAGTCCCTGGGGAAAATAAGCTAGCCGCTCATCTTTTGTTTGGGAAAGTGTGGCATCGTCCTTCTGCTCAGCGTTAGTTTTTGGTGAAATGATCACCAGCAGTGCGTGTCTTTAGTGCACGTCTTACCTTTTTGAATCAGAGCTGCAAGACATTGTCCGTCTTCATTGCCCGCATGTTGATGTAAGCATGAGTGCTACTCTTCGTTGCATCAAATAGCAGGCAAAGCCAGCCTTGGGAGCAGTCAAAATTGCTTGTTGCATTGCTTCCATTTGAACAGAAGGTCAATTTTTCTGTGTGTGATGTATTTTTCCAATCAATTATGTGTCTGTGGCTTTTGATTGCTTTGCCCCATTGAGCAAGCAGAAGCTGTCTTTTACTGGTTGTTATTTAAACCAAAATATATATATATATATATATATATATATATATATATATTTATATATATATATATATATATATATATATATATATATTTATATATTTATATATTTTTCTGTCTCCGTTTGATCACCCTCATGTTTTTTTGTGTTGCAGCTAAAAGCAAAAGCGCAAGGTGAATGGGAGACTATTATGCTAATTTGCCTTTTGTGGATTGAAATCTCTTTTTTTTCCTCTAATAATTCTAACCCTTGGCTGTTTTTCTGGAAAGTACTGTGCCAGGCTTAGCCGTAACCATTAGCCGTGTCCCCCGCCTCCTCCTCCCTTTCTTCTCCACAGAAGTGGCTGTGTGTTTTTGTCCTCTGCAGCGTGAATGTTTTTGTTAAGGAGATGAGGGTTCGCGACCCGGCCATACCACCAGTCACATTCAATTTAACAGCACAGCCGGGCCAGGGCCACCTCCTCACACACACACAATGTGAGGGGGCTGCGTTTAACACTCGAGGGTTATGTAATTTGGCAACATTTTAAAACATGAGAGGACAGAAGGTACATTTTTTTTTGGTTTCGCCGCTATGCTAACACAAAGTTAACTTGGCATATATCAGTGCAGTGACAGACGTTGTCATTTTGTAGGAACGCGTTACGGTGATGACTCGTGGGGTGGAATGGGGTTAAAGTCAGTATTACTCACTGGTGTATAAATGAAGTGGAACAATAACATAATTCCCCTTGGGCGTAATGTTTGCTTTGGAAAGGCAACCTTGTAGTGCTCCAAAAGTCCTTAATCCTATTACTTGCATTCCAATTGAATTTGACTCAAGGAGAAAAATGTCTTTTCAGCAGAGGTAACGGCACCCAAAATAATATATTACTGAGTCTGTCTGCATAAAACATGAACGCTTTGGGAAGAGTGAACGTCTTCTTTCAAACTCACTTTTCTTTTCTCTCACTTGCAGATTGTGTGTACATTGAAAGTCGGCGGCCCAACACTCCCTACTTCATTTGTAGCATTCAGGATTTCAAGCTGGTGAGTACTTTTTCACTTCCTGTCTGCTGTTTTATCCCCTTGTGTCCTCACACTGAGGGCCTGAGGGTCACCACTAATTCGCCCACCCACCCCGTGTGGCCGAGCGTATAGGTGGAGTGTTGCACGTTTGGTACACTGTGGTAGTCTGATGAGGACTGACTACAAATCATAATGAAATACGATTTATAATCAGTTTGTATCAGGAAATTTGTTTTTAAAGGGTGATGTGGAAAAGAGAATCTGGCTTGAATATTAACCACCTTTGTGATCCACTGGCAGTGTAATAATGCTTGTGATGGAAATAAAGATGTTTGTCGATGCACTTAATTGATTTAATGAAGGAGACCATCACCAGTTTTCAATTGATCTTTTTTTTTTTTTTACAGCCTAATGTGGCCAAATTGCCTCTTTTGCTGAATAAAGAAAGAAATTAGTTTTTAATTTGCCACTGAGAAGTCAGTTTAGTTAAGTGGCGCTTGTTTTCTCCGCAATAGGACACCTAAAATGTATCACACACACACACACACACACACACACACACACACACACACACAAATTGATATTCACACACTGCATTCTCTCTGTTTGCTAAAGTGGGGGAGGGGATTATATTGAGTTCACTCGACAGATCTGTCTTTATTCATGTTGAGGAGAAAGAAATGCAGTTAGATCATTTTCTACACTGTAGTCCTTTAATGACACACTGAACAGCTTACAGCTACCTGCAAGCCATTCCAATTACCTTTTTTAAAAATCAATATATGATCTTGAAGTGCT